>NC_065555.1:11862075-12195035 GCF_022605725.1 Anthonomus grandis grandis
TTTGACATTTAAACATGTATATCATGCGGCAGTAAATACGACATAGACGCATGGACTATTTAGTGCGGCATCTGCGACACATCAAAGATTCTAATAAATCTCTGAACTGGACTTTAATTGAATATCTTATATATTGTCCTTAGTGCATCTAAGGAAAGAGTGCATTTATAGATTTTTGCAAGTCATTTAACCTTTCGTATTCTTATGTGGAGGAGGATGGCCAAAAAACACTAAAGAAAACTTAAAACAAATTAAAAGTGGCTTTTAAAAATATTTCTTTATAGAGATAGAATATCCCATAAACAATATTTTTTCCGAAAGTAAAATATTAAATTTGCGTCAGCTGTATTATCTGGAAATTATATAAAAAGTATGAAAAAGGGAAGGATAAAATTAAATATTATTGACAATACTTCTTAAAAATTCTTTAGTATGTTCAACAGCAGCTCATAAACCAAAAATGTACTAATCTCCGAGATTATATAAGATTATATCAGAAATAATGCTATAAAATGGATATTTTTAAAGGTAGAGTTAAAATCTAATAGAAAGGTAATACCTACTTTGACCTAAAACCGTCAAACTACCGACTTACCGATTAAAACTTTATTATCAAACTGTTACCATGTTTACACACAATCGTTAATGCGCATTAGTGAAATGCGAATTAAGACAAAACGCGTGTGTAGACACCCATAAACCGTTTTCTAATTTGCATTGCTTTAAAACGTTTTAAATATGTGGATGATCTCGTTGTAATCCGCATTAAGGTTCCCTGTATACGTTTCCGTGAAAAAATTTTCACTTTGATTTGCTAGTTTGATATTGCAGTTGTGGTGTGCCTTATCGTGTTCTCGCAAAATTTAGAGAATTATATTCTTTTATTAGATATATTTTCAGTAAATCTCCTCAATCTAAATAATTTATCAATAAATTATTTAGGTTGGCAATAAAAAACATCTGGTTAACGTCAACGTTAAAACCTTTTCTTAAAACCGTTGTGTAAACACATGCCAAAGCGTTTTTGCTCTAACTTGCATTAATGTCACGTGTAAACTTAGTACGTGACAGATAAGACACACTCCCGTGCGTGTGTCAAATATCAAATCACACTAAAGTGACATTTTTTTATGGTTTATCAAAACTTTTATAGCTGTTGAATGTAACACCATTGTCAAATAAACGGTTTGATTATTAGGTTCTCAGTTCTTGTCACCAAAAAAATTATCATATGGTCGTAGTGATGTGATTTTAGGGTTTTTGTAGATCCAGATTTAGTCCCATTCTCATATATCTTAATTCGTTTTAACCTTGTCTGAGGCACTATATCTATAAGATGTATTGTAATTGAGGGGTTAATTTGTTATCCCTGATGATGGACATGTTATATGTCCGAAACATGTCGGATTAATAATTTAAAAAAAAAATTTAGTGGAGGATGACCGAAGTATTTTTAGTTACCCATTGAAACTTCACTGCAAGAATGGACACAATGGACTACTTCTTCAAATTCTTGTTCGGTTTTTATTATTATTGTAACTATCGCGAATACGCCAGATGTTCCCTGGTATTCCGAAAACAACTCGCAACATCTCTGAACACACATAGATAGTTGTATTCGCTAATTTTAAGCTCTCGCCGCTAGGAGGCCAGTTCAAATTTGAATATGGGCGCGACTTTTAAATCAAACTTATAGAAAATAAATACAGTTAGATAAATGTTTAAATAAATCAGTTGCCTATTTTTATGCACGAGGGTTTTAATTCACACCTTAACTAACAGTAAAAACGCTGCATTATTATTGCATCGAAAAAATATCATTATGGTCCTATCATATCCTATATTTCAGTACTTTGCTGTTCTTTACAAATGATAATGTGACAGGATCGTACTTAAAACGAGAACGACGACTTTTTAAAAACAAAAATTTTTGATCCACTGAAAAGCTATATTTTTATTGTTTTTGTTATTTTTATACTCATTTATTTATTTTTTTAAGGTTTATTTATTTAGTTTAAGCAAAATTCTAGTGTAATGATTTCAAATAACTGTTTCCTTAAAGTCGAATAAAAAAAACTAAAAGAATATCTAAAATAAAGTATATCGTATAAAGAATATTTTTCATTAGTTGATGTTATTGTTACATTGAATTTGTAGTACGAGTATATTATACTTTTTTGTCTGTTTGCAACAACTAAAAATATTTTAGGTAATAGAATACTTACTTTGCACAGAACCTTCTAAATCGTCATAATTTTTGTAGTTCTTAAGTACGGCATCACAATCCGAAGTCTTTTTCCAATAGTTCACAATGAGTGAGAATACTTTTTTCATTGTTTAATGATTATTGATAGAGTTTAACTGCCAAAACATTCATTGCTGAGTTGCATTTTTTGCGTATATTTCAAGGAGACTGGTATTAAATGAAGTGGTTCATTTATGCTTCTTGTAAAAAAAATTATTATGGTTTTTCCATGGCTTTACACTGCTCATCAGTTAAATACTACTTATTGGTACCAACCTAAAAATAAAATCTCATTAATATAAAAATTAAAATTATAATTATTTAAAAAAATTAAAAAATTGAACTGTTCACTAAAACAACACCCAAAATTTAATTAATATGCTACTTGGAACAGAATGGAAAAATTTCAATTTGATACTTAAGAGGAACCGAGAAAACACCATCAAAAGCAATAATAATCATTCAAATGTTGATTTTTTGAAAACAATTTTTGAGCAGTTTATTTTTTTGTGAAGATAAAATCTTAAATACGCCAATTTATTTGCTAGTCTCGTAACAAATTGGGAGAAGATCACAAGAAGATAAATTATATATTATACCTTGCAGTCTATGCACGCGGTAAAATAATAAGATCTCTCAAACTGGTCCAGGAGACAAGGAAAAAAACCATTTTATTTTAAAACGAAAATTTGCTTCCAAGACAAACTGTATTTATTATTTACTGGACATTGCTTTGAACACACCTAATTATATTCATCAGATTAAGTTATTCTTGTTGATATAAAATAAATAATTTAAATTATTAAAAGAATTTAAATGGCCCGCGCAAGCCTCTGATTTAAATTGTATCGAGCAGGTCTGACATATGTGGAAAAGGCAGGTTTTAAATCAAGGAATAGTGTTTCAGACAAGGAAGAAGTTGCTGAACTGTATACAAGAGTAATGGCTAGAAATTGAGTAAAATGACGTTAAAAATTTAGCATGTCAAACAGATGTTCGACTGTTAATAACAACAGGGGTGCTCAAGAACTTTTTCTTTTTTATTAACTTTCCTTTAAATTTCGTTATCTCGAGTTTTCAACATTCTACTATTTTTTTATGAAAATTATAAAGATGAATTTCGGTGTTCTTGATAAATTATTGTTTAGCAGTTTTTCTTAAAAAAAAATAAGATGTGTTTAATTTCAATATTTTTTCAAATCTTCATTTAATTTCTTACCTTTCAATACCTTTGTCCCCTAGATATATTAATGTGTATGCAGTGCATCCCAAAAGTTATGTCTAAATTCGTTTAAAATTCAGGGGTGTGTTCGAAGAAAAAACGGTCGGACCCGTCGATTTTTATTTCAAGTTGCGCATTTTTGTACGTGAAGTTTGTATATACAATTTTATAGTTTGTATATATAATTTGTGGATAGTAAGGAGAAGGCCCATCAAATGGCCTGCTAGGTCGCCTGACCTAACACTAATGGACTTTTTTTTGTGGGGATACCTTAAGTCGAAGGTATTTGTTAACAGACCAAATAATCTAGACGACTTGAAAGAGAGAATTCGCAGAGAAGTGCGCGCCATAACTCCGGAAATGATTGAAAATGTGCAACGAGAATTTATTGATCGCCTTGGATATTGTCAAGCCGTGAATGGCAACCATTTTAAACATTTAACTTAATTTTGGTTCTTTTTTTATTTGTTATATAAATCGTCTTTTTTTCGATAACTGTTGACTTTAGGTTTAGGACATGATGCATGAAACAAACGTAGAATTCCACGCGAAATTCAAGAATGAAATAAAAAAAAGGTGCTTTCATTTGAAAAAATTAAGTTGATAGTCGTAATTTATTTTTGAGCAACCCTGTATATACAAACTTCACGTACGAAAATGGGCATTTTAAATGAATTTAAACATAACTTTTGGGATGCACTGTATATTAAGAGCGTTCCTAATCATAAGAAACTAATGAATCTATTAATTTAAATACCTATGGGAGTTACTAATGAGAGTTGTTCCATGAATATTAAAAACATCAAGAATAAAAATTATAAAAAATATTAGGCCTGGAAAACCTTGTTGCATCCAAATAAACCTAAAGTAAATACATACAATAAATATTATAAGAACATACATATCAGTTATGCTTATTTAGCCTGTAAAAACTAAGTAATCAAAACATTGTTTAGATTTTTTTTAAATACTTAAATTCTTTCATATTTAATTCTTAGAAAATGTTGGTTTTCTTCTTGCAAGTAAATTTTGATATACTTAAAAAAAAATATATTAAGTTTAAATTTTTTAACCTTTGGAACAGATTTAAGTCTACATTCTTAATTATTAATATTTTTTCTTTTATAAAATTAATTAAAAAAAAACAACTTCGTTTTTTTAAGCTAAATGTTTCACTTTTTTAGTCAAATATAAGAAAGAACCTCTAGATATATGCTAGTCATACATTATAGTATTATTACCACTATAATATTATTTATGTCTTACCTTATAAAAGCGTATTAAGGACGTGCAAAGGTTTCACAATATTTCCGCCTAAGTACACTACAATATATTATTAAGCAAAGAACAAACTGGTATGTTTCGCATCTTAATCTTGTAGAATCTTTTAGAAAAATTTTAATATTTATTTTACAGTACACTAACAAGGTCAATAATGATATACATCAAACAGGTTTTTAACGAAACGATTGAACTATGTTTTTTTTTACTATAAAATGGAATTAATCTATCATTTAAATGATTTGATGCAACTTTTGAATATGTACGTACTTATAATTAGGCCAATAATTAACTTTTGGATTTTAAAGCTAAAATTAATAATGAGTAAAATATGGAGAGTTAACAAAACCATTTGGAATTTTATACAGAAGAGAAAGGTCATTTACCTTTCTTCGATGTTAGGCTCTCTGAATATTCAATTTATTGCCAACAAACAAATCCCTAGAAGTTAAATAATAATTATTGATCCTGTTTTTGAAAGTCTTTTCATTGTGCTTATTTTCATTTTAGCACGACGTTTCGGTTGGAAAGTATGTCTAAAGATTATTAAGTGTAAGCTAATCATAATAAATATTTATATGTTAGAGGTGTGTGTAGAGGTGTATGACGTCTGGTCATACATAAAGTGCTTCAAATCTTGCATTGTCCTAATAGTAAAGTCTCTAGATGTTGGGAATATTACTAATGGTCTGACTAAAGATTTCTTGGTTTTGCATGATGCAAGTTGCTTCCAGGAATCTTTTCTTTCAACGCTGCCTCTTGCATAAAATATTTGCTTTTGTTCAATGTATGCGGTTGCCATTAGACCAAACGTGTTCTGGAAAATCTGGAAAGTTTGCCTGTTCGGGTCCACTTTCGATGTTTTTTTGTTGATCACCCAGTGCTTTATTTCATCTATATAAGAGTATCCACATTCAAGAGGGATTTAGTCTACACAGTTCTTGGTGTCTAATAGGCATTCTGGGTCTTCGATACCAAACCTCGTATTATTCTGTATTCTCGGTTATCTTCGAATTGAAGGCAGTTTTGATGTTGAATTCTCTGGCAATTCCCTTAGCTTTCTTCGTTCCCTTCATGGTCAGATATAAAATCTCAAAATTTAATTTGATCTAATTAGTCTTTATGTGACATTATTAGTAATGTTTGGAAAATTTTCGTTATCATTTTTGATACTTTTATTTCCAAAATGCAAAAAATTGGTCAAGTCTTTACACTCGTCATTAATATATAATTTATGAGGAGACATCTATACAATAGTTTGCATTAAAAGTAAAAACTGGGTAAGCTATTCGAAACAAAAGGAGACACACACAGATAATTACGTACTATTTACCTCACATACCATAATATTATTCTAATACATATAAATAATTATATAAACAAGAGTCTTTCATAAAATTAAATTAATTTGAAAAGCTAGAGGTGTTTACCTCAAATAAATTTTCACATCACAATAACACTAACAAAGACAGTCTCTCTCTTGAATGTTTGTTTGAACTCTTTGAGAGAAACGGAGTAATTCTTTGAACCCATGTCTTGCTTAGTTCCTTAGCTTAAGTCCAGCTTAAAGTTCATTTGTAATATTAAACAGGATGACGCTGGTTTAAAGGAGGACGTTCATGATAAGTTAGATGTGCCCTAAAGTTTTTAAAAATGCTAAAATTGCATTTTGTCAATTAGTGTTTTTTAATAGGTCTATCTTCATCCGTTTTTAAAGTATTGAGGCTTAAAGAGTTACATTGGCAGTTAATATTATTTAACGAAATTCATTAATATTACATACAGGTAATGCAACTGATCACTTTATATGTTAAAGCCATTGAAATTTGATATTTTGAGCGTCGATAATTTATAAACAGTTGCATACAATTCTTTTTTAATTACGATTTTTAAATTCTCCGAGCTATACCTTCATTGGCTATCTTGAGTTTCTTGAAAAATACGGGCATTGTTCAAACAACCAATTTCTAAAAAATATTTAATACAAACGATCCTCAAAAATCTATAATTATAAAACCTTTCTTTATTTCACTGATCTTTTATCTTAAATTAAAAAAAAAACTATTAAAGTGTATTGGTATAGATTAGACAAAAAATAGAACAGTCATTAAGAGTTTAATTGTTAAGTACCTATATTTGTAGAGCTAAGTACATTTTTAAATATAATATAGAGCCCATTTATTCAAGGAAAGACCTCTAGGCCTAAGGGCCTAATATTTTCTGTTTTGTTTTTATTGAAATTTTGCGTGTGCGAATCCTGCGACGTCAGATGGGCCAGTTCAGTTTATCGTGGAGTTTCGTACAGCATTTACGGCCTATGCGTGCTTTTTCAATTTATTTGTGCCAGTGTTGAGAGTTCTTATTGTTTATATAGTATAAAAGGTAATTTAATATATCAAGTTAAGGTTTTTACGATGATTAAGCTTTCAATACCTCTGTTTATTATCAAAATGATTGCAGTTTTGTTAAGAAGTTATAGCATTATATAGGTATTTAGGTTTTAACATTGGTATAATATTTTTATATACCAGACTTTATTTACTTAATATCTTTCTGTTTTTATTTTTTTATTATATGCAATTATATTTCCTTTTAAATATTTGTACATATTTTTTAAAAATGAAGAAATGTGAGTTTATATAATATAAAAAATTAAAATCTTCAAAGTAATAAAGGAGATTCTCCATAAATACTTTAAAATTGATTGTCGAGTGCTTTCGCGATTTATGTCAAGACTTACCAATGACCAAAAAAACAAACTTCTACGACTATATAATAAAAAGTAACATACAGCGAAAGTCAGGAGGAACGCATCAAACTCCAGGTGAGTATTGTACACGTGAATATAATTAAAAAAACCATATCTTTTTAGGCGATTCCCATTTGTTTTCAAAATATAGCGTAATTATAAACAAACATTTTCTACGTTAACATGGTTTTAATTATAGCGTTTTTATAATAAATGTTCAAAAACTACCGCAATTAATCTCTAGACACATTCTTTTTCGTCTATGAAGGACTCTTGTTGCTTTTCTAAGTGATTCATATCTTTCTTTGACCAACGTAGCTGCATTCCTTATGCATCGAATTAGGGCCTCTCGAGTGTCGACTTTCACTTTATACACCCCATTTTAAACCAGCCCACAAAAAATAGTACAGTGATGTGAGGTCTGGAGATCTTGGATAACAACTTATAGGACCAACGCGACCAATCCATATAAGGAACAGAAGTTCTAGCATTGCCATTACAAAAGCCACAACCAAAAACCATATTTCTAATATATAACTATATATAATTTCTAATATAAAACCATATATTCTAAATTTGAATAGATGTATGGCATTTTATATGATTTTAATCGAATAAACACGAAAATCAACGCGTTAAGCCCAAAATAACTCCAATTCATAAGTTGAAATCACGGGTAGACTGGTAAGTTTTTTCAGGGAAGCTAAAATCTTATCGTCGATGCAATTTAGATTTTTAGAAGGAAAAGGGACCATCGATGCTATAGAGTGGCAAACCTCAGAGATCGCCAAAGATCTCGACGATCATGAGAAGGTGATAGTTGTTTTCATGGAAGGCTTACTAAGCTTTACTAAGGCTTTCGACACAGTGTTTCACCAAAAGCTACTTGATGTTCTTGAATATTGTGTTGGAAGCCTTTAAAAGTTATTTATTCTTAAGAAAACAATATACTAAAGTAAATAACAATATAAGTTCTCCAGAAACAATTAAAATGGGTTTTCTTCAAGGGATAATGAAACTTATTCTTTTCATTATCTATATAAATTCATTACTTGACATAAAAGTAGGTAAGAATATAGTATCATATGTTGATGATGCTAGAATAGTATTTAAAGGTAGAACTTGGGAATAAGTAGAGAATAAGGCTAAGAGTGGCCTAAGTCAAATTATATATTGGTTGCAAACCTTTAACCTTTCTTTGAATACTACAAAACTATATTGCTTTTACACCAATTAACCTAAACAGACCTGATTATAACAAAATATACTTGAATATGGATGAATCAATTCGACGTGTAAAAAGATAAAATATTTTGGAATTATCATTGATAAGGACTTGAAATGGGGAGGTCATATAATTTTTGTTGCGATCAAAATAAGAAAATTTGTTTATAAAGCTTTAGTTAAGTCACTATTAAGATATGGCATAGGGAGGAATGTATGAATGTATGTATATAAGTTAAAGCGTTTACAAACAGTCCAAAATGATATCCTTAAAGTAATATTTAAGAGAACTAAGCTTTTTCCTACAAGAGTTTTATACAACAAAAATATACTTAACATCAATCAATCACGTCGTAACTGTCTGCTCCCTTATGTATAAAAAAGAAAAAATTGTTTGAAATACCACATGAAGAACTAACAACAGTGTACTTAATGAGTACGTCAAAAGACTTTACATTTAAAATTTCTAACTTACCTGGCACCCAAGTTCTTTAATCTGTTATCTACAAACATAAAGAACCTAAAAAAATGTGAAATTATTTGATAACCTCTGTAAGTATTATATTTTTACACATATAGACAGATTTGAGATTTTTCTTTAGGAATCTTCTTTTTTTGTTCCTTTCTTTTTTTTTCTCTCGAAATAGCTTAGTATTAGTTTAACTAAGTGCAAATAGATGTTTAGTCATCTAAGCACCTAATAAAAAAATTGATAGGATTTAAATAATTTTAAGTTAAGATGTATGAAAAAACATGTAATTTTCAATCATATAAAATATTTGATTTGAAATGAGAATCGGATAAGAACATATGAGTTTTTTTAGATTATTTTCACTTTTACAATATTCACTTGAAGTTAAGTACATTCCTCCTGACTCATCCTTTATAATAAAGCAATATATCAAAATATCAATATGGTCCAATTACAAAAAGTCTAAAGAGATCCATATTCAACGGTAAGATACAACTTGCTGTTGATATTAACTAGATTGTCAGTCTTTAATAATATTACTTTCTCTCTTCTAGAGAAAAAGAAGTCACATAAAATATAGTTTTATAAGACGCGTACAAAATTGACCTTCAAATTTTATTAGTCAGAAGAATCTCTACTATCTCGATCGTCTGAAAGAGTTAGAAAATCAGAAACTTTTAGAAAAAAGACAAAGAATCTTATGGAACATATACTTTTAAAATGCTAGAATAAGGACACAGCAACTTTTTCTGTGAATATAGATCGTTCACACATTATTGCAAAATAAGTTCACACAACTAAATGGCAACCAGTGCCTTATTCAATAATCAGAGATCATAATATTATCGAAACAATATCTGTTAACCTCATCTTTAGATGAGAGCTCGTTAAAACACACCACTCATTTCTCAACTTCCATTTTTAAGATCCATTATCTTTTGCAGGAATTTTGTGCTTTAATGATCTTCGTTCATCGTCACATATAAAATCAATATACTGCAGGTAAAAAATAATTCAACTATACTCGTAGTTGCGCTCATCTATATCTTGTTTTATTGTAAATACATGTTGAAAAAAAATAACACATTCAATGTGCTTTTAAGCTAACAAACAAGAATATTTTTACCACATGGTACTTAAACATAGATTTGGAATGTATTTAGATTTTTCTCTGTTGCAGTCACACTACAATTAGGTTCCAGAGCCATCCATATTTAAGTACGCGATCTCATATTAAATATGAGAATTATCATTAATGCGTCTGCATAAAGCGTTTGCATAAAACGCGCACTGATGCTACTTATTATTATATTCGTTATTTATGATAGATGATTGCATTCATTAAAATGGTTTTGTACTGTCACATGAATTACATTAACGTAGATGCTTATTAAAGTTAAATAGAAACAATACTCAACATCCATGGGGTTCGTCTACAGCCACTTTTCTTGGGCCAGAATACATACGTGATGAACTATAGTATAATCAATGGGAGTCGTTGTAGGGGTTCTATAGTATCAATGGGAGATCAGTAGTTGAAAATTACTGAAGCCAGGTTTAGCATCTGATTGGTGGCTTATGAAGTTAATTTTAAATAATATTTTGGTGAACATAGGTTTTTTTTGAAATTTAGCTTAAAATTTTAGATTGCTCTTTAGCGTTGATTAATTCAAAATGAGTTTTTTGAATATCTGAAGAAAATTCGTTAAAACTAATTTATTTTTTAAGACTTGTTCCCAAATGGCACCTTATAACATGCATTGAAATTAAAACTTTTCCAACAAAAGTCTAAAATGCCTGGAATAACATGTAGGAAACTAGTTTAGAAGAACAGGAATATAGAAAGTGTTCCAATAATCCAGAAGAAATAAA
Organism: Anthonomus grandis grandis; assembly: GCF_022605725.1. Taxonomy (NCBI): domain Eukaryota; kingdom Metazoa; phylum Arthropoda; class Insecta; order Coleoptera; family Curculionidae; genus Anthonomus; species Anthonomus grandis. The sequence continues at coordinate 11,873,141 of NC_065555.1, forward strand.
CAATTACCTCAAATGCTGGGATTAAAATTGACAATTACTTCAGAAGTCTGAATGACTTTAATTACCTTGAAGAAATGACGTTGAATAAGACCATAAAATGGGTGAAATAAGTGTTATAGCTTAAATACCTAAAATAATATAAACAGCTGGAACATATAATCTGCATATAACTTCTAAGAGAGAAGAGCAAATTTATAATTTCAATTGCTTTGTATAAATCGCTTGAAATGTCTGGACTTATATGGAAAATGTTCCCAAGTGTCTGAAACAGTCATACTTTTTACAATTAAAATTATTTCTTAATTATTTTAGGAAAATTGGGGAAAAGGGAAAGAAAGTCACTGATTTTTTAATTACCTCGAGTCATTACGATGCATTTGCTTTGCGCAATTTAAGGCATAGTGCTATATCTTTTGGACAGTCCTTCTGATTACTTCCAGACAGGCATTTGAAGTAGTTTCACCCAGTTAGTCATATGATTTTTACAGTTTAAGTAATTACAGTTAAAAGGTTCTTTGTATGTGTACTAACTTATGAAATCTGTTACCGATAAAAATAAAGTATTTAAAATTCTTTCGCATGCAATATTAACTTTTCTTGAAAAATCTTTAGAAATTACTATTTTTCTAAGCATTTTGAAAAGGATGACTCTTAAACCCACTTTGCGTAACAAAAAAATGTTTCTTTGCCTATCAAACATATTTTTACAAGTTGGTGATGAGTCGCTAAAATAACTTTCTACCAACATGGAATAGCCTCGATTTTGGAAATATACCTTGATCCTCAACAGTTGATCGTGGCTCACGCCATTGGTCAATTTGTGTCAGTTATTGGGTTTCTTGTAAATTCTCGAGTTTATACAGGCTTGTCATAATTTTTCAGGTTTTTTCTTATTGCCTAAGACTATTCAGTTTATCCATTTTATTCTTAAAACATACTTCCAAAAACTCTTCGTACCAGTGGACGAACTTGGTCTATATATACAGTAACTATTAAACAAAAAGTTTTAGCTGGTTAAATTAAGCTTCTAAGATAATAAATGTTCCATTACTGTTGAGCTATTAATATTATTTTATTAATTGTCAGTCAAGTTAAAGTGAATTTTATTGTAAAGACAAAAATTTAGGCAGGCCAGGATCAGCTTATTTCTTAATTTGAAAAACGATATTGGCCTTTGCGATATATTATCTGGAAACAGCCATGGCGTCACTGATAAAATGAAATTTATGAGAAACAGGATGGCAATTTGGACAAGAATGTGTTTGGTGTATTCCCTTTTATTTATTAGATTTATAGCATTACGAAACTAAGCATTTTGTTAATATATTGATTAAAATAAACTGAGAGATTTGAATAAAATTAATTCTAAAAATATAGTGGGTAAAAGTAGAGGTTAAAAAACTTGTAATAACAGTGTAGTAATATAAAATTAATAGTTTATGAATTATTTAATCAATTAAGATATATTGTAGGCTGATAAAAATTTCAATGTTATTCCAATATTGCCTTACTCATTCGTGTTTATTGTACTTTTTTTCCGATTTTTTTCAAGATTTCTTCCTTATAGCACTTTCATCATTTAGTTTATAGGTATTTTCGGCAAGATTACTTTAAGATTTCGAAGATTCTTGTGAATCTAAATCATGCCTACTTTAAAAAAGAATGCTTTATTTTATGTTTAAAATTCATTGTTACATGGCATTTATAATCTTGGCACTTTATTTACCCAACATTTGGTGATTTATTTTCGACAGTGAAATCCGCCTTTCAAAATATTTAATTAAGAACACCTTTATTTTTAACGAGAATTCTTCCAATAACATTACAACTTTTTTTTTTTAATTTTTTAGAATGGCCTACTAAATCGAGTAATTTTAATCGAACCACCAGCCTCTGACAAACAATTCCAGGTGTTATAGTGTAGGATCGTCTATTTTTATCAAATCTGAATCATGACCAAAATACAAGAAAATGAAGATCGACGCGCAACGTCGCCTTTGATTGCCGGCGTCGTCGGAGAGACGCGGGTCTGCATTAGTTCCTCAATGGACTTAAAAAGTCGCGTTCGCGGTTTATGGCGTCGGCTTCATCTTAAGGCTTTTTGTCAACATATTGGTCTACTGGTGGCCTTAGCAAGTTATACACTTCTTGGAGGACTGGTAAGCAAGAGTTCAATTTATTTTTTTACATATGACAAAATGAAAATATTATTTCACGTTTGAAGAAAAACAAGTATGAATAAATTCCTACAGCATAAGTTTTGTAGTAAAAAGTTCAGCAGTTCTTTCAGTAAAATCAGATCAACGTCTTATAAAATATAGTTTCTCATTTTCTCGGTTTGCAAGGGCACTGATGATGTAAGAGCATGGCTTTTTCCAAGTGTTTCCTATTCTCAGAGATACCTATTTCTTCATTTGTATGGTCGATAACATATTCAAAGTTTTATTTGCATAAAGGTTCTGTTTATTTAAATTTAATAAATTCAACGGTGCTTTAACCCAATTTTATAACTCAAAAAAAATTATTTTCACAAATAAGTCAAAAAATTATAAATTCAATTAACTAGGAAGGGAACTTGGTATTATTGAACTATTTAAAAATGATATGGCACGCTTAAATAACGTTAAATTTCGATATTCCACCGGATTCTCGAATGCACTTTTTAACACTTCGACGATTTTTGCCTACAACCTTTCGTAATTTTTCTTGCGTTATCCCCCTGCAAGCTTCAGCAATGGCATTGCGAAGCTGTTCTCCCCTTTTAAGCCTCTTTGACCCCTTTTAAAGCTCCTTAATTACCCATAAGCACGACCCTGGAACTAATTTGGCATATGTACAAAAAGGGTCTGTCGAGCCCTATTAAATAATTTTTTTTTAAAGTCTTCTTTTATTAAGGGAATATCCAATCAATCTTTTGCATGACATGCAACTCGCTTAAATTCGTTATAACTGCTGTAACGTTTCCTTCTTGTAAATATAGGTCTTAATGTTATTTAGTAGTCGTAGGTTTATTGTTTAAGGCTTCCAGTTTCTAAGTCTTCTGCATCATCCAAATTTTAGTTCCATTGATTTATAGGTGTGGCATTATGTGGTTTCTATGTTTTTTTCTGGTCAATGCTTTTGTATTTATTGCAGAATGCTATTTATATTTCTTTGAGCTTTCTTTAAAGTCCTTCAAACGTCATTTTTTTATGAAGGAAATAATGGTGGTTTTAAGAGCATTCCCGACAATGCTTCTTTATTGCCACTTACATCTGAGACATAATTAAGCGTTTGAATCTGAAGACTGCTGAGTACAATGGCGACAAATGCTTTGCTTTTAGTATTATTAATTCTAACCGAATCTATCATCATTATCAGCTGCTTCTCATTAGAAATAATTTGGTCTGAGTTTGATTGAGTTGAAGAATCCAATAAGACGTTCATTTCTCATTCTCAATTAATGATTCATAAATTGTGAGAATGAATCTTGACTCCACTCCTATTATTACCATGAGAAATACTTTCCATAGATAACCCAGGGCCAGCTAAGTAATTTATTTTTCGATTGATCAAGTTCGACTGAACAATATGTATGTCGAAATATTGAGGCGAATTATCACAAAGTTGTCTTTTCTACTATTATTTTAAATCATAAAACCTCATTGGCAAAAATATATAATATTGACTTTTTTGCTGTAAAAGAAATGCTTTTTATAATAGTACTAATACTAGTTAATAGCTATCATGATAGTAATTGGTTTGTAATGCCAGTTTTTTTAAAGTGCATGCATATAAATGGGCATATTGGTAATTATATGGTTAGCCGCAATACCTAAATTCACTTTATTTTGCGATTGTATTGTATTCAAAGGGTTCGAAAATAATAGCAACTTAGGCCATGACGCATAAAAAACGTCTAATTACATTGTCATTTATATTTTTAAAGAAATTAAAAATATCATAAAAAATATTTCCTGAAAGTGGTTCCTAATGAATTTTTAATGATGCTATATTCAATAGATTAATATAACTATTGAATCCACTCTTTTGATATTGATCATGATAATTTTTCTTGCGGTGATTTTGTGGTTCTACAGGGAAAAAATAAGATGAACCAATGGGTGCCGTAAGGTTACTTTGAGAGTTACCTAATCTACATCTAATAAAAGAGTACTAAAAAATCTATGGTAATATATACTGTTTCTATATAGACATATTCGAGTATTCGTATATTGTCAATTCAGTTGCCCATATTTTTTTTATTTTATGTACAACAGTCTTCGCTAATAAATAAATACTATAAGAATATACCCGATATTCAAAAAAGAACCTAAAAATAGTCTTTTATAAATTAGAGTATCCTTCTTATGTAATATCTCTTTCTCAACTTTTTAAAATACCTCTTTATGCAATTAAATAGATACTATTATAAAAAATACACCCATGTTAAATTAGATATAGCATCTAATCAAATTGATTTTGTTTAAAAGCGCTAAACCCAGCTTGCCTAACTGTTTATTTTTGTCAGCATTTGGTTAATATAGGTTAGATTGATGTAATTTACCTTGGTTTTTGGCAAATCTCTTGAGCAAATTGACCTCCTTGTACTTCTCCATATTTTGATTTTTGTAATTATTTAGTTGCTTTAATGAAATCTTATTTCCGAGTTCGTAAACAATTTCTCGAATATAAAGGCTTTAAGTCTCATTTATAACATTAACGATCCTGTCAATTTACTGTCCTGGCAAACTTTAACTTTTTGCAAATAATTTTAAATTGCTTACAAAACTAGATACAGAAGATGACTGTGGTAAAAATAATTGAGGAAACTGATGTGGTAGTTAACTATAATGGTAACCTAATTTTTTGGTATCAAGAACGAACTCTAGTTATTATAGGTTTTATTGATAGATTTTATGCGAACTTCTCTATGACAAAACATATTTTACTTAAATCCCTTTTTAACATGTGTCGGAATTATATTAATAATAATTAACATGCACCGTGCGATATTTTTGTTGACAGTTTAATATCATCAGTATCAGTATCACATCAGTATCATCGATCCATTATAGAATATTTTAATTAGATAGGCCTTAGAGAGTTTTTTTACCTATTAGAAAAAAATGACTTTTTATAGAGTCGGGTTTTCAGTTTGAGCTATATCTGGAGGGCAAACATCTTCCTAATCCATTGAAGGAAAAAGGATAATGCCTGTTTTAATTCCTTTAATAAAATTACTAGTGATTGTATTTGTTTAAAATACCAACGTGTTGTTGAATACTCGTAAAGTTGTGTCAAATATCTCAAAGTCTTCATTTCGCTGGAGCAAAATATTAAATTTGGTGTAAAAGTTTTTAGTCAATAGATAATTATTTAGTTACTTCTTCTTTTGATGCCGTCTTCTCAGTGAAGGTTGGCGACCACATTTCTGAATGCGTCCCTATCTCGCGCCACATGGAATAGTTCTTTAACATCCATTCTTATCCACTCTCTTATATTACGAAGCCAGGATTTTCTTTTTCCTTCTTCCTCTCTATGCTTCCCTGCATTATTGCAGTTTTATAGTATGTATTTCAGCTTTGTGTGCTGTTTGACAGATTTTTATGTCCAATGCGCCTTAGTACTTCTTCATTCGTTATTTTATATGTTCGGGGTATCTTTAGCATAAGCCTATGTATATCCACATCTCGAACGATTCAACAAATGAACTTTTTAACAGTTTGGGCCTTTAAGGTTCAGTTTTCCCACTTATGCAGCAACAACGATCTGCATAAGTGGGAAACTGAACACATAACACATAACAATACATAAATCTTATTTTAATTTGGTGCTTAAGTTCTATTTGTGAACATTTAAGATTAAGCCATAAATGTCTTCCGCACCATTTGTATCTTGATTTCTTCGTCTGGATCTAGTAGATCATTAATGACTGTTCCTAGATATTTATATTATTGGACCCACTATACTTGTTTGCCATTTAGTGTAATAGGAGGGTGATTATTAGGGTTTCTACTTCTTACCATAAATTTCGTTGTGTTTCCTAATCACTCTTTGAAGCCAAACTGCCTCCTATTTAGTTGTCCTTCAAATTTGCGGTATATTCTCTGTTGAATACTCTTTAAGATAATTTCTAAGTTGTGACTCATCAGGCCAATCATCCTATATTCGTCTCATGATTTGGGATTGAAAACATTTTTTTTGGTAAGTGAAATAAACACTGATTTAAGTCACTCTCTTGGAGCATCCCCGGTTTCATAGATTCTATTTATGTATTTTATAAGACTGGTCAAGTTGCTATCGTTTAATACTTTCTATATTTCTTTTGTCAAGTCCTACAGCTTTGTTGTTTTTTGCTGTCTTAGTGACATATTATATATAGTGATGTAAGGATGATCCCTAAATGATCCCCTCGTCCATCTTCCTCCCTTTAATCCTCTCGTTCCACTGCAAACAGGTTTGTCATGTTCATTCCAGGTTCGCTTCTTGCGTCAGCTGAATTTCTCCCTGTATGTTTCTTGTGACCATTGGTGCGTTCGTTTTTTACCCCCTGTAAGTTGTTTTAATTTTTTATCTATACCAAAGGCATCGTGCTTGTTATTTAGTTCCCCCATTTACCGTCAGAGTATTTTTTTTGCCATCAAACTTGGTTATTAGTTTAATAATGATCTTTTCTTCAAATTTCATTACTTTACTTTTGTGGATAACTTACTTCTTCACTAAAATATGCACCTTTTTTATTTATTCCATTGTTATGCAGACGAAATTTGTTAAACTGGGTGGACAGTGAGCAGCTAAGCGGGCTGTACTCTCCTTTAGTGTGTTCTGAATTTCCCTCCTTCTGCAAACACCAACGGCACCCCGGGCTTTTCGCAGCACCTCGAGTGTGGAGATGGTGTCTTAAGCGCCAGAGCACTAGCTGTATTTCGTATCTCTTTAAGTGCAGAAAATGTCTGATGAGATGGGTAGAGAGTCCAGCTATGTTTGTATCTTATGCCGAGTGTTTTCATCGATCTCCTGACAATCTTGCAACTAAGCAGACTGCAGATGTGATGCGACAGCTACACATTTGGCTTAGCCGATTATAGATTCGGGGACTATTGACAATTTGACGAATCGCAGCCTAGCAAGGGAGTTAACAGTATTTTTCAAGTAGCCATGCATTAAGATAAGCTGAATTCTTTAGCCCTCCTTCACACTTCAGTCCTCTTTTACAGTTTCTCTACAATATTTATACATTCCAGTACAAGCTTAGAGCTCACATTTTCGGCTGTAATAGGGCAAGTATGCCTATACAACTGTGTACAATGCAACACTCCTCAATTTGAACTTTTCTGTATAGATTTTAAAACAGAGAATACTTCAGCTTGGAAAACAGCAGCTCTGCTAGTGTATAAAGCCACACCACAGGACCCTACACTAGCTCGGTCGTTAATTCTGGAACCGTTTGTGTGTCAGATGGTGTTTGTGTTTCTGTGCCCACTGTTTACTAATGCGGGCCTATTAGAGCCCCACCACTCCTCTCTGCCTCCTTTATAGATCACAAAGCATTTATAGTCGCAGATGCTACAAAGTTACTTACTCCCCAATCCCGTAAGGCCTGCAACCATATTTTATCATTTCTAGTTTCAACTTTACTAAGGAGTCAATCGCGAAGCCTATACGCAATCCTTATGGCCTCAAATTATATTGCAAGGTCCGAAGTACGAAGTTTTAGTAGTCTGACGAGCCATAGCTAGGGCCTTTCATATAGATTCAGTGATGTTTGAGGATAGATAAGTAAATACAGTAAATAAGCAATTGCAGTGCCTATTTTTTAGCAAATAGCCCTAGGTGCTACCGAAACCAAGCCTCCTGCAGGTCCAAAACATCCAGGTAGTCTTCCTCATCCAAAACTCTGCTTTATCCAACTAAATGAGTTTGAAATCCAGTTTGATATCTAGAAATCGTACTGTAGCATTGTGGTACGCTATTTAGATCATTGATTAGGCCATGGACTATTAGATACTACAGAAGTAGAGACAGTACGTTCATGCAGATCAACCTCCACCTTCCTCACGAAGTGGTGTATGTCCCTGGACTTACCAATCTGATTATTGCGCATGCAAAGAAACTATGTTTTAAATTTATTTTTAAGTCCTTTATTGCTTAAAATATTATTTTCCGAGATTTATAGAGAACGTTTATTAATCCACATATACATATGTTTACAAAGCTGTAAAAAAACATCATTGTAACAAGAAATTCCATACAAAATGCGGATTAAAAGGTATAATTTCAGCTTCTCAACGCAGTTGAGGGCTGTTGTAGCGTATAAAGTTGAATAATTTATCCAAAAAAAGTATCTAATAGTAAGTACCCAAAGAAAAATAAATAAATAGTACACAAAAATCGAGGAAACACATTTAAAACATTTTCACATAAATAAAATAAAAAAGAGAATATACAAAAATAAAAACCTATACCAAATCCAAAATTCATATTTTTAAATTCATTGCTCTGTTTTTAAATAACATTCTGGAGCTTAGATTTCATGCATTTTCGGAAGCCGTTTGTCGTTGTAGCAAAATACCACATAATGTAACTCTCTCCTCGATGACATATTAAGCCACTCAAGATCTTTCAACTTGTGCGAAACTCCATATGGCCTGCGAATACCAAAAATAAACCTTATACATTCATTTTGCAACTTTTGTATACGCTTTTTATCTCTGTTGTCTAAACAAAGGCCATACACAGTATCACAAAAGTTAAAATGAGAAGAATGAGATAGTTGCACAGCATTCGCTAGAGTTAAGGCGCTGCGCTGCGGCTATAAAGTTTTCAACATTGAATAGGCTTTCTGCAATTTTGATGTCACATGATATGAGAATCTTAATCCTACATTAATGTACAAACCGAGATTTTTGCAAATATCTTGAAATACGATAGGCTCGTTATTAATTTGTATCTTTAAATTTTGCAATAGGTGCTGCTTTAAATTTTGTTTGGTAAATAACATCGTAACAAATTTCTTAGGGTTTAACTGTAAGCTATGTTTTACAGATAAGTTATATAGACTTGACAAGTCTTCATTTAAACAGTCACCAGCATTGCCCGGATTCGACGAATCAAAAGATAACATCAACTAAGTATCATCAGCATAACTATGTTGTTTAGTATACTTTAAACATTTAAACAAAACGCACGTATAAACCAAAAAAAGAAGAGGATAATATCATTTATATCGACTATTATAGTAGCTTTCTGACATTGTTTAACCATTAGCTTTTTTAACTAATTTAAATTAAACTGGATCAGAAACCATTCCATGAGTTTCTTAAACATAAAAAATATTTTCAATATTTTCAACATTAATCTGATACATAATTTCAATATCTTCGATATCAGTTCATCCTCTAGAATTGCAGATTCATCAGCAGTAACGTAATATTTCATGATCTTTGCTATAACGACCACAGAAGCTGCTGAAGGTCCATAATTATGAAATATTTACTTTAGATTTTTTGGATCGTAAAATGAATAAATACGTCTTATTCATTATTATAATTAATATAATTCAAAATTATAGTCATAATTGAGATTCGGTTAATTAGTGAAATAATTTTATTTATGAAGAAGTTTGTACATAATTGAAAACGTGTGTCAGATGTTCTTTATAATGGCGAAGCAGGTTTTAACCCCAGCAAAACGCTTCCGACCGATTGTAAGGAAGCAAACGGACCAAAATGCTCAAGTTTATTTGAATACCTTATATAAATCATACTTAAATAATAAAAATCGAGCCCATTTAACATAATACAAAACTTTAAAATATTTTTAATAAAACACATCACAGAACATCCAAAAAGAACTAATTTTATTTTTAATGTTTGCTTGTAGGTATTCAGAAAATTGGAATATTCGGCCGAAATCTTAAAAATAAATTTTTATAAAGATTTATTAATAAAAAAAAGGCAAAACTTAATCGAAACTATAGTTAATAACACCGATGTGACAAATCTGGATTACCTTATAGAGCATGAGTTGGATGTTTACGATAAAGCTTTAGAGGTAAAAGTTTATATTAATTATGTTATACTTTAATTGTTAAAAATAGAGAGCAAGACCTATTTCTTTTCTTTTTGCAATTTTCATTAGACTGATCACTTTTTTAAATAAATAGAAGTAATATCAATAATAAAAAAATATATATTTTGTAAAACAAATTTGTGGAAAAATTATATAGCTAAGGCCCATGATTTTTATTTTAGGCATCCTTTAAAAATGGAATATTCCTTAATCCAAATGCCGAAATGGCTAAATGGACCACTCTAAAATCAGTATTTTTTCTGTTCAACCGTTTTAACAACCATAGGTAAGTGTTATTTTTAAATAAACCTTATTACCTTAACGTCACAGAGGCTATTTATAGTTTACTACTAAGAAAAGTTTTAAAACACTTAATTTTAATAGCCAATATTCCAATATTATTTTTAGGGTATGGAAATATCGTACCGATGACTACTGAGGGAAAATCGTTTTGTATAGTGTTTGCCTTAGTTGGAATACCACTGACATTGACCGTAATTGCTGATTGGGGCAGATTATTTGCGTCCACTTTGTCTGCTGTGATTAAAAAAATTCCACCCTTACCAAAAAGTTTAAGGTAAAATTTAACATTAATTGATGAGTTTTCAAACATTTTATGATTTATTTATGATAAGGACTGAATAAAATTATGAAGAAAATCTTTAAATAGTTTATAGACTTAATCTATCTCGGTGAAATTGGGTGCACTAAAGAGTTTCAGATCCCTGCGGTTTTAAAAAACCTCCTCAGTTATTTCCTCTATACTGGGGTTACCAACAGATGGAGTGGTCACGTGTTCGTTCTGCGCGGAGGTGTGGCCTAGAGCCTCGATAGTTCATGACTTGAGGTTTTATTTAATTTTATTAGTCGAGCGGCTTTATCTATGATCGTTTTGGTTGAATTTTCTGCTATTCGAATATTTGAATCTTCGCATATTGAAAAGTTGAGATTGTGTTTATTTTTTTGTTAATTTGTTAATTCGTTTGTTAACAAATTAACATATTAACATATTGGATTATTTAATAATCAATGAAATATCAAATTAACATATTAAATGAATATATTGGATTTTCCATTCATCAAAAAGAAAAGCAAAAATGTTGTTTTTTTAAATAGTCTTACCTAGGTAAAAAATTATTTTAATTTTTACATAATTATAAACATATGTGTAAAAAATTTATTAAAATAAATGTAGTACTTTGTTCCTTTTTTAAATAAGGAACAAATATATAGTTATATACAATCTATAAATTTAAATCTCACAGGCCTACCAGCGCAGCCCCTAACTTATTATTCCTTCTTTCATTTTAAAACACATATTTAAAAAAAGATAAAAGCTACTTAAGTAATTCTTAAAACCAGATTATGGTCATAAAATTATATTTTATAATGGCCGGGTTCATCAGAAAAAAGCGCTCCCTGAGCGCTCGATTGTTGCTCAGGTATGACAGTTTTTATTGGTCCTTACTATTATATGCAAAACTTCCAGCGCTCGGTTCTGATAAACCTGGCCAATTACACCCTAAATGTTTGACCTGACACGATTACTTAAAAGGATTACCTATCCCTTTTCGGTAAACCCCAACATATTAACATAACTTTGCATAACAAAATACTTAAAGGGGATTATTATATCATTACCTGGCACAACCTCAAAATCGGTTTGGACCCATTTTACAGGTGACCGTATTATATTTAAAAAAGCTGCTTACAAAGCAAAGCTGTACGGTAAAATAATTTAAAATAAGTAGGCATAATTCTCCTCGTCTAAATCTGCCAAGGTTGCATCGATGGGCGGGCCTATATTTCGCGCACATCATTTACTCAATCTGTTCGGTAATCCGACTATAGTGCTATCTAGGAATGATCAACTAGTCGAGAAAGTGGTGAACTTCCTATAATTTTTTAAGGTACATATAAAAGATTACTATTTTGAATAAGACTGCCTGGTGCATACTTACTAAACTGTCTTATAATTCCAGTACGTTTATTTTATGTACTAATTATTTTAAGCCATCCCTAGACTACGAAACTATCAGGGAAATATTTTAGACAACATTAGATGATATCTGCAAACTCAAAATAATTGCCCCTTTTTCGTTATGGGAGATTTTAATTTAAGAGTGGGTGAGTTGGCACCTGTCGGTTGAGCAAGGACCAAAGAGTGAATAGTAATGGCAAAGTTTTCTTGAAATCTATTAATTCTTATGCTTTTATTAAACGGGCTCTCCTGTACTGACCCTCCTGCTGAGTTTACTTTTTCCTATCATAATGAAAATAGTATGATAAATTTTTGTTTAGTAAATTTACTTACCTTAAACACTATCAAGGTTTTTTCCATTATTTCCATAACTTCCCTGTCTCACCATTTCCCAAGTATACTAGAACTAAGCATTGTCACGGATACCTAATATTGATAATTTCAGCGCTTTTCTGAAATGGGATAAGACGAAAATTGCTGACACAGATCTTTTTTTTTGATGAGGTAATGCTTGCTTCTAAAATTAACCACATCTTTGATAATTTTAAAAACGCGATTTATGAGGTTTCCGTCACGCAAAACTCAATATCCGCATAATCTACTTAAAAAAAGTAATCCAGGGTTTGATCAGGAGTGTATGGTATTAAGAAAACACTAATTGTTTAACACTTGCCTTAAAGAATGCAAAAAAAAAGTTTAACATTTACCTTAAAGAATGCCGACTTTACATTATTTTATGGCACCTTCAATCCTACTCTTGATTTTCCAGTTCTGTAGGGGAGTTGACTTCAACGCTAACAAAATGTAAATTAAACAAAACCCCAGGACTTGGTATGATTTCTTATGCATTTTTAAAGTCACTTCCAAATAACTGGTTTGTGCTATGTTCAATAAAATTCTTGAAGAGCGGGTTTTAAGCTGTTTAAAAAAGTGACTGTCAGGATCTTTGACTTCTTGTATACAGGTCCGATAAGGACTTAAAAAAAGAAAGGTAATAGTTGCTTTTATAGATCTTAAGTGCGCCTTCGATTCCATTCCTGAAGACTTGGAAAAGGCTTTTTGAATTGAGGGTTAGCTCAGATTTTTTGCAGAATCTAAGAACTATGTTTTTATGAGTCCACCTCAGTTAAAGTAAAGTCAGAGAATGGAAACACATCAAGTATGGTAAGTTCTGATATTGATAATTTTTTACCAGTAATGGCTTTCGGGGTAGAAATATTGAACGATCATAATGTTACTCTTCAGCTTTCTGCAGACGACTTGGTTCTTCTATCTGACAGCTAAATCGAGATGCAACGAGTGCCTTTACTCTTAGAAATCTATTTGACATATATATTGACCGCTTGATGTGGCCACGAAGTTCTGTTACCTAGGTGTTGCTTTCTCAAGCACGTCACTTTTTAAAAAGATGGGTAAAAAATCTGTTACTAAAGCTAATCAAAAGAGTGGTGTAACATTAGCTACTTTATTATCTGTAAATATTGGATCATGGAGGAGTTTCAAAATTATTTTTAATGCCTGAGGAGTGCTTTTTTTTACAAATTTGTTTTTTTGCATTCTTAGCGCCATCTGAATGTCGAGAAGTAGAAGCTTTTTAGCATTCCGTAAATCGGCACGGCGATTGTATGAGAACCACAAAACATAAATATATATAGAAGTGGTGGTTGCATACAAACTGATCTGATGAATTCTCCTGACAAATCTGCTAGCGTCCTCTCGCTTGGCAGCGGAAACCATTGTAACTATGAGAGTTTAATGTAATCGATTGGACCAATCAAAATGGTTGCAAGGCGTGGCCAAATTAAGGCGGGAAAATTTAAATTTCATTTAATAAGAAATCTAATAATTTTATTATTTAATCGCAACATCTAAAGCAAGAGATTAGGTGTTTGCATCGGATATTAATCAGGATAAAATCAAATTCTTCAGCTTTATTTTACATATCTAAATGAGATAATGTACTCTAATAATCAGTTAACAATAGTGTATACATATCACCAATTTCACAATGAAAATAAAACAATGTTTTTCTTTAATAGATTTATTAATTAATTTTCCAGAAAAATTATTACTTAAAATTATCTACATAATATACAATAATTCATTATAACAGATATTATATAAATTAGAATTCATCTAAAAATGTTTAAAAATATATTGTTAATACTGAACTATGGCAATTCACAGGTTAGAAAATATTGTGAAGATTTTTGTGTTATTTTGTTGTCATACATTTAAAGATAATTCATATTTTATAAAAATTTTGAATAATCTTCTTTGTAAAAAAAATCTAAATTTTACTGCTAAATGAATTATCTTTGTTTCATATATATTTCATTCTGTTTCTCAAAAAGAAATTAAACATATTCCAAATACTAATTAAAACTTCTATAACAGAGTATTATCTAAAAAAACAATGTATCTAACTGCAATACCAAATAAATTCTTTGAAAATGAAAAGAAACTATAGTATAGGGTATATGACATACATAGTATATATTTGTTGGTGTCCCATAATACTAACAACATTGAAACTACATATAATATTGAAAAAAAAACTTAATTGAAACACAAAAAAGCCTATAGAAAATAATATTTTTATTATTTTCTATATTCTATATTAACTTAAAAAAAAAAACAAGTTATAACAACAACATTCACTCTGATCAATTCTGGGTGCTCAGCTCTTTTAGTTTCTATACCTATGTCTCGTCTTAGTGAACACAGGAAGTGGTATAATATGAGCATAAAATAAAACGAAAATTCATATGAAAAATAATGACAAAACCAATTTTTTAATAAATATGTATTGTAGTGTAAACCCAGCAGTATCAGCGTTATTAAAATTTGTTGAAGAGAACTGATCAGAACACATTTTATAGCTCAAAGTCTTCATAAAATTTATATTGCATATATCTCTCCATGTTTTTTCTTGTATAATGGGTACCGAAGGAAATTAAAAAACCTTTTATTACTATGTTTATCGGAACCACTTAAAATATACCTACTCTTAAATGAAGGATATTCACAGGAAAATTTTAATCAATTTTTGAGTTGTGGAAAATGAGAGGCCAGACATTTTGTATTATGTATTTATAAAAATCAAGTTAAAAATTAAATATTTGAAAGGTGAAACATCTTGATTGAAACCAACTGAATTTGATTTTATTACCGACTAAAGATTGTCACAAATACAAAGAAATTACAGTAATAAATAAAATCACATTTTCTTATAACGGACACTTAGAATTGCTGCAAATCATCAAATAAAACATTACTCCCAATATCGAAAAAGAACTTTTTAGGAAAAAAAGTTATTGATTTAAAATAGCATCCTTAAAACAATCCTAACCAATCCAGTCAATGTCAATAACGTCATTTCTGTCAGCTCCTGTCAATTTTGCCAAACAAGATGGCCGACATAGAATTCCGCTTTTCACCATACAAGCATACATTGTTAATATAGTTAACAATAATTTTGCTGTCGCATAGAGGCCAGCAGAATCTGTAAATCGAACACTTTAGGTAACCCGCAAAATTTGAAATGTTGAGGTGCGTACGATTATCCAACTCTTCCTTACCTAGTGCTGTCGTAAAACCGATTCTGTTTTAGATGATTTTCGTTTATTTTAAAGCAAATAAATATAATATAAAACATATCACAAAATTATAATTGAATGCTTACAGCAGAAGATTATTGTTTCATTTTCCCTAAAACATCTGCTCTGTACCACTATATGAATAACTTCAATACGCATAATTGACATAAGCCACTCGTAATTTGTCCCACTCATAGCGGTGCTGCGCCAACTGCATTTAGTTCTAGATTAAATGCCCAATATAGACCTGTCTATACCACGCTGCGTTACTCGTATTTTGTCCACTATCTTCTTAGTTGAAGTAAGTTTATGACCGAGATATTAATATGAAGTCACCTATTCAATTTCACTACCCATCATCGGAATTTTTCCACTCGTCACAAGATTGGTTACAAATTGGCTTTTTAAAATATTGATCTTCAATCCAGCCATCTTTACGGTTAGTTGAAGTCTTTCCAACATTTGCGTGGCTTTGTCGATGTTGTCCGATATTAAAAATGACTCAGATCTTCTCCATTTATGTTTACGTCTATGTTGTCGCAATTTATTTATTAACACACGTATTCCAGCAAAGTCGTAAATAACTTTGGCGATATTGAGTCACTCTGCCGGACACCGCGTTTTATATTAAATTTGTTTGTATCTTCGTGGAGTCTTACACATGCAGTTGCTGTTTCATAGATATTTTCAATCATTGCGTTGTATCGATGGTCAAATCGACAATGAGATGTAAAAACATTAGTAGAAGTTAACATAAGTCAAAGAATGTTTTATTGGCTGAATATAATTGAAGATGGTGAAAGCTGGTGATGATAGTGTAAGCAATATATTTTAGCAAAAAATCCATAAGGCTCAACCAAACAAAAAACGATGCAAATGTGTACTATTTAACAAAATATCATTGGCATATCAAGACCTTTTTTACTAGCTTTTCTTGTTACTATGGATTACTTTAGTAAGTTGCCCAAAGTTTATTGCAATATGAACTGGTTAATTGGGAAAATATATTCTGATAAAAACAAAGTGCTCCACTCACTTTTTCAGTTCGCCAAGGACACTGAAACATATACTACTCTTTACATCTTATATCTAATGAAATTGCTAAAAAGACTCATTGGCCAATTATTATACACTTCCCATTAAAACTGTTTACAATCTAGTTTTTTTGGAAAATCTTTGTTTACAAGTATATTGCAAAAAGTCTTGACTGAAAACTCTAAATTAAAATCTTAGATCTTAACATATATATATCTATGTTTGCCATGCCCTGTAAAAACATATTTTTTATTGCAGGTAACGTTTGGTAATTTTTTCCAAATGCCTTTAACATTTCTAAATATTAATTTAACGAAAGATAAATTATTTAAAACTGAACATGAATAAATTATTGGTTTGCCATTAGCAAGGAAATTTATCACAAAATAGAAAGATATTTGTAATGTGGTATTTATTTTTAAGGTGATGAATGGCGTGAAATTTTGTTCAAGTGGTAATAACTAGGGATATTAAAAGTTTTTACATAAATTATTATGCTTACGTGTTTAACCGGTGTGGAAATTTAGCAGTAAACATACTATTGATGATACGTGATTAGATAAAGTTACCTTTATTTTCACTTGTGGATGAATATTTTTGAAATATGACAATGACACAGTATATTTTTGAACTAATGTATGGTTTTATAATATCACAGGAAACTGGGAATTTTGAAAATGTAGAAACAAACTTACAAAATTTTTCATCAGATCTCAAACAGCTACATTTAAAACGTTAATATTAAAAAAAAAACAATACAGAACAGTAATTTTATTAAAGAGAAAAATCGAAATTAAGACTAGTTAGACACACGAAATCAAAATTCGGTAGCTTCATAAATTCATCTACTATTTAGAATTCCTAAATATTCCTTTTATTGGCTATTTTCACCAATGTCCTGAGTGGTCTTATTTTTCGTTTATGGCTCATCTATTTTTCTATGTCAGTTAAATCATATCGAAAAACTTAATTTATTTAGATTTGCTTCCTTAACACGTTAACTGCCATGTGTACCATATATGGACACAGTCAATTTTTATTCAGCACCATGTGTACCACCAGTGGATACAGAACTTCTTACCTTCCAAGCCATGTGTACATGGGGCGGCCACATTAAGCGTCAATTGAAATGTATGTATGAATTGGTCTGCCGTAGGAAATAGTTTGTTTGAGAATGGCTCGGGAATATTTTTGTTTTTCGAAATAATGTGTCACGAAATATTGACGTTTTTAAATGATACGTTTATTTTTTTAATGGGCAGTAATTTAACACGTAAAATTGTTATTTATAATTATAAAATAAACAAACTAGGTAATTTTAAAAACAAAATACTTCAAAACTAAAAGATTATTTTATATTTTTAAAAACATGTTTTTGGAAAAAACAGTCCATACCAATAAACATATTTTCGTCACAATATAGACACGTAGGAAACTCTTTTGGTATTTTTTACAGCATAATTACGCCCCTGTTCTTGTGAGTTTTTTTCGTAGCAATACCTGCCTCTTTTTAGCTTTTTCTCGTTATCTGTCTTTTCGGAAACTTTGTGCTCTTTTAAGGGATTCATTGGGATTGGCGGTACTGCCGTTTCCAAAAGTTGCATGGCAAGATTTTCTTTGAAAGTTGTTATTGAAATTTTTTTCTCGTTAATTTTATTGTACAAGTTTAAGGCATTTACGACCGAGGTACCTGTGATAAATTCAAAGGCCAATTTTCTGTACCATTTAATTGACTTTCTAAGAGAATTTGAATAAGCTGACATTTGGTCTGACATATCAACAAATGATTTGGCCTTATTATAGTCGATTATTGCAGAAAGTTTGAGCCTAGGACCCTCTCTATGGTGTACTTCCTTTAGTTCATCTGTCTGTTTTGCGGATAAGAAGAGCACGTCCCTCTTGCCATGCCACTTCATAACAACAACTTTATTTTTATTCTGTTTTGCAACAATTTCCCCTTTTTTAATTTTTTGCATTAACTACAGACTTTGGTAGGTTTCTTCTGTTTTTACGAATCGTTCCAACTAGATAAGTTGATCTATTTTGCAAGTTTTTCGCAAGAGGAATAGACGTGTACCAATTGTCTGCAAAAAGGGTCCGGCCACTATCAAGCAATGGTTGCAACATTTCCATAATAATAGATTCCGCAACCGATTGTCCATGTATTTTCTCTTTATCACAATATACTTTCAGGCTGTAAGTAAATCCTCCAACTAGACAAACTTTATAAACTTTAATGCCGAACTTATGTCGTTTTCCTTTTATATACTGTCGAAAAGAATAATTTACCTCGGAAAGGTATCATCGTTTCATCGATGCAAAGAGACTCTTCTGGAATAATGCAGAAAGAAGCATTCTTGTTCAGCATATCAACAAGGCATTGGATTTTATGAAGCCGGTCATTGGGAGCACAATCTTCATTATTTGCCAAATGAAACATACGTAAAAGCAGCTCAAATCAATTCCGCGGCAAATATTTTGATATTTCGTTTTTATATAATGGATGTTTGCGCAATGATCTTTTAGTGATGGTTTTTTATCCAATCCCATCCAAATTAAAATAGCAATAAATGTTATAACTAGTATCCACCCATGCATTTAGGCGAGAATATTGGCCAATATTTTCATTCGTTATGGCAAGAATAATTTGCTGTTCCGCGTATCTATTTGTTTCGACAACGCTCTTATTAATAACATCGTCGGATACAAGTAATTCAAAAAAATAAAGTTCATCCTTACCGCGCATTTGGGTCTGCAAGGCTAGTGAAATTCCAATATTCATTGGTAGAGTAAATGTCGAAAAATTTCCTGAAGCTTGTCTCCACTCCGGTCTTTCATCATTGCCTGAAGAATCTATATGTCTATATCTAACTGAGCAGATGTTGAAGGCTCGGAAGTATCTAAAAAAATGGAGGGTAGTGTATAAGAAGATAATTATTACTAGGAAGAGAAAATATGCATTTTAGACGTAAAATTTGATAAGATTTAACTGAAGAAGGCAACAACCATAAAATGCACGTGGTATTTGCGCTTCTAGTGAAAACCGTACAACTGCTGCCATCTCTCCAGACGAATCAACATTGACCTTGTACGTGTCCAGATAAGGTACACATGGTACACGACATCAAAAAATAAAACCTGTACAATCAGGTGCCATGTGCACCATATATGAACACAGCTTTTTTAAACTAAAAAAAGCAAAAATTACATACATTTTTACACATGCGTTCGTTTTGATGCACACAGGCACTGTTTTTAATAAAAAAGTTACGTGGCCCGTAGGACCCGGTAATTTTTTTTTCTAATTGGGACTGGCAGTTAACGTGTTAACATGCCAGCTCAATAAAAAAGAAACATACACATATAAAAACGTATATATTTTGGTCACTTTGCAGCTAATAAAGAGCTAGAAATCATAATAAAAACTGAATACTGTTGTTTTAGAAATGCTATGGTAGCTAGGCGAACTTCTTCCTATGCCCTAACAGCAGTCTGTTTTTTATTTTGCTACCTGGCAATAGGGGCTGCCATTTTTGTTTTATGGGAGGAAGACTGGAGTTTCTTTGACGGATTTTATTTTTGCTTTATTACGATGACTACAATTGGATTTGGTGATCTCGTTCCAAGTAAGTATACAGAACATCATTTTAGTATCGTGATCTTACAATTATTTATTATACAGTATAAATTAACTTATTATTAGCAAAACTTATTATACAGTAAAAAGTGTAAATAAATAGATGCGAAAAAATTCAGGGGCTGTTTCTTGGGTAAATTTTAAGAAAAAAAGAACATATGAACGTATGTTCTAAAAGGCGTAACTTTTGAGATACCAGGTGGTAAAGATTAAAGAAAAATATAGGTTTTTTTACTATACCTGTGAAACCCCTGTAGATATTTTAGTAATTTTTGGTACGCATTTTCTATGCATTAAAAGGCATTTTCTGAGGCTCAATATTTTTTTTAATTTGTATCAGTGTCCGGTACCGGATATTGAGAGAGATCTTAAGAATTCGAATCATTAATTCATGTGCCGTAATTCAAAATTCTGCCGGAATTTTTTATCAGATTCGTCGACAAATGCGGCGACGTATAGACTCTTGCATAATGGCAGAAGGTGGTCATTTTCAGAACAGAACTTTTTTAATTATTTAATTTTTTTTTCTTTCATTTGGTTTAAAACAAAAATTAAAATCACATCGAAACATTAATAATAAACACGTAATACATTTAGGTAGATGGTTTTTATTTTTTAATCGAATACGTAACCTCGAACAAAAGAAAGTCCAGAGATCAAATTTGCTTTGAAATAAATGAGAATTATAAAAATAAAAAAAGTGGCGTACCATATTATTCATCAAAAATATTTAGTTTAAACCTTACACGAACGTCACTGGTACAAATTTAAAAAAATAGTAAGCCTCAGAAAATGCCTTTTGATGCATAGAAAATGCATTCCAAGTTATTTTTAAAATATCTACAGGGGTTTTACAGGAATTATAGAAAAACATATATTTTTCTTCAATCTTTACCACCCAGTATCTCAAAAGTTACGCCTTTTAAGATATACGTTCATCTAAAGATTTTTTTCTTAAAATTTACCCAAGAATCAGCCCCTGATTTTTTTCGCATCTATTTATTTACACCCTGTATATGAGTATAAATAAGATTAAATTTAACAATTTAATGCTAACATGGTGAAAGTTTA
Organism: Anthonomus grandis grandis; assembly: GCF_022605725.1. Lineage (NCBI taxonomy): Eukaryota > Metazoa > Arthropoda > Insecta > Coleoptera > Curculionidae > Anthonomus > Anthonomus grandis. Next base: position 11,894,517 of record NC_065555.1, read on the forward strand.
TTGTAAAGTCAATTTTATTTGACTGTTTCTGAGCCTGAAAATAAAATAAATAGAACTGTAGAAAAAATGAGCAATTGCAAGGCACCAAATTTAATTTCTAACTATTCCGGGTTGTTATATTGGGTTCCGTGTTTCTAATGTTTTAATGTTCGTTAAATAAAATGGTAAGAATGAGCTGATGAAGCTGATCCACCAGAATAAATAAAACGAGGCACAAAAACGTAAAATTGATACAATAATAAAGTAGTTGTTGACAATGCCTTAGTATATTTCTTATTTAAAATTTCAAACTGACGAAAAGTGCTAAGGAATGTTATATAAATTGTTATTGCGAGTATTTCGACTAACAGTAACACTATTTAGAAATGGGTCAGATACAAAACAGCAGTAATCAAATTGTGAAAATATTAGTGATTCACACAATATACATTTTAATTTTTTTTTACAGAATAATCCTATTACTATATAGCATTTTTAGGTTAGGAAAAGCTTGTTTAATTATAGAGTTAACCGGCTCAACAAATATTAATATGTTTTTGATTACTATTCTCACAGATTTTGCCACAATGTATGCAAAATTACGACTGCAAATTTTCGACTACAGCAAAATTTCACCATGTTGGCATTGAATTGTTTAATTTCATCCCATTTATACTCATATACATATATACATATAAGGTAAATGAATATGCATATGCCGTTGGATATTTTATATTATTTATTATAAAAACATGCAGTGGTTATTATAAGGAGAAGGGAGAGAGTCTTGTGGAACTTCTGATTTTACAGGTAAGAGTACTTACTGACTTTGCCCTATTTAATATTTGCATTCTGTTGCTAAGGTAAAACTCAAAAAATCTACTGCCTCTTTATTAAGTCAATAGCAGTGCAACTTGGTAGAAATAAGCTTGAAATGACAGATTGTGTCAAAATCATCCACCTTTCGAGTAATTTTAATAGAAGCCATGATTTGCAATGATGCAGTACCATTTTTTTCAAGACTGGACTGGATTTTAGGTTATATATTATTTCATCGTCGAATATTTTAATATACCAACTTCTCCATGACCCTTAAAACTAATCTAAGCCTCCTGCCTCGGCATAGGGTTGGCTGTTTTCAGAAATGGCTCTATTATAGAAGATCCAGACTGACGAAAGTAGCTTGGTCTCAATTTACATTAATAATATGGGGAAATATAAATGGTTAACCATCATACGTATTACATCTAATCTAAAAACGTTTGACCTAAAGAAGTTAAAAGCTAATATACCTTCCCCAATCGGCGCAAAATTATTAGCGATTGGTGAAGGTTCAGTGATGTATTTATCTGTTATTTCATTTTAATTAACTGTATAGAAAACGGAAGAAAGAGTTTTTCTGATTTACATCTCGTAAGTGACCTGGAATATTAAGTTGCTTGTAATTAAGTAACAGGCTACGTCAACATGCTGACTTTTCAACTGAGACCAAGTCTGCGGCATTATTCTTTTGAGTTTCATCAACAGCCAGTAATCACTGATTGCTAGATCTGCAGAATACGTTTATTGCTTTAAGAGTGCTGGAGATCTTCCTTCTTAGAGTGTCTATCCGTTCTCGATATGGGCAAATATGTTGACTATTCGAACTTTGTTAACAGTAGCAAGGAACAGTTGTTGTTAAATTGACGTTCTTAAATTTTTAACCATAAAATTGTTCTTCTACCTACTCCTCTCCATATACCGTGCCTGGAGTAGTCGCAGTTATCATTTATGTTCGTGCCCAAGTATGTATATTTCTTGACTTTGTCTAAAGGGGTTCTGTCTACGAATATAATACTGCGAGTGTTTTGGTTTTTATCATTCTTGTTGATTATCATGACCTTTGTTTTGTTGGTGTTTATTTTCTCATCATATTGTCAACTGTACGATATAACAATATGCATTAGTTGTCCGCGAAAATAAGGGTAGCATGATCATACCTTATGTTATTCAATCGTTTTTTATTTAATAGTGTCCCAGCTTCAATACCTTGTAGAGGTCCTCTGAAGATGTATTCTGAGTACAGATTAAAAATTTCAGAAGATAGTATGTATTCCTGCTCTTTTGTTCTCTCTAACAAGACATCTGATTCTAGTGGAGAGTTATGAAAATTTCCATCATTTTCGTGTGCCGCATTTTCTCACATCGTTTCTATATTGTACTATAAATTATCTTCAGGAAAATTTTTAACAGGTGAAACTGAAATATTGAAAATTTGGATGAAATCCTGATAAAAAATTTTGAAATCCCCGAATACTTTTGTAATCCACTTTAGATCCTCCCCTTTGATCAACTTTACTATTTCAGCAGGAATTCCATCGGGATATAACCCTTTTCATCTTAAGCATTTTTCAGGGCTGCCCGCAACTCCATCTCTAAGATTAGAGGACCATCTATTTTATCAATATTAGATGGCACCGTTTAACACCGATAACTCGGCCCAGGTTATTCGTAAGTGAATTAACTGTTCTTCTTTAAACTGCTGCCGCTAATTTCTTAAGCTCCTTATGCAGATTAAAGTTCCTTATCAGATTTGGCTTGACATTCCTTGATTTCTAGACATATTTTCATTTTTTTTTCTTTGGCTGTTTTTATTTTCGCCCTTATTTTTTTTGTTCTTTCTGATTTTTTCATTCTCTGTACGTTCATGTTATTTCTTGTTTTATCTTTAAATAACCTCCTTCTTTCTATCAGTTCCATGATATCTGCCATCATCGAAGGTTTCTTAATATGTTTGTTAAGTACTTTCTCTTGACCTTATGTATACCTTCTTGAAGAAGTTTGAAGTCTTTTCCATCTCCATCGTTTTCCTGCTCTCCAGTCTCTGTCAAAAGTTGTAACAGTTTAAAATCACTGTTACAAAATTTTGTACTTTCCTTAATAAAAAGCGTGACATTTATCATCTATCATCGTGATTATTGTGTCTGAGGTTCCTCCAAGTATTCCATTGGTTCGTGATCATTGTTTTTCCTGTTTCTTGCAGTGTCCATTTGCTAAAAGTGTATTATGCTAATCTACGAGTTTTCTTGTCAGTTTACCTTACCATAGGGTATCTCCCAGAGGTAATTTCAAGAATATTTTCATTATTTTATCTCTTATTGCGGTATCTTGTTCTTGTTCTGTTCAGTTGATGGCTCTGCTACGAGGCAATTTGCCAGCACAATTTGGAGATTCGGGAAAACCGTCGGGTATGTACTCTGTTCCCCAAATCGACACTTTCACTATATTAAATTATCAATCACAATCAAAACTTTTCAATGCACGATATCGCCTCCCCCACGACGCTAATAGGTAGGTAGCTAACCGGTAACGTGAATAGGATCGGCTACCACCGGCAAGGGGTTGGGAAGGGTCTGGGAAAGAGATTTGAAGGATAGGAAGGACGAACAACCACGTGTTGATGGGATGAAGGATAACGCGGAAGTGGGATAGAAACTTTCACAAAATTTAATTCTGAAATGCACGTTGTACTAACGGCAAGGGGTAGGAAAGGGTCAAAGAAAGGAATCCGTAGGATAGGAAAGCACGAGAACAACCATGTGTTGACTGGGTGAAGGATGACGCGAAAGTCGGATCTTGTTTGTTATATTCTTCAAGATATTTGTGAGGTTAAGAGACAAGGGCTAATTTTTGACGCACATTTTGGCTTCATTTACACATTAGCGTAGTTGCGGAACAGCGAATTCTATAAGAATCTTAAGGGTATTTTAAACGCCGCGCTTGACGGCAACGCAACCAATTAGTTCTTTGCTAGCTATAATTTTATTGACTTAAGGGTAAGTTTTGTTTAGTTATAGTATTATTGTTAGAATCTGATGAGAAGGCTTTGTTAGATTAATTTTTTATTGTAATGACCCTTAGAATTTCGGTCTCTAGTGCGTGCTTATTGCGTTGAACTTGGAATTTGTTTTTTAACCAAGGTTTCTTGATTATCACAGTTGTTGGAAAATTTTTTTTCTCCTAAATCCTCCCTGTTCTAAAAGTTCAAGCCCAAGTGTTGACCTCTCCTAAGGACCACATTCTAATGTTAGCGTTTAGTCAAACAACACTATACGGAGCCGAGATAGCATAGCTATAGTAAGCTTTCAGCAACGAAATATCATTTGTATGACCGAGTCCCGTGCTAACGGTCAACTCCGTTGAAGAACGTCGGACCAAGTAAGATCTAACTGTTATAAGAAAACTTCAGGAAACCTATTGAAACTCATAGTTTTTTATTATAAGTTATTGTAACCGTTGTTTTTTTTTTCTAGGAATTTTAAGAGCTTTGCATCTTTTTTAAAATCCGACAACTCTTTTAATATTCTGTTATTGTTTTATTAATAAGTGACCAAGCACTTGAAGATGGAGCCATTAACAACTTGTCCCGAGTTGGACGCAGCGGCTTAAAACCTAATCTTATTATTGAGTTAGCCTTAAAACCACTTCTACCTAAGTCGTGTTGCCAAGTGTTAAGTCGTGATTTAGTCTTTTGAAATCGTATCTTCCTATATGTTTTTTTTTTATTTTCTGCAGCCTGATTTCGATTCTTCCTATCAACAGGTTATGATAAGATTATACATCTGCTCCTAGATAGGTTTTTTGTGACCCTCGTATTCGAGTATCACCATGCTCATTTCTCTCGCTCAATCCAAAATCTTCAATGTGTTCTTCAGTTTTTCCTCTTCCAAGCTTGGCATTGAAATCACTCATAATGATATTTATATCTTGCTGTGGCAGGATTTTGATATCTGATGTTTGCTTATAGAACTGGTCTACGCCCTCGTCTTAGTCTATAGTAGGAGCTTAAATTTAAATGAGATTGACACTTATGAGCCTTTCATTAATTTGAAGAAGAGCTATTTTTTTATGATATAACAGAAAGTTGGTACCACACATTACAATTTGTATGTGCAGTATAAAGCCAATACCATGCTGGAAGGTGTTTATTAGCTCCTGTACCAGGCTATCTCATCTCGATAATGCGCAGTTTAGGTCGTTTCATCTCTCAAATTGTGATTTGCAGTTTTCCAGGCTGCGCGAGTGTTTGCACATTCCGTGTATCAAATATTATGTAACTTTCTCTTTTTGTACCATCCTTTATTACTATTAACCAAAACATTCCCTCCTGGAGATTTGAAATTTTGTCTTGACCATATCAATCATTATAATACTAGGGAAAATGAGTCTGCTGTGGGTATTTATTAATCTTGTTATTTATTAACTATTTCACCCGTGGAAGAGAGGCCGACTGATTTATTTTAATATTCAACTAATATTCGTCTGTATAATAATATGCCATAAGAAACATAATAATATGTATAAAGCATTAAGTGAGATTTTTGACTAAGTATATTTTCCATTTAAAGCTCCTCAAATTTTAAAGATTTACACAACCTGTCAGGTCATATTTGCCTAATATCCTGCATTTTCTGATATCCCTGAAAAACGATACGACGGAATTGGAAAAACTTCCTATAAAGTTACTTTCGAGATCTTTCACTAAATATTAAAATAAAAACTATTTATTCTCCAAATGCAAAAAAATTAATTATCAGGGGAATCATGTTTTTTTAATAAGCTTTTTGCAGCAAACTGTATTGAAAACCTTGCTCAGGTTAAAAAAAAATTACAATTATATGTAGATGAACCATACTTGATTACAGAGTTTACAAATCGATCCATATAAGTATGATAATAGATGGCTATGCTGTCATCGACGTTAAAAAGCGAACAATAAGTGAATGATTCAGCTGATGCTGGCAACAATTGACAAAATAGAGTGTAAGCTAATATATTTATAGCAACTCATAATTCTACCATGAGTTCCTTATATATAAATCCCACGCATAAAAACTAACTAAAAAAATCATAAATTACAAGTATGTATGTTAAAATAATACTATAAGTATGTTAAACTTTGAGCAAAATAATAATTTAATATTAACTATTGCACCTAAACCATAATGGCCTATATGATCATATCCCTTATACTACATCCTTTTCAAAGTATATCCTTTTTATCAATTACTTCGGTAGTATTTTGTTTTGTCCCTTAAAATAACATATTTATTTTTTTGCTCAAATAAGTTTGAAGAATTTCATAGTGTCTGACTTGTGACCCTTTCCATAACAAAGTAGATGGAATAATCCAATAAGCCGTTGTCCCCTTCACAAAATGAAATTTTCTACACGACTTGTATAATGTGAGAACAGATTGTTGATCTGGATGTTTTAGATGGTGTACACGATAAATAACCGTAAATATTTGTCATGATGAGTGAATACCATTTTTGTTTTTTTATATTTATATTTTACATATATTATAAACAAAATAAATCAACAGAGCAATATTTTCAATAAACATATAAATCTTCTCCATAGTGTCCCTTGATATGAAGTTATCAGTTTTAAGAAAACTATTAATTAATTTCTAAAATGCTACTGATTTACTGTAAAATGACTCATTATTGATACAAAAAAAACACTTTTTTTCCGTATATTAAGTTTTGTCTTATTCTTTTTCTAGAACAACCAAAATACATGCTTTTTTGCACACTCTATATTCTGGTGGGCTTAGCCTTGACTTCTACAATTATAGAGCTGGTACGTAGACAATACGCTCAATCTTGGAGACAACTTCAAGCCCTACGCGGTCCTTTAGCAGAGAATTTAAGAAAGCTTGCTGAAAATGCACCTGGGTTAGACGTATTGTCCTTTCAGCAAGACTTAATGAAAGTTTTGACTGTCGTAAGTATATAATCTACAACCTAACAAGTTTCTCGATTTTTACCTTTATTTGTACTTTCTACGATAAAATTACAACACTTTCAAAGTCGATATAGGTAATTCTAGTAGATGCATTACAATGCTATCAGGAAAGTGGCTAACAATAATAGTTTAGCATACTTGTACTTACTAAAACAAACATTCATTGATATAATTATTGCTTAATAAATATACTGGGAAATCCGCTAACGTTAAATGACCTACATTCTCTAACTAAAATTATATCACTAGCACTAATTGATCTAACCCAGATGCAAAAGTTCTTGATTTTTTGATTAATATTAGCATGCAATTGAATTCCAGAGTTATCATTAGTTCGTTTTGCACTTCGAACAAACTACATATTTTAGTATTTTATATTGACTGCAACTAAGTGCGTTTTTATTTAAATAGTTTTGTCATGCGAATTACTTTAACATATGTTATGCTTTTTAATTAAAATAAAACCTATACTCAATATACGTTCTATTTACACACAGTCGCTGTTCGCAGACCAGAATACTCGTCGTCCATGTAGTTTATCTCAGTCCGCGTGTTTCGATGCTACAGAAAACGATGCTGAAGTATGATCATACGATGGAGTATATCATCCAGCATAGTTGATTGTCGTGTCAATAATATCCAGCATAGTTGATTAAATCATCGAATATTTTGTCGGCAAATATGGATTCCAGAATGTTAAGGAAAAATAGTATACTTTACATAATTGAAGTTTCTTGTTCTCGATGCATGTTACTGCTTTTCCAGAAAATTAAAGTCGAAAAAAAATTGAAGTTGTGGACAATAAGCATCATGTTTTCCTTTAGTAGGTCATTTAATTTTCTTTATGCAATTAAATTAATTTCTTCTGGGCAGTTGGAATGTATTTCAAAAAATTTAACTAACTTCTAAAGAGAGAATCTTATCAAAAGAATTGGATTGATACAGTCATATTGAGACTGACCTAACTCGATTTTATAGGCAAAGACTTTCAACAAAAATACGTAAATATTATATATAATAGATTTTTTTAAATATTTTCTAGACAATTGAAGTATTTCTTCCGGGTTCTTTTCACTGTTTTTTTTTCTAGTTAATTTGAATCGCTTTCTCGACGTTGAATAAGATTGTTGAGTCTACTGATATCTGAAATATTTTTTTTAAATAAATATATTCAACTAAATGCTTTATAGGCATTTAAAATAATGCTAATTATTTCATAAAACATCGAGCAAATAAAGTAATTTCTTCCGAAGTCCTGAAATAAAATACTACTTAATGTAAGTAAGTTGTTTAACTTTTTAGTCCAGACAGTTTATACCTAGCAGATGCCATGTTCCATTTCTAAGTCCTTTATGTTTTAATTAGATACTGGTGTTGTTAGAGCAAGAGTAATTTTTTTCATTGATTTAAATAATATATAAGGTAATCAATGTATAGTTGAAATCTTTCCTTTTAGGTAATTAGATAAGTGTAAAAGTCATTTTGAACCATTTTCTCTACTATTCTAAATAATTCCAATGATATCATATTATTTTTGGAGTATTTATTTCAGCCAACCAAACTAATTTTTTCTAGACAGCTGAAGTTATTATGGTATTTCTTTTAGGCACTTAAATTCATTTTATTTCTGACATTCAATAGAATTCTTTTAATTCATTGAAGCCATGGCGTAAAAATAATGCCATATTCTTGTTTTTTACTTAGTTCTAGGTTACTAAGCAATGCAATTTCTTTTAAGAAGTTATAATGATATTCCTTCGTATTTTGGATGGTCAATTAAGTTCTTATATTTCATATAGATGAATGAAATAGCGATGATATTTTTTCTGAGCTATTTGTGTCTTCCTTATTTCTGAGTTATTAAGTGATTTCTTTCGGGTACTTAAAGTTTTTGTACTGTATCGTTGTTTTCCGTTCATCAAGGTGCGAATTAAAACACTTGATGCACAAAAATAGTGAACTAATTCTATTTATGTCGATTTAAAAGTCGCGCCAATTTTCCGAGTGGAACAACGGTGCAAGCTCCTTATATACTCGGAAAACATGGTTCCGGATATAATACTCGGAGGATTCCGGAAGAACTGGGTCTACAGAGATGTCGTACGATAGGTCCGCTTGGGTCACTATAGATTCGGAATTAGGTCTAGTAGAGGATATGGCTTAACCCATTTGAAGAAGTTGTCCATCATGACTACGACATTCTTATTCCCTGCTTCTGATTTGGGTAACAGACCAGCAACGGGAATAGCAGTGCTTTCAAAGGGACTTTCCATGTTGTACTGATGCATCGCAGTCTTATGTTTAATGCATATGCTGCACTAGTTAATGCGTTTTCTGCACCAGTCCCTTATGTCTGCCGCGCTATTGACCCAGTAAAATATTTCTTTTACATTTCCCAGGGTCCAAGATGGCATGAATTTCCTCTAGCAACTCCGAAATCCGATATTTAGGAACAACGATTTGCTTTCTTTCCTCTTTGCCGTCGTGGTCAACTATTTTCTCCCGCAAGAGTCCATCTTCCAAAATTAGGGACGAACATAATGGATGACTTCATATTGAATACTTTTACTTTTCCCAAGTTGGCTTTTTTCATTCCTTTTTCGAGGTGAGTACTATCTGAATATGGAAATACCCTCTTGGTTTCTTGCAAGATTTCCATTTTGCCAAATCATCGACGTAATTCTTAAAACAACTTAGCATCTTTTAGACAACAATGTTTGCAGCTCCTCGCGTTTCTACAACAGCGTATTCTTGATACGGCTTGCTGCACACAGGTTGACGATCATCACTTCCATCACTAGCATAGAGAGAGTGAAACTTCTACCTTCTGTGCAGAAGATACAGAAGTATTTTTTATGTGACCTGCCTTGCCACATTTCCGACACTCCAACTTCCGGTTCTGGCGACTACCTTTTTAACTTATCTTACGTGATTATGAATCTAACTTAAGCGATTCCTCAAAGTTGTCCTCTCCTGGAAATACTTGTCGGACACGAATCTGACTCTTGTTCATGTCCTTAGTAGCTTCGAAAAAGAGCCCGACTTAGTGCATCTACTAACTTAGGTGGATGCACAAGTAGTAAATCATCATTTCACCAACGCGGAATATATTTAAAAATGCTTAAATTGCTAAACGTTCTACGATTCTTTTCGGAACATCTAGACATGCCAGTTGAATCAAACGTGCAATTTTAGCAACAAATTCTTGCAAGAACTCTTTTGACTTTCTGCAGCGATTTTTTAGTTGCCAGCATGATTGACTATAATGCATTTCCAAATATGTCAGTAGGAGATAGTAAATTTCTTGTTCTTCTGGGGATATTTTTTGCAGGATGGGCTCTGCATCTCCTCTCAAGGCCAACGTAAGGGCAGTTGCCTTCTCCCAAGATGACCAACCGTTTGCTTTTGCAGCCGCCTTAAAATGACATTGCTAAATATTCCATGATGTAGTACAATAAAATTGGAGCGGTTTAAGGTGCACCAGCCCAACAAATTTCGTATTACCACAAACTTAATTCTTATTTAGATACGACTTCTAAAGATCTACAGGGCAGCTTATCGATAGTGGTGACGTCCACGTGATTCCGTTTTAAATCTGGATCCTATCCTTCACTATAAGAGAATTTGCTTTTTCAGTATAGCGTGGCAGAATTTTCAATCAATTCATTTTTTTCAACCTTCTTCCATCTTTTCAGAATTTTTCAACAGTTTATCCTCCAAGTTTAGTAGAATTTTTTAGAAAATTTACTTCCAAATTGACGAAATTTTGTACCAACTTATCTTCGAAACCTTGCATTATTTGACCGATATCGCTTGTACTAGGAAAGACAAAATTGTCCGGGTCACCGCCTTCCTCATGTGTTACGAAACTGCTTCCGCAACTTTTCATTTCTTGTCCTATTGCAATCCTTTTCTTTAGCTTAGCAACTTTTAAATCGACCAGCTTTGGCATTTTTACACACTTTAGTCCAATTTTTTTAGTTCACTATTTTTTTATTTTTCACCAATGTCTGATTTATTTACAAATGTACACTGCTAAACACGCTCACTTATAACTACTAGAAATATTTATTTACACCAGCTTTATTTACTAACTATTTTTGTACAATTTAAATATCAAAAAGCCATAATATTCCGAATTGAACTTAAACTGACCTCCCAGTGACGACGTGGCTCCTTATATACTCGGCAGAACACTGGCCCGAAGTTTCGCTATCCTTCCCTGCGTTTTCATATGTGTCGTGCGGTGTGCCCGATTGTGTCATTTTAGAATAAAGAAGAATACCTGTTACATCCTGGGTATATACGTATATATGTATATGATGGATATATATGTGTATATAGTGGGTAAATACCTAATGGATTTCATGAATCACCACATGATTCTGGATCGTTGGATAAATTCCTTAGTTGGAGAGGCTTGAAAGAAAGAAAAAGAGAGAGAATACTTGGTACTGGCGCTGTTGTCAATATCGTTACAGCACAGGATTATTTTTAATAATTTTCCTCGGATTTTGATCTTGCTTTCATGACATCATATTATGTTATTTGACGTCTATAAATAGAATTTCCTCTAATAATGACGAAATGATTAGTTCATTTTTTTTAGTTTTAAAGACGACTTTAATAATTAAAATTATGGAATTTTTATTATGATTTTAATTCACTGGCTGGAAATAAGTAGTAAAAAATTAATACATTCTATGTCCTTATTTTTAGTTCTCTGTAAAGGCATGGTTATGATGTGCGAATAAATTAAGCATAATCAAAATACTTGACTTATGACTTGACTTGCCAAAAAACTTTTGTATAAACATTTATTTATTTTTATTTTATTTTCTTCCATTTCATTGCTCAATTTACAAACTCAAAAACATATTTAAGTATAAATTAAGCGTTCGGTAAATGCCAAATCTTATTTATGGATTGCTACAATTGGCCAGTAACAAAACACTTTCTGAAGTTAATTGTAAAGTCGAGAGTCGTAATTCACCCTCAATTTGACACGAGCCAATGAGCTTTCGTAATAATAGAGTCGTAAATAACAAAAATAAAACTGTTATAATAGCGGCGGGTGTTTACGTTTTCAGATTGCGGGAACTCTAAATATTTATTCAAGTAAAATTATATTACTTCACGCACACAGGGTAACAATTAGATCTATTAAATCATTAGACTTTGATGAGCTAGAAAAGTTTTAAAAGCTCATTGTGGATAGTAATTGCTATAAACAATTTTTTTTTCAGGTTTCGATGCCAAAACGAATAGGCAGTCGCAGAGATAAAAAATCTAAAGAAAAAGCTGAAAGGGAATGGGAGGAAGCCCTGCAAGCCGTTATCCAGGATATGACCACTAAAGCTGCCAATAAAGAGTCCCCAGTTTTGCAAATTGTTATTTACGAAAGCTCTGTATAATAAAGTGTTATGCTTTTACGTGTTTACGCTGCTTTATTATATCCTTAGAGGGCATTGGTGTCGTTTCCCTAATAAGACTTCATCTATATTTTTTGTCATGAGACGAGGGTTGTATGACATTACTATCTGCTTTAACAAATTTAAAGGAGGTATTTTATTACTAAATTATTTTACGAATGTTTTTTGTATAAAGCATCAATATTAAATAGATTTTAGAAGCCATGGTTTTTAAACTTTTATTGCTATAAGTGTGTTACAAAGATAGGGTAATTTAACCCTTTCAAGACGGATTTTTTTTTCTTCCTGAAAAGCATAATTTACTTATTGATTTCATATTTCAAAAGTAAAAGGTTCTTAGATATGTTTGTAATTTTTTCACATTTTTTTTCAAACGCGTTAATTTTTTTTAGTGTGGGACATATCGTCCTATCAGTCCATTCCGTTGTTCCATGTCCCACCAGCTCTGAAATAAAAGACATACATAAGTAGAACAAATAGTTTTTATCGAAATATTGCATAATTTCACATATGGAAAGGGGTAAAACAGTCATTGCATAGAGGCACACTACATACCCTGCAAACAGTTCTTGTGCATTTCTCCACCTTGTTTTGTGAACATCTTATACACCTTCTCCGTTTCTGCTCGATAATCGGCATATGATCGCCAACATTCACCATAGTTTTTTATCGCTTTGATGGTCTTCCGGTAGTTGAACGCTTCTTCACACCGGCTTTGCTTTTCCCTTGGTCAATTAGGCTTTCGGCTAGGGCTATCAAGAATTCCAAAAATGGTATCTTCTTACGTCTAACTTATATATCTTAAATAATAAATGAGTTTACGGCTGTTATCATTAATAATTTGTAGAAAACTTTTTTCCACCACTTGGTAGACTTGCGGTCGAATTCATAAAGGCCAGCTAAATGATCGGTCAAATCGACGCCTCCCACATACTTGTTGTAAAGGGAGATTAGCTCAGGACATTCGACAGCAAGTTTTTGGCCGTTTTCGGTCAACAAATGTACGCTGATTATCATGACAGTTACTAATTGCCAATACTTTTTTGTTAACCTGCCATCTAGTAAATGTTATCCCGTCATTCGTGCATAAAAATTTTGCTTCACTTTTTTCTAATTTATGCTGACTCTCTTGCACTTCGATATGTATACTTAAAACAGCTCTAGAAGCTCATCCACATAATAAATCTTCGAGCAATCTTCTGGTTTCTCTGGACTATTGAAGTATAATTTGGATATTAGTAGTTTATAATGGTCACGTGATATTGCATTTTTTATTGCAGTATTACCCATGGAGGTATGCTTTGACCAATTGCAACTCAAATTCATAATTGCACGTGTTGAAAAGTTGAGTTTCGGTTGACAATATATTTATTTATTAAGATTAGTATTGTAAAATGCTGTATGTACGCTAACCGTATGTTAATTTAATGTGTTAACATTTGTTATGTCAAGGATTGTCATTTTGTACATGTAGTTAACGATAGAAAACAAAGACAACGTATTTCCTTTCTTTCAACTTTCCACGTTCCACATTCTAAAAGCTAAAAGGCAGCCTATTGGTCTATCGTGTCAAATGCTTTAGAATAGTCAAGGTATTTGGTAATAAAGGTTAGTTATGAAATATTCATAAATTTGTCTAGACATAACAACCCAACCCAACCCAACCCAACCCAGGTTAGTAAAATTTGAGTTGCAAGTTTTGCTAGTGGAATCGCACTTTTCCACCCAAGTAAAAAATAATTTTGTCCAAAACAGGAATTTATTATATGAACTGGAAATATATCAATATGTACATTAGAATACTTAAGCATTCTAAGCGAATTATCGATATCATCGGACTCATCTTTTTAATTTATGCAAAGTTTTGTTGACTCAGTGTCAGTTTATTTAAACGAAAAATTATTACTTACACTATGAACATATTTGAATTAAATATGAATTAAATTTGAATAGTAAAAATTTAATTTGCTATAAGAAATATAATTAACAATTAAGAAAAAAAAATTCGTAATAAGTTTTAATTGCCTTAGGATCGGATATATGTATGAAGTGGTAAATCTTTTTTGGTAGTGTACATCTAAGTTTTGCAGTGTTGACCAAGCGTTATGATTATTATTTTGAAAACTCATAAAGTTCATTTTTCATTTGTTTATGCAAACAGTACGACAGTTTTCTGAAAAATTAACCGATTTATGAGAAAACTGAAAGTTTATAATTTTCGCCAATTTTATGCCTTATATGAGTTTTAATTCTTTAAACCATCGCTAGTAATTAAAAAAATATACAAAGCTTTTAAACTTTCAACTTTTCATCATTTTTCTTTTAACTTGCCGACATATCCCAAAGTTACCAGGAATAAATTCAAATTTACCACTATTTTTTTAACCGTAGTTCCTTAGTGTATGAGTTGGAAGGTAATTACCGAACACTCAAATTTTGTAGGACGAAGAGAGAAATATATTATAGACCATTTAGGAATTCCGTTAAGGTCTAATTTTTATAAAAAACAGTCACAAATAGGCCAAAAAGAGTGGTGTATACTTAGGTTTAGTTTTTAGCAATTTTCAAATTATTAATCTCTTTTTAATTTTTTTCGTAGTAAGTAAACTCAATGAATTTTTCAATAATAAAACTGACTTAATGGTTGTAAGTAAATTTTTGAAAGTCATAAAGTTTGATGTTATAACTAAAAACCACAGGAAATAAAATTTGACAAACATATCTAATACTGCAAATCTAAATAATAAAATTATGTTAAAGTTAAGACATTTATTTTTATAAAATTAATGACTTCCTTATTTATTTTTTTTTTAAGCCTTGAAGACTATTTCGCAAATGCTCTTACTACTATGTTTCTTATTATTGCAAAAAATAATGGATGTATTATGGCGAACTCAAAATAACTCGTCTTAAACCTTGAGTTTTTATTATTAATGATAAAAATAAAATTAAAACTTCTAATATCACAATATACTCGTCTTTTTTTGTTTTTTGACCCAAAAAATAGTAAAAAAATAATTTGTACTATATGTTAAAAATTGAATCAAAAAGGGGAAAATTTGCTTTTTTTTAAAGAAAATAGATTAAAAGTGCAAACTTCGTAAAATCATTATCAAAATCGACTTATAAGACTCAAAATAAGCCCGTCAAGGAAAAAAACTGGAAAAATTCAGTTCTATCATTAATATGTATTATCTGGTGAATTTTTTTACCAGACCTTCTTTTTGATATTAGAAGTCATCCCTTATAAAAGTCCCCATTAATCCAAGTGAAGCTTTTTTTTTATACGGAGGGTCCATTTTATGGAAATTATTGCTGATGATTAAATAAATTATCCTAAAACTTATGAATTCGGTGTAGCTTTATGAAGATAATAATGGGTCAGAAATTCTTAGATATACAGATCAAACGTATGCGCAGGCTGCTTCTACTATTAAGTATTACTTCTTCTGTTAAAGTTCATGATACGAAAATTGCCATAGATTCATGCACTATTGCAATTTTAACTTAAAAGTGCAATAAAAAAAATTGAAATTCTCGCATGTGTGAAATCGAGATGTTACATATGATGCTATTTTTAATTATTATTGGTTTGAACGTTACTGTTGTTTTCCATGGTTATAATAATCCACATAACATCACGAAAGGAATGGATCAGCAATGACGAATAATAAACACTGATACATGCACAGCAATTATGTTTGATCCATCAATGACTCCGCAAACAATTTAAGAGAAATTTCTCTCGAATGTCAGCTGAAGTCAGCTTCAGCCTGTAGCTGAAGCACATTTATATCGTGTTTATTATTAACTTAAGAAATGGCTTGGTAAGAATTTGGATTGAGGATGGACAATGATTAATGATTATTTACAGCCAACACAAACACTATTGCCACCTGCTTCTGATGTTTCATTAAATACAATATTTTGTAATTGTACGAAAGATTATGGAGCTAACTGCGAATGTAGGAAACTTCTCCCATTTGCAGCTTCTGCTATGGACAATCATGTCTAAATAAAAAGAAGATGAATTTTTTGTGCTTTAATACTTGGCGAAGACCTGGATGATAACGCATCATGTCACCCTAATAACAAAGTAAAAAAGTCCCATTTACTTTATTTTTCTATTGTAGTTTCGGGGATTAGGCTTATTGGGAAAACCACATTAAAAAAAATGCATCTGATACTTATCTTACAATTATTTCAGTGATCAACCTTGAAAGTAAAATTTCTTTCAAAAAGAACCCCTACGAAAAAAATGCATAGGATCTTTTTTATGGAAAATTGCTACAGAAAAAAAGGTAATAGCTTATTTTATCGTAGGATTAATAGTTTCGACGATGTTTGTAATAAAAGTATTTTTTGTGAGCATAAAATTGTCACTTGAATTCATAAGGACTTTTAAAGGATGATTTCTAATGTAGAAAAGAAGCCCTGGTAAAAAATTCTGCCAGATGAAAATTTTACAGCAGATTGTTCTTCTTTTCATCTAATAGCCCTGGATATCATTATAAATAAAAGCTACTTCTGGAAAAAGAAATCTATATTTTGGGGGAAAATTTAGGAAAGCCTAAAACAGAAATAAATAATTATTTCTAAATATATTTTTTTCTGGTATAATAAGTATGAAAACAAATATAGTCTTAGTTCCAAGATTTTACCATTTTTACTTTTGAGCTTTTACTTTTGAGTAAAATAAATACTCCATTAAATAGCATTTACATTAATGAGATTAAATACAGAAAAATTTAAAAATTATTACTTCAGTCAATGTCAATTTCGCATGATACTGTAACGTTCTACTTATAATAATATACATTTGTGGAATATCCAATTTGAACATGTTTTAATTAAATATATCAAGGATATCTAAATTAAATAGTAATGCATACGAAAATAATTAATATTAAGATTAATAATAGATGCTAAATGCTTAATAAGTATTATCTCAAAATTATATTGGTTGAATAAAAATTATATATTAAAATAATTATTTAATTTTTTTGAATTATAAAGAAGAAGAGAAGTTTTAACAAAAGAATAAATTTATAAATTTTAAATATAAGAACATTAAGATAACTAATAAAAAATTACATTTTGATCAAATTTAACTTGCTAATTTTAAAAGTTCGAAATTGGAAAATCTTTCAAGAAATAATTAGAAGTTAGAAAACGAAAATTCTTATGCTTCTGATCATTTAGAAAGAAACAAAGATTTTATTTAAATCTGAAAGTAATCTAAAATATCATTCAAAAAATACTTCACGTTCCAGGAAACACCTAATGACCCAGGCGTTTCATTGACTTTACATAAGACTCCTTGAAATATCTTGTAAGGCTCTGGAAAGTAAATTGTTTGGTTTGGAAAAATATAGTTTTTGGAAAAATTTAATGAAATTTTAATTATTTTTAATTTTTTTGACTTTTATAATTGTATTTAAAGAACATTAACGTATAAGACATAACGAAAATATACATTTATTCAGTTTTTAGATGCGATGCATCTCATTATATCGAAGAAATGTAATATAAATAATAAATTTTGGTTAATATTATTTTTATTATTATAATAGTGTAATGTAGTGAGCCTGATTAAGATTAATTAGGAGTGGAATGAAAAACTAAATAAAATTTAAAAAATAGTAAAAACCATATTTAACATTTAAGCTATTTTTAGACATTAGTATTCTCTGCAGGGTCGATTTAATATACGGAATGCGCTGAATAATTAAAAGCTTTTGTTTCAGTTTGTTTATAGTATACAGTGTGGTGACTTTAACTGGAATAAATTCAGTTAAAACTAATCAAAATTTATCTCACAAAATTCCTGAGACCACTTTTTTTAAACTCTCATTGAAAAGAGCCCTTTTTCTTGATTAGATTGCTCTATTTACTTTTGTGATTATCTAAAGGAGAAATACAAAAAAAAAACATTAAATTATTAAAAGTTTTATTTTAAGCGTTTAATGTATAAGATGCTCAAAATGAGCACCATTTACTTGTTGGCAAAGCCTAAGACGATAATAAAATTAGTTTCTGACATTTTCTAACACTTCTGGAGATATTTGTCGGATTTCTTGCCTAATACGTTCTTTGAGTTCGTCTAGATTTCCTGGTTTGCTCATATAAATTTGACTTTTCAAATGTCCCCACAGAAAAAAATCAAGTGAGATGAGATCGGGAGAACGTGCCGGCCACTCGATTGCACCCCTTCTACCAATCCATCTGTTTGGAAAATTGTCATCTAAATACTGGCGTACATTACGGGCATAATGTGGGGGAGCACCATCTTGTTGCATCCAGATTCTTTCATCATACAAATCTGGATCGAACTGACTCGGATATAAGGCACGTAAGACTGGAACTAGTTCATGTTCAAGAAATTCTAGATATCTTTCCCCAGTTAAAGTATCATTGAAGAATATGGGCCCTATAACTTGCCTGCCAATTATGCCAGCCCAAACATTAGTTTTCTGGGGATATTGTGTATTAGTTTCCCTTACCCAGTATGGGTTTTCGTTAGACCAGTAGCCACTGTTCTGCATATTAACATGGCCATTTAGGGTGAATGTAGCCTCATCAAAAAAAAGGATCCACTCCGAAGATATGCGATTTTCATCAATGGCTTTCATCATTAATTCACAGAACTGAACTCTGTGATCTGGATCGTCTTCCAATAACTCTTAAACGGGTTGCATTTTATAAGGTCGTTTGTTTGTACTTTTTAAAATTCTTAGCACAGATTTATGATGAATAGAGTTTTCACGAGCTACTCCTCTGGCTGCAGTTACCGGATTTTCTTCCATCGCTAACAATACATTTAATTGGGTGTTTTTATCAATTTTAGAAGACCTTTGTCTTGAAACATCCCTCACGTGCCCAACATCTCGAAATCTGCTTTCGATTTTACTAACCGTACCCTGGTTAATAGGTGGCAAATCTGGATATTTCTGTCTGAATAAGTGGACAACCTCTAGCTAAGTACGACTTCTGTCCCCATAACCAATCATCATTAAGATTTCAATCTTGTGGGATTCGGATAAATAAGGCATTTTTTCAATATAAGTTAACTTATTTAACAACTGGTTGAAATTCACTTTAACAGTGACACTACAACAATGTCAGGAAATGTCTCGATACCAATAAAATAAACAAACACGCCAAAAATTTACCAACACAAAATATTTCGAGACTTTTAATAATTTAATGGTTTTTTTTTTCGTATTTCTTCTTTAGATAATCACAAAAGTAAATAGGGCAATTTAATCAGGAAAAAGGGCTCTTTTCAATGAGAGTTTATAAAAAGTGGCTTTTCATTTGAAAAAGAAAAGTTTGGGTTAATTTGGACCCCCCCTGTAGGTGAAAAAATACAAAAACTATCTTGAAATGTGAAAAAAAAATAAAGCAAAATCGACGGGTCTCAGGAATTTTGCGAGATAAAATTTGAATAGTTTAAATTTATTCCAGTTAAAGTCACCACACTGTATATTTCATAAATATTAATGAATGGATTACAAAACCTAAGCAAATCTATAAATATAAAACAAATTGGAAAAACCCTATTTTTAAAGCATTATTTTCCGGATGTCTTTCCGAAAAATTATATTGGCGATTTTTCTCAAATTTCTAGGTCTAAAAGCTCTCTATGGGTAGCATCTCTGATAGGGAAGTTTATAAGATTGACCATCGCAGAGTGATTTATTTAGCCAAAAACTGTTTAAAAAATTTACCTTGTAGTACTTAAACGGTTTGTGCAGAAAACCTGCAAAAACATAAAAATATCTATTTATAAAAGAATACAAAAAAATAAATATAGAAGAAAACTAAAAATTCTACATGAAATACATTTTTAGGGTTTCTTTATTTTTAAAAAGTCGATTTAAACGTAGAAAACTGAGCCTTTTATTGATTTTTAAACGGAATTTGTAATAAATTATGAATATCCTTTGATTGGGATGAGCAAATGGGGAGCAAAAACTCAAATAATGGCAAAAAATCGATAATTTAACATTTTTAAACATGAATTAAAGCACTCGTCCTTGAATATTAAAATCAATAAAAACATGGTACCAACAATATAATGACACGTGTGTCTTATAGACTTTACAGGAAACTTCTTCTTGGAATATCTTGTAAATATATTTTTGGGTAAAATAATAAAAAATAATCCTATTTTGTTCTCAATTAAAAGCAGCGCAAACCTTAAGCATGTCATAAATATTTGGCAATAATTAATTTCTTTTAAATTAAATGGGTATTTATTGATAAGTATAAAAATACATGAAGATGTAAGGTGTTCTATTTAAAATATAAAAGATGTGATAATTTTTAGCTAAAATCGAAAGTTGTTTACGTAAAAAAAATGGCTGAATAAGAAAGTATAGGAAACAACCACAGCATAATGACATTTTTAAATTTAATTATTGGAAATTTAGTTCTTGTAAAATTGAATATGGTGAAATAATTATGAAATACTTAAGAAAAAAAAGTAATGAAATAATGTATAGTTTTTAGTATTATATTAATATCTTTTTAAAAGACAATTTGGTACTTTACTTAGGTTTGCCTGAAAATACCTTCTCAAAAAAAAATTTAATATTTTCGATTCTGCTAATTTTCTAAAACTTAATTTACATAACGCCAATTTTAATTTGCCATACAATTCCAAATTACAATTTAAAAATAAAAAAAAAGTAAGCTTTCCTATGTTTTACGTTTACTCCCAATCCATATTCATAACTTGACCCCTGCTTATTGTTTTGTGTCTATTCATCGACCGTCATTTAAACGTTTAAGAGTGACGAGTACCACACTACTATATAAAATCACCGCCACTCTTTTTTTTGTATGTACTTTAGTGACAGGTGTGTGAGCTTACAACAATAAAGTTAAGTAGTGCTGAAGGCAGGTACCACTTTTATAAATCTTTTTTTACGTTAATTTAAAACATTTTACAATTTCATTTACAAAAATTAAGAATTTAGAATAAAAATATGCAGGGTATCGACATCACTGGCGTCCCCTAAACAGTAAATTTTCGACAATTTTAAAAAGTTGTATATGAAATTAAAAATTATTATTGTTAAACCTCAAAAGGGAATTAAAATATATCTGTAAATGTCTTTTGTTCCTATTTAAAAAAAATACTCACCGTTTAGTATTTTTCACTGGTGAGCAAATGACAGTAATTTAATCATAATATTATTAAACGCCAATTTTAATACTCTCTTTATAACTCTAAACTTAAAAAATATACCAAGTGTTTTCAAATAAAAATTGATGATCAGTTCTTTCTATTCACATCTTAATAACATTGATACTAACTGAAATTCACTAAAGTTATATAAAAATTACATCTAACGTTTAAGCAAAATATTTACAACGCTAAAAATGTGATAAATTTATAATATGATTACACCAATAATTTTATTGATTTTGCGACATAAAATCACAGGCTTACTTAGTTTTATCAAGTATATGCCTCTAAGTGGGACATTTTTCAAATCAATAATTTTAATTCCCAGTGGTCTTATTCCATTATGTATTTTACACAACGAGCTATCTTTAAAACCCTGTAGACTAATTATAACTTATTTTATTAGACTAAACCACCATGTCATCAGCTACCTTAAGCTCGGTAGCGTCTCCCACGCCAGGAATCTTCTCCCCTACGAATATGTTTTATTTTTTGCTTGTGCCAGCCCTAACTCTCTTCTACATCTACTGGAAAGTATCCAGGCGTCATATGATTGAGCTGGCAGACAAAATTCCCGGACCTCCTGGATTGCCCATTATCGGAAACGCTTTGGAATTTATTGGCAGTCCTAATGGTAAGTAGCTTTAATTTTTTAGGATTTCATACACTGCTAAAGAAAGGGTGCAGTTATTATTTGTATAAAGTTGCATATTGCGTCCGAAGAGGGAAAAAAATACGTTAATTCTTTATACGCAAATAAACAAAATCCCCATCAAATGTGTTTAAAAAATTCGAAAATATGTAAAAGTAAAACTAATTCATTGCCAACTTTCCTTCCAGTTCCAAATAATATTATTCAGTTTTTTAGTTCTTATTCCCAAAATAATGCAGATAGTTATAAGCACACTTTATATTACACCCAAAATTCCTGATAGAAATAGCCGGTTCTCGTTTCGATTAACTTTTATTGTTATTTTTTTAACTCACATTATAAACTGTTGCATTGAGTCAAATTATTTTACAGACCAATGAAAATATCAATTGGTAAGCTTCTTTCTAAAATGAAACTCCAACCACATTTAACGTCTGCGTATAATAAATATCTTACTCACAATTTCTAAGATTTTTGACAATCAAAGTACAATCAAATATGAGTGTCATCAGCAAATGCCTGCATTTTGCAATATATTAAACTTAATATATCAGATGTACTATAAATTATCAAAAATATTGAACTTTAAGGGATTTATTCTATTGTGTCAAACGCCTTAGAAAAATCTAATTCGAAAATACTATTCGTATTCTTATCCCAAACTCTAATTATATCATCTGTAACATTAGACAATGCGACTGAATTAATAAAATGTTTCCTAACCCACTCTATATGATAGGGATTAATTCGTTTAGCGTAAAATATTCATATATCTACTTTAGTTTTGAAACAAATGATTCCAGAGAGGCTCAATTTTAGATCAATGAATATTTAAAAATGCTACCTACATTATCAAAATGCCTTAATTTAAATTAAATCTACTTGAATATAAACTCTTTGAAAATAAAAATCAAAAAATAATTTCTAAAATCTAATTTTGATGTCTATATTGATGGTACAAAACTGGCATATGTTGAGTCTGCTAAAAATTTGGAAATCCTATTGGACGATCAATCGGGATTTAAAGAATACTTAAAGAAGATTTTTCAAGATAATTTTTTGGCACTTAAACTCTTTGAAATAATAGACCTATCTTAAACGTTGAGTTAAGAAAACAATTACCTGAATTTCTTATACTATCCTATACTGTATTTTGTTTTTAAATTCGGCAAATGCTTGGCTGTGCGCTGTACGCATACAGAATACTCCGTATGAATTATTATGCTTTTAATAAAATACATTTATTATTATTATTTATTATATTCATACTGATTAGCTATACATCCTCGATACAGATTTCAGAAACCTGAATAAAATTCTAATATTAAATATATATTTATGAATCCAGATAATAAATCAGGAGTTTTTTTATTGATCTTAATATTCGTGGAAGAGAGCTCTAATTTATATTTAAGAATGATTTGAATGCCCATTTTTCCATTATATGGGCTTCTACCACTTTTCCATTAGGGTCTGAATTGCCCTTAAATGTTCTTTTGATGGTCCATATTGATCATCCCATATAGAAGATAAACGTAATTTATAAATAAGAGTGGATCGAAAGCTCAATGTTCTGGGTCTAAACGACTTTGCAGGAAAAAAGAAATCTCTAAAAAAATGGATAAAAAAGTTTAATTGTTGTTTTTTTTTGTCTATTTCATATTTTGATTTATATTTTCACTGTGCTCTGAATTACTTGATGTAGCCTTACTATATTACACTCTTATTATATAATACTTCGGTTTGATGAGTTGCCCCACATTAAAAATGGATTAAACGTATAATTTTTTTTCTATACTTATTTTTATTTGAAGTTTTTTCTCCAAAAGTTCTCCAAAGTAATGTTAATCATTTTGAAACCCACAAAGGTACTGCGGAAAATGTTTGAACAGTTTTTTGCCCTAAAAATCCAAATCCCACTAGTCAATTTTAAAATCCTTCCTTTCACAGCTGCTACCCATAAAGGGCTTTGTTACCTGAAAATTTCAGAAAAATGGCCGTAATCAATTTTCCGGAAAAGCATGCACAATATCAGTTTGTTTTCTATTTATAAAGGGTGTTTTTTTTAGAGGTTTGGATTTTAAGTTGTCAAAACTGTTTCTGGTGATTGTCAATTTGACAGTTGGTGGTGTATTCGTGTTCAGTACAGTTTGAATCACAATAAATAGACTTACTCCAGAACAACGCTTTCAAATTGTGCAAATATATTTTGAAAATCATAGTTCAATTCGCGAAACTTACCGTGCGCTGCGTCCATTTTACGGTCGACATAATCGGCCATCCGAGCAAGTTATTCGAAAAACCATGGATCGTTTTCGTACCACGCATACTCTAGTTGATAATACGCATCCACAAAGATGCCATACAGTGCGCACAGAAGAAGTTATTGCTGCTGTGGAGCATAGTGTTGAAGAGGACCCGAATGAGTCGATTCGCCATCGTGCACAACAATAATTGGGGCTGTGCCCATCCACTTTGTGGAAGATTTTGTGGCAAGATCTTAGCTTGCGAGCTTACATCCAACTTGTGCAAGAACTGAAACCGCGTAACCATTATGCGCGCCGTACGTTCGGTGAATGAGCGGAAAACAGTATTCAGCTTGACCCATTTTTTCAATCCAAAATTTTGTTCAGCGATGAGGCTCATTTTTGGTTGAACGGCTTTGTCAATAAGCAAAATTGCCGAATTTGGAGTGAAGAAAATCCGGAAGCTTTTGTTGAGACGCCCTTACATCCATTAAAAGTCACAGTTTGGTGCGCTTTATGGTCAGGAGGAATCACTGGCCCATATTTTTTTAAAGATGATAACGACCAGAATGTTACAGTCAATGGAGAACGTTATAGAGCCATGATTACCGATTTTTTTGTTCCTCAGTTGAACCGACTTGATATGGCAGAGCTTTGGTTTCAACAAGATGGTGCAACATGCCACACAGCGCGTGACACTATCAATTTATTGCGGGAAACATTTACAGTTATTGCCGAGATACGGCCCCAGATGCTTAAAACAGTGGTCGAAAATTGGACTTCCCGATTACGCTACATTCGAACCAGCCGTGGCGCTCATATACCCGAAATCATTTTTAAGCACTAATCGCATATCAATATCTTTTAAATAAAACCAATACCATGTCAATAAATTTCTTTTTATAGTTTTATTTCACTTCAAATTTGTATACCTCTCAAAAAAACACCCTTTATAAGTTTGTTTAGGTTTCTAATTTTCTATTATATGAAAAGTACAAAAAATATACAAAATAACACGCACATGCATGTATTGTTGTTTAAATTTTTAATATAATTTGAATATTCATATTTGAAATTAATAAATCAATTGGGAGCACATAGTTCAGTATTAATGCTTCATTATACATTTAAAACCTACATATTGGTTTGCTTGCTGATTAATATTAATTTTTCGTTTTCATCGTAAAATCATTTTATAAGCTTGCAGGATGTAAAAATAATATTTATTTCATAATTTAACGCTAATGTAAGATTGTTTATGTGACTAAATTAAATTACATAAAGAACTCTGCTATAGTTAAGTATATATCGTATTAAATGACATTCTACAAAGAGAATACATATAACATTAACCTTCTTTTGCAAAAATGCAATTACATACACGCAAACATAGTAATAGCACATTTAGTATAAGGCAAACTAGTTCAAGTCCCATTGTATTATGCAATTTATTTCTTAGACGGCGATGAATCTTTCTGAAAATTATGTCGCCAAGAGCTTAAAAAAATATCATTGCAATAATTTACCATTAATGGTTGCTTTCTATTTACAATTTATAACTTGCTGTTTTTTTTTGAGTATTAAAATACTAAAAAGTTTTCCATAATGGTTTTATTTTTTTGTTGCATAATGAGTCCTTAAATGGAAAATTTCATATACGTTATAAGATATTCCATGGTTTACTATAACAAGAATATTAATAGAATTTAAATGAAAAAAATCATTGATGGAATAATTTAAATTAATGGAAATTTTTTAGGCAAAGGTTAAATATTTATTGGTTACAGAAACCTAAAACTGTAGTAAATTCAATTAGTGAATTATATTTAGTCCATCCTTCATATTTCTCAGATATTTTGTACTTAAGTTCATTTAAATTTAGACGTATATACTATTTCAAGAATACTGCGTTCTTCCTATACTTCCAATATACGATGATTGTACGTATTTACGTGCGACCTTTCTTTAATGATCGCTTTTCCTTAATAAATTCTAATAAGGATGATTATATGAATTAGAAAATAAATATATGACCACCGAATTACCAGTAAACCATATCTGGCCAACATACCAGTGGAAAGATTTTTTTATGATAGTAAGTAGATTATTATAAGCATAAATTATAGCTAACTTCATTCTTCACACACGTCTTCACATATTACTTTTTTATATTTTTATTTTATTTGTGGAAACGACTGCTTTAAATGAATGGCTCCGCCGAACAACGTTGCAAGTGACAAAAACTAATTTTTTCAGAAATTCAAAAAAACACTGATTGTTCAATGAAATTAATTTCTAATTTACAATTTCTTATTATAAACGAGGCTTTGCTATTGAGTGAAATCACCTATAAAAGAAAATATTATTATACTATCGTATCTTACTGAGATATTGACATTTTAAAAGTATTTTTTCGGGTACAACGTTGTTCTTTGAACAAGACGTATAATACTGAGTTAAATGGGACTGATTCAATAATGTAAGTAGGTAGTTTTCAAATATGATATTTAATAATAATGAATACAAAAAACTTAAATTTTCTTATTGTTCAACCTTAATATTTTCATAAAAAGGCACATATTCTGGCGGGATGTATTTCCACATATCCAACAAGTCCTTTTTCTTTGCCACTTTGATCGGGAGTCTATCCTTGTATAAAGGTGGAACCGAGAAACTTTTACTGGGGGCATACTTCTCTTCCCTGGCCCCTTTACTTTTTTTGCTAATGAGTGCGTCCATGTTTGAAGGACGTTGTGTGATTTCCTTCCACGCAATGTTATAGGATCATCCTTTGTAATTTGGTACCATACATGGCTAGTTACACTGAATTTCTTTTTTTCCAGTGAATCTAATAAAATGTCGGTGTTTTTGAAGTCTGCTGTATCCATAACACAGACAGTAAAACGATTGGGTGGTCCCTTGGCATTAGCTATGACTTCCACCCATTGGTGAGGAACATACACTTTTTTACCCTTTTTTGCTTGTTTAATTAGAGCAAAGTCCCTGTCATAGGGTAGAAAACTATGACCCGTCGTCATAAACTTTTGCTCAACGGTAGTGAAATATTCATTCAAGAGCAGGTGCTGCAAAACAGCTATAATCCGCCAGTTGTTGTTCTGACCTACGCATCTGTCAGACCAAAGCTTAAGAATTCTCACTTGGCCTGGCTTCAACTTTGTAAAGTTAAGCTCAACATATTTTAAAATGCATGATGCTATTTCCGCAGCACCTCGCTTGGCAGTGGTCTCATCCCAGAAAAACATATAAGCCATGTTTCTCCCCTGGTCATGTATAGCCAAATTGTAGCACGATACACATCTCGTGAGAGTGTTACTATGCGTGAGGTTTGGGCAAAATAAAACTTGTTGTAGGTCTACACAAAGCACAGCATTTTCAGAGCTTAACATGGCAGTCTCTTTATCTTCAGCAAGCGCCTTGTAAGCAGAGTCAGCCCTCATATGATGAAGTTTGCTTTGATTTTCAATAATTTTTTTTCTCTCTTCAGTGGCAGCTGCAATGAGCTGAATGTGCAGCTGATCACAATAAGTACATGTATCGGACCTAGGCAGACCAAATCTTAGGTTGAACTCACTTTTTAAAAACATCACGGTACATGTGAAGTTTTGCAGTACTGTCGGTGTATTTAATGCAGATTTTATTTAAATTTGATTCAAACATTCCTTGTTGCTCATATTTCTGGAGTAGTAGTTTTCTTGACGAGGAAAAGAAGAAATATGCTGTTTGATCTGTTCTTTTGTTTCATCAGGGATCCTAGTATGATTTCTATGTGCGCCTCTGCCATCGGTCAAGGGCGTGGTGAACTTTATTTTGTCAACAAGAATCTGTAGGCGTCAAGTGTAACCTTCATTATGTGGCAAAGTGTCTTTTGGCATTACGCGAAGGGTAGCATCTTTCTTTGGGACATAATATTGAACTGAACAATGTTTAGTAGAGATGTTTCCATTCACTCGACGGTGATTTATATCCCCTACCTTGATGCAAGAAGCAAGAAACCTTGTTTGTTGATTATAGTCCATACTGTAGAAGTCCCTAAATAATTTTAGCATTTCTTCATGGGCAACCAATCCACACTTATATTGACACTTGCATATTCTACTCTAAAACAGCAAAATAACTAACCTGTAAAACTGTAACGCACATCGAAAATGTTGTGACTTACCTCTTCAGGTGGTAATTTTCCAGGCACTGGCCGCTTTCTTTTGGATATGTATGGATTTCCAGAATCCCTTAAACGCTTACGACACTTATCTTTCCACTTACTAACTTTAATTTTCCTCTTTTTACCATTATTTAAGCGCTTTTGATCACCAGGCGAAGCAACAAAACACTCTCCGCGCCGGACATTTTGTCGGTTGCAACGTTGTTCCGAGCGCGTCAACCTGTTTTCGAAGTCATTTAACGTGCTGCCATCTAAACCACGTTCATATAAAACTGATACCAAAAACTGCCATGCGGCAGAAAATGTCGTCTACAACGTTATTTTTTGAAAATCTCAATATCGCAATTAATGTCGCTTACAACGTTGTTCGGCGGAGTGTTTCGAAGGCAAGATGGTCTTTTTTTTAATAGATCTTTTTCCCACAACTTATGAGTCGTGGAATCTTATACATTCGACCTCTCCCGACTTCGCACTCAAAACCTGAGTTGAATGTTGTGAATTAGTAATAAGCCTCAAAAAAATGGAAGACACCATATATTCAATGAATCAAAGAATAATATTTTTTTTGCAGATATATTCAATAACTTTTACCAAAGATCCTTTGAGTTCGGAAGAACCGTTAAGGTATGGGCCGGACCCAGGCTTCTAATTTTCTTAACTGATCCACGAGATGTTGAGGTTATTCTTAGCAGTCATGTACACATTGATAAGTAAGTTCCTTATGTATATTTCTTGTATATGATAATCACAGTTTATTAAAATTAAATAATGTAATTGATACATAATGTGTCTTAGATCACCAGAATACAGATTCTTTAAACCATGGTTGGGCGATGGTCTTCTTATCTCTACTGGTCAAAAATGGCGCGCCCACAGAAAACTGATCGCTCCCACATTCCATTTGAATGTGTTGAAATCCTTTATCGACCTCTTCAACAAAAACAGCAGAGAAACCGTTAAGAAACTTGAAAAAGAACTTGGAAAGGAGTTTGACTGTCATGACTACATGTCCGAAGCAACTGTAGAAATTCTCTTGGGTAAGATAATGACATTTTATTTCATACTTGTCTTAATATATAATTTTTTTAGAAACTGCTATGGGTGTAAGCAAAAAGACCCAAGATCAGAGCGGTTATGACTACGCTATGGCAGTAATGAAGTTGTGCGACATTCTTCACATGCGTCATACTAAAGTTTGGTTCAGACCAGACATCATCTTCAACCTTACCAACACCGCGAAATATCAAAAGAAACTGATCAACGTGATCCATAGTTTAACTCGTAAGGTCATTCAAAAGAAAAAGGCCGACTTTGAACAAGGTATTCGCGGTTCAACGGCTGAAGTACCAGAAGAACTTAAAACTCAAAAATACGAGAAGAATATTTCTACTAAAGCTACTACACTCGAAGGAACTTCTTACGGACAGTCTGTTGGCTTAAAAGACGACTTGGACGTAGATGATGACGTAGGTGAAAAGAAACGTATGGCCTTCTTAGACTTGATGATCGAGGCATCACAAAACGGAGTCGTAATTAACGATGAAGAAATCAAAGAGCAAGTGGACACTATTATGTTTGAAGGACACGACACCACAGCTGCTGGCTCAAGTTTCTTCCTCTGTCAGATGGCCGCTCATCCTGACATTCAAGAAAAAGTTATTCAAGAAGTTGACGAAATCTTCCAAGGATCTGATAGACCTGCTACTTTCGCCGATACATTAGAAATGAAATATTTAGAGAGATGTCTTTTGGAGACCTTAAGAATGTTCCCTCCAGTTCCAATTATTGCACGTCAACTGCAGCAAGATGTAAAATTAGGTGAGAGATTGTTATTTTATTAAAACTAAGATTATTAATAATTGTTTAAAATATCTTAGCATCCAACCCAGACCATGTACTACCAGCTGGTGCTACCATCGTTATTGGTACGTTTAAAGTACATCGTCTAGAGGAGATCTATGGACCCAATCCTGATAAGTTTGATCCCGATAATTTCTTGCCAGAAAAGGCTGCCAATAGGCATTATTATGGATTTATTCCATTCAGTGCTGGACCAAGAAGTTGCGTAGGTAAGTTACAGAATAAACTATTTGAAATTTAAATAAACTTGTTTAAACGTAACATTCTATTAGGTCGTAAATATGCTATGTTGAAACTGAAGATTCTTCTCTCCACTATTATGCGAAACTTCAGAGTCAAATCCAATCTCAAAGAAGCAGACTACAAACTACAGGGTGATATTATTTTAAAGAGATCAGATGGGTTTAAAATTATGCTAGAAAAGAGGAAGCCCACGGTTACAGCCAAAGCCTAAATTTACTTTAATCTAATAATATTTATTTATCCTGTTGTATATTGTGTGTAAAATAATAAGAGCAAAGTGAGTTCTTTTAATTAATTTTTGTGTAATCATTATCGACAAAGACTTTTTAATTTGTCTTTTGCTCTATTTCCTAAATATATACAAGCCGTAGTTTTTAAGAGAGCATCAATGAACCAATAAAGTTCCAAAAATATGTCCAGTGTTTTTATTAAGTATTTATAAATTATTGAAAAGGGGCAATTATAGAATTATGCGTATATTTTCAACCAAATATTTAAAAAGGGATTTACTCGTACATCAACATATGTATTAAAAGTGGTTTGGTCATATTATGTGACTTGCTACAGATCTCATTTCATTGCAGCTATTGATATATAGGGTGTCCCATTTAAGAGGGATACAAGCTAATATCATGGTTATTTGTTGAGCGATCTTTTTTTATTTTTAGTAGGAGATTTTTAGTAGGAGCCTGTATGGCTTTAAGGAGCAGATTTTGCCCAGGCGAAAAAATGTAATACTTCATAATGTAATACTTCATAGACGTACGTTTTTAGGGGGTTTGATATTTTTTATTTAAGAGTTAACTACCTTTACGGCACTATTTATTTCAAATCTATTAAATTATATTGAATCTTCCTCATCCAAGATACATTTTTAAGTACATACTTACGACGCTACTGGATAAACAACTGGTTTATATCGACATAATAATCGTTTTAGGTTTTAAGATAGCTTTTTTAGTTTTCAATTCCGATCTCTAGATCTGGTGCTATCTGTGAAATGCTATCAAAAAAGTTTATAAAACCCGTCCACGAATATTAGAAGAAATGAAAACCCGAATAAGACAAGCATGTAACCAAATTTCTAGATAAGAATTGCGAAAAGTTTGCTTAAGAAATAGGAAAATTCATAAAGAATTGATTATAAATTATGGTGGTTTGATCGAAGATGTTGACTTTTAGTTGTTTTTTAGCCAGCGACGTGGAAAGTATGTACTTACAAAAATAATAAAAATAAAAATGTTTTATTTTAACGACACATCGTGCATCATATTTATCAAAATGAGAACTTACGTATTCTGGGTAGGAAGAATTCAATGTAATTTAACAGACTTGAAAAAATCAGTGTCCTAAAGGTAGTTTAGTCTTAAATTGTCTAAAGTCGAAAATTCATCTATAAGGTATCGTATTTCTTACCCCGGGCAAAATATGGGCCTTATAGCCATACTAGTCTCCTACCAAAAATTAAAAAGATCGCTCAACAAATAACCAAGATAATGGCTTGTATCCATTTTAAGTGGAACAGTCTGTGGATCTTTGTCCATTCACTATGCTTTTGTTTTTGGCTAGAAGTATTGATAGGCACCTGAAGAATGGTATAAGTAAAAGCAGATGATTCCAAAAAAATATACCTCTCAAGATTGGAAGATTAATTTTGGTTTCTATAGGTATCTGCTAAGTACTACAAGAGACCAAGTGGCTGCATGTTAAGAAAATGATGAAGCTGGTCTTAGAAAGCCTAGTAAAAAGTATACTAACATATTCACTGCTAATTACTCAAAAACCTTCCAAAATGTACAGTACAATGTCGTCTTGTTTTCTGATCTGTCAGAAAAATTAGGACTGTAATGACCACCAGCTTCTCCTTAAAAAGTTTCGATTTTATAGGTCCAATAATACTGCCCTACTAAGGCAAGTTGTCTTAACTGCAAAAAATGGTTTTTAAGGTTAAGACGGTTTTGCACGTAATCAACACAAACGCGAAAGTCCTATGTGTATTTAAAATACCCGAAATAGTACTATTCATTTTGGCCTAACTGCAAGGATTCCTAAAACGAATTTTCTTAAATAGATTTTAAAAAAAGTTTATGATTTTACCGATTTTAGAGACTCAAAATGCCAATTCAAGAAAAGTTAATGTCTTGGAAATTGCTGCAAATAATTTTTTTACTTTTACTGATTACACTTCAAAGCAGAAGCTACAGAATCTTAATGACCGCGTTTATTTAAAAAGTATAATTCAAATAAATTTCGAAAGAGATTGTAAATTTTTATATTATAAAGAAAAATTTTGTGATGAACTTAAGCAGTTGGACAATATATTTTTGGCTAACTTTTGCAAATATGAGCTAACCACGCCAAAACAAATAAATGCTCCTAAGGGAATTAATTTAATTAGAAAAAACAATTTAATCGGTAAATTAAAGGATCATATACCACCAAACAGGCTTTTATTTTGGGAAAATCTACCGATTTCAATAATTGATGATTCTGGGGACATGAACCGAAAATGCCAAAAATACCGAAAAAGGACGAAAATGTAAATGAAACCAAAACTACTATTTAGCAGTTAGGACAATTTGCCTAAGCAGAGCAGAATAGTAGTGTCACCTTATTAAAGTATAGGTATATATCAGATTATGAAACATGCAAAAGTTTAATGGATGGCTGTTATTAAATACGGAGAAGACTAAGCGATTTGTAATTGGCTTAAGGGACCTGGAGAATGTTAATGATGTGAACCCTTTTAAGAAACTGAGCACGTCCTTATTTGCATTTCATACTTTATCCGAATGTCATACATTGTTCTAGACTGCAGAGGAAGATAATTTAGATTATGGCAAAGTTAACTCAGATTTAGGAATAATTGCAGACATTTAAGGCATCACTTTCTTAACTCATAAATAAATAAATAAAAACGCCTTTCTTTCAAACTAAGTATAGGAAAATGAGATGAATCAGATTTCGCCAAATTTTATTTATAAAGAGAGCAAGCAAAAGGTAGTTTTTTTCTATTGAAAATATTTAATCATTTTAGTTCGAAAAGTTTATGACTGACATGGTCATGGCGTCCAATCTGCTAAATCAAACGTATGCAAGAATTGTGCACTTTTGAAAGTTTATTTTTAGTTAATAGATATAGGCAAGGATTATACAGGGTGTTTCAGAACTATGGGATCAATTTCTAGCGGTTGTTCAGTGCAACAGTAGAATCCATTTGAGTATAGGAACCCATGTCCGGAAATGCGTCACTACGCCACTACGGCCCTAAGACGCGTTAAAATTTATAAAAAACATTAATTACCTAAATAGGATCTGCTGCATTTATTTTTACCTTTTGTACATGATACCATAACAACAATTGTTTAAAATCAACGCTTATCAATGTCAATTCTCAATGTCATGTTTAAGAATTTTATACCTTCCAATTTTTAAATATTTATTGCTAATGGAAAACATTACCAATCAAGAATTGGCGGATATGCATTTGGCATTCGGAGCAACAAACTGCAATGCACGAGCAGCATCGCGGTTGTATCATGAACGTTATCCCGAACGACAGCATCCTGGATACAAAAAGTTTATTGCGGTTCATCGGCGGCTCGCTGAGACAGGCATGTTTAAGACCAAGTGCATGATACTGGTGTTGCTCGAACCGTAAGAACGGTCGAATTTGAAGAAGAGGTGCTTCAGCGAGTTGCCGATGAACCATCAAATAGCACACGTGACGTGGCTAAGAATATGAATACAAGTAACGCTTCCCTCTGGCAGGTACTACACGAGCAACAACTCCATCCCTACTACTTCCAGAAAGTTCAAGGTATGACTGCAGCCGATTATCATCCTAGAGTTAAATTTTGTCGATGGCTTCTGGATCACATCATTGCACAACCAAATTTTGTACGATATGTTTTGTGGACCGATGAAGCCTCTTTCACAAGAGACGGTATTTTTAATAGTAGGAAGAGCCATGTTTGGGAGGAAGAAAATCCTTATGCAATTTTTCCAAGAAAACATCAGAATCGTTGGTCTGTCAACGTATGGGCAGGCATTGTTGATGATTATTTAATTGGGCCATACCTTCTACAGGAACGGTTAACAGGACCTATTTATCTGCGTTTCTTGGAGGAAGTTCTCCCAGAACTCCTTGAAAATGTTCCACTAAACGTTAGACAGCAAATGTGGTTTCAGCATGATGGACCGCCGGCTCACTTTGCTGTACAAGTACGCGAGTATTTGGCTCAGCGGTTTGGGGACCGTTGGATTGCCAGAGGTGGAGCAGTTTCTTGGCCTCCTAGGTCACCTGATTTAACGTCGCTCGATTTTTTCTTGTGGGGACATGTAAAATCATTAGTCTACGAAACTCCAGTAGAATCAGAGCTAGACTTAATTGAATGAATAACAGCGGCATTTGAAATCATTCAAAACGAGGATCAAATTTTTAGTGTAGTCCGCCGAAATCATGTGCTGCGTTTAAATCGGTGTATTGAGGTTGGAGAAGACATTTTAAACAATTGTTGTGATGGTATCATATACAAAAGGTAAAAATAAATGCATCAGGTCCTATTTAGGTAATTCTAACGCGTCT
Organism: Anthonomus grandis grandis; assembly: GCF_022605725.1. Lineage (NCBI taxonomy): Eukaryota > Metazoa > Arthropoda > Insecta > Coleoptera > Curculionidae > Anthonomus > Anthonomus grandis. The sequence continues at coordinate 11,929,682 of NC_065555.1, forward strand.
TAGGGCCGTAGTGACGTAGTGATACATTTCTGGACATGGGTTCTTATACTCAAATGGATTCTACTGTTGCACTGAACAACCCCTAGAAGTTTGATCCCATAGTTCTGAAACACCCTGTATACAAAATTATAATAGATAAGGTGGCACAAAACTAGTGCTTCGCAGATATTTTTTTTAGCTTAAAGTTAAAAATCTCTTTTCTTTTGTAAATATTGCGAAAATTATAATAGGCTTTCTAAAAAAGTCTAGATATATATGACTTCAAAATCCAAGCTTGTTATTAAAGATCACACACAGATGCTTATATTTCTCAATAACCGGTATTGCCACATCGTCCATTACTATGACGAAGCTTTGAGACACCTAATCCTTAACTGGTCCAAAGTAGATTGTGGATCATTTATTGGTATTTAGCTTCAATCATAATTAACCTCAGTTGCATCGGACCTGCCGAAAAAAAGCCAAATCTGCATATCGTCAGCGTATCTATGACTGTTTATATTACGAAAGCACACCGATATATCGGCGGTAAAAATAATAAAAAACAAAGGACTCAAAAGTGATTCTGGAAACGCCTCCCCTGAACCCTTCTATCCATATACAACTGCTTGGATTAAACCTCAACAACTGTGACCCACTGAGATCTGTCATCCAAATATTTGCAAACAAGCTAAATAGTTTTAAGCTTAAAACCATAGTAGACAAATTTTTTTGTACAGCCGTGCATAGTCCAGGGAATCGAAGGCTAAATTTCAATAACACCAACTTCGAAGTTTCACCCCTGTGTGCGCGCAAAAGACTCTCAATTCAGGAATCCAGATTACAACTAGGGTAATAAATTATTATCAGTGAAATAACTAAGGATTTACCAAAAAATAAGGGTTTCGAATATTTTAGATAGCACTGTTTGTAAACTAATTGTCCGCAGATCAAAGACATCTTCAGAGCCGTTAATTTTTGGAAGCGGCAAGACCTCATCTCACTGCGGAGGAAAAATGCTTTTTTTATGCAGGAATTAAAAGGGTCAACAAACACGGGCAGAACTGTTGGACAACACGGCTTCACCATTTCAAGGCTAATTCCGTCTTCAACAAAAACGTTAGGCCAACCCGATCCAATCTACAACACTGACCAGAAAACGTAATGTTCATTAACCAGTCTTGGTTCGAATTCCGCCGTTGTACTTTTGGTATTATGGTATTTAGAAATAATATTCACATCGATAGTGCTAGACTTTTGTCGTGCCGAATCTATATTGATATTGAGAAGTATTGGTTAATTAAATTAATTAAAGAGATCATCTCTGAGACATTGCAGTTTCATTCAGAACAATTTATAATAAAGAATTTGTTGCACATTTAGTCATATTTCATTCTGGATGCATGGTAAAATCCATGGATCTGAGACTCGACAAAGGAAAATGCCGATTCCTCCCTACTCAAAGCTGAACATGTATTCAACTGGTTCAAATTGTCTAGTAATTGAAATATATAAGGTTCCTCTTTACCACCTTCGTCAACAAAAAGAACATGTTAAATATGAAATTAAAAAAAAAACTTTCTATGACACAACCGAATACTTCAATACATTTTATTAAATATAATATATCAGTGTGTAATACTTAAGCCTATTTTACTGATGAAATAGCTAAGAGTTAATTTTCTATTAATTATAATGATCAATATGAGTAAATGCTTTATACCAACATTTAACACATACAAAAACAACATACGACAACCTATAGATACTGAAAATTTTGGATATACCAAAAAGCTAATAATGGTTTTTTAAAGATAATCTTTATCACTGTATATGGGTAATATATATTACTGAGAAAATGGACATTAAAGGTAGGTTTCTAAGTAAGAGTTTCTAGTAATTAAATCTTTGCATATTTTAAGCAAAGTACTGAACTGTCATGCACGTATATATGAGATACGATACATAAATATCCAGTCTAAAGGTCAATTAGAGAAGTGAACACAAAAAGAAGGAAAATATGTTTTACTTAAAAGCCCTATTTTCATATATGAAAAATAATTTGATGAATGATGGAGGTTTACTTCCCCATTAAAAGGCTTAAATTTAATTTATAATATCGTCTTGCATTAAAAATAGTACATTTTTTTTTAAGTTGCAAGAACGTTTCCTGGTAGGTGCTTTTGAATTTATTCTTGCTTAAATGTTTTAACTTATCTATCATTCTTATTGAAATAACTGAGATGATTTGATTATTATAATGGCTATTATAGTGAACATATCAGATAATGTTTCGCGCATATTTAGGGAATTTTTGAATGATTGATTAGGCTATAGTTGCAGAAATGAGGATTAATAAAAAATGAGATAGGAAAAGAACTGGGAAAAATGTATTGAAATTCTCTTATAAACTGCTACTGAGCAACTATATAAAACCGCAAATCAGAGCTATTCCTTAATACTGCGAATTGTATGTAAGAATGAAAGAAAACGTTTCAAGTTAGTAAAGGGAAATTAAATAGCCGATATTAAATAAATTTCGTTGAAGATATACTAAAAGTAAAAAAACATTATTAGATATACTAGAGATACAGATATACTAGATATACTAGAGAGAATTTTTTTTATCTGAGTTTAGTTTGATGTTATTTGTTATATCAGTTTACTTACATGCTGACCACGTATGAAAGGTATACTTACGCTACAAGCTATAAATATTATATGTTTCAAATATTATATTATATTTTCAAAATATTTCCTAGTAGAATCACTTTCCAGTTGATTTTTGAAACTAAATTAATGTTTATAATTTTCTTTATATGCCTAAAGTTAGCTTTATATTTCTAGAATGTTCTACAAATATATTAAAGCTTTTAATCGTTGATAAAAACAAAAATTTATTAACAATAAATGGGATTTGTACTTATTTCGGTTCTATAACATACAACTATTTTTAAATTGACTGTTGGTGCCTTTTTCTTATAGATATCCAAATTCCGCTAGAAGGGTACAGTACTAACTTTGGTTTAAGCGTTAATTTCTTCCCTGGTATTTTCAGTACCTCAAAATGTCTTATAATTTTCGATATGGCCGTCTTCATTTCTAGCATCGCAAAGTTTTTACCTAAAATTAATAAATGTGATAAGTCACGAGAACTGTTTATTAATATTAAGAATCGATAAATAAAGTATATAATAAATGTTTTGTCCTATGTTGGCATCATCATAACATACACCAACACGCTATGGATTATCACCTAAAGATATAGAGTGAAACATGTAGCTGCAATATATACTCGTGGTTTGTTTAATGGAGACGTTAAAATAAAGAAAAGCAGCACCAGTTAATCGCCGAAATCATTCCGGATCCCCAGTTTTAACTTAAAAACTCAATTCTGTTAATAAAATGAACGATGAAGACTTCTGTTATGCATTTTACTGTCTGCGTTTTAAAAGTGTTTACATTTTTTAAGTATTTATAGTCTCTTGTTACCTACTTTAAGATTTTTGAAAAAAAATAAATTTTATTTCAAAGACTTTAAATTTCTAAATCCCTGATATTTGAATCTATTTCTTTAAAGCAGTTGAAGTCATGATTTATTCCTTGCAGCTATTTCAGGCCTTTTCTTATTTGCTTCATATTTCTATAGTAAGTTCCAATTTTATTTCGGTCATTTATATTTATTAAATAGTTTCTTCCTGGTATTTAAAGCCTCTTTTCTAGAGGAATCTGAATCTGATTGTTACAAGCAGTTATTGTATCCGAGGACATCTAAGGTCATTTTTTATATGTTCAAGATATTTAAAGTAGTTTTCCATTTAAATTTGCATGAAATGCATTTAAAGTTATTTGCTCATGTTTTTTGATTCAAATGTTTTATATTTTTAAATGTGAGGAAAAACGATGGGAAAATGAGTAATTTAGGTAAATAATTTAAGCATCTTAATAAATTAGGCCTATTTGATGATACTATCATGAAGAATAAAAACTACAATTTCTTTACCACATAATAAAGAAACTTAAGTTAAATGACCACTAAAGTACGGTGCATTGATTTAGCTTGATTTATCAAGTATTTTCCTTTAGTTTATCTCTGCTTATATTGACAATTTATATATTATTCTACATTATCATAAGAGGTAACTTACCAAGACATTGTCGTGGTTGAACTCCAAATGGTAGGTAAGTAAATTCGTCAATTTTATTTTCATCAGCGAAACGTTCCGGAATAAACTTCTCAGGTTCCGGAAAATAATTTGGATTATGGTGTAAAGCATGAAGGCAAACACTTATATTGAGATTTTCCGGAATTTTTATATGACCTGTGAATGTTAAAAAAAGACATATAGTTTGCAGTGTGTGTAAATTAATATAAGTTCTATACAAAAATTGATTAACATCCTTACCAAATTGTAAATCTTTTTTTACTTTTCTACCTACAGCTGGTACAATAGTGTGTAACCTTAGGGTCTCTTTGATAACCATTTCTAAGTACTTCATATTATTTAGTAATTCATACGTAATTTTCGTATTATTGCTTTGTTCCATTAGCATTCGTTGTTCCATTAGTACCTTTTTCTATACATTAAGAGAAATAGAAAGCTTTTGAAAATACTTTTTTATTAATATAATCTATTTAGTCGAATTCTTTACTGAATTGATACATACGTTAACACATGCGAATGACGATCAAATAAGCTGAAAAATTCAATTATATTTATTAGTATTAATTTCTATACTTACTTGTATTGCAGAATTTTGAGCCAACTCATACAGTGCTAAAGCCATTGCTGAACTTGTTGTATCGTAGCCCTAAAATATGACTTTTATTTAAACAATTTAACATGGAAATTAATATTTAAACCACTTGCAGCAAACAAAAACGTGTTTACTTCCTCCCTTAAGTCAGAGCTACTCATCCTTTTTCCATCAATGTGCAATTCCATCATTGAATCTAATAAATCTTTATTATTATTAAAATTTTGTGCGCCCTTTTCCTTTTTTTTGTTTTTAATTATGTCTTCTAGCACCCTGTCGATAACTCTTAGAGCTGATTTCTCCTCTTGGTAATCTTTGGTGAAATGGTAAAAAAAGTCAAATTGTTTCGTTGCTGACACCATCCTTCTTTGTACCATATCGCAAATTGTTTCTATGCTTGTTGCGTAAGTCGAGTTGGTTAATTGTTTTTGAGAGTTTAGGGGAAACCCCATGGCAGTTTCTAAAAAATAAACTATATTAACTGAATATAAATGCTTTCAACTGAAAAAAGATTAATTTATAAATATATTGTCACTGGAGCTGGCAGTAAGGATCTAATTTATAGCGAAAGAGCAAACATCACTTTAACTTAAAAGGGGATCCTAAAACCAAATCCGTATGGCTTATTATTCTAAAATTCTTTTACTTCGGTATACTTGCCATAAATAACATCTGCAGTGAACTTTTTCATGATCGGATGCATGTCAACATTCTGGTTATCAAGCTTTTCTAAGACATCGATTAATACCTCTGTCTTTTCCTCAAAAATTTCAATAAACGAGCGTAGAACTGAAGTTGATGTAAAACTAGCAGTTAATGCTTTTCTTCTGGATAACCATTTATCTCCTGGAAAATTACAAAAAAAAACATTAGACGAGTGCTAAGAAGAATATTCTACCAACCCGTCAATTGGTGCTGTATGTCTGATACCTGGCGCATTCGCCACGGTATCAGGAATTAGTACCTGAAAAATACGAGAGAGGTTCCGGTACTATTTCCTAGACTCCTGTTGGGAAATAAGTGAATAAACTCAAAGGCGTCAAACTATCTAAAACAAGCGTACTAAGATACAATAGTCTATTACATCACAACTTAATCCTAGGAAAATACAATGTCTAACCGAAGGCATCAAATAATAAGATGTTTGAGGAAACCAAGGCACTGAAGTTCTCATTCAAAAACATTAATCCAACTTTCCTGGGTTCACTTTTTATAATGCATTCAGTCAACAATAATGTAGTTTCAGGTTAATATCGTACCTCCCTTGAGGATACTGACTACTCTCTGTTCTCACGACCTGAAAGGAAGACACAGACTTCTTGTGCAGGGCCTGACTCATCCTCCATAAAGGAAAATCTCGTCAAAGACCCTCTACCATTGAAAAGGAACAAACTGGGAACAATTATAGAGCTTTGAACGGGACACTTCAATATAATTGGTGTTATGAAGGAAAATTACGAAGGCTCAACCTGCCGCTTTTACAAAAAGGATCCGGAAGCTGCCAGACACATACATGAACTTAATAAATATACCTGGACTGCTAATGCATATGGCCTCCATACCGAAAAATGACTACTGCCTCGTGGCCGCCATTTTTATGTGGTTGTGTCCTTTTGATGTTGGTCACTTTGAACATTTCCAGTGTTGCCAAACAAAAAATATATTAAATAACGGTAACGAAGTTGACGACACTGACGTTTAACGTGTGAGCTGTTACGACAAGCTTGGGTTTATGGTCTGCATCAGGAGATATAGGTTCCTCCTTATTTAATACATGGATAATATATCAGCATCCTTATTTAAACGTATTTGGTTCACTGTTTCTTAAAACTATATAAACCTTTACTTATTACAAACTCTTATAATATCACCTATATTTTAATTTTTATAGATGGTTGTATTTATTAATGTAGAAACTCTGTTTATAGAAGGAAAGTAGAAGTTGTCAAGTAAAAATAGAAAAGAAAAACTTGTTCTTTACTAAATTTGTTAACACAAGCACAAGTTAAATGAAGATCATTTCATGGTATTAGGATTTATAAGATTCAAATTTATCAGAATAATAGAACAAATATTTTAAAGTGTATGTATCTATCCCAGATTAATTGAAATTTTGTCTCATTTTAGGAGAGCATTTCTTATCTTTCATAAATTTTAATGAAATTCTTAAAGTATAAAAAAAATACTCAGATCTAATAACGCAACTATCTTATCGCATCTATTTTTAACTAAATGAAACTTTTTATTTTGTTTTTTTTTTAAATAACCTCCCAAAAACGTTAATTGTTTTATTTTTCTACAATTGGCACACCTGAAATTTGCCAGAATGACCAATATCGAAAGGACACAATCACGGAAAATAGCGGTCACCTAGTAGTGGTCATTTACTTTTCATTGAATTGGAAGTCCAGGTATATTTATTAAGTTCGTGGACACTTATAACAATTCAGCAATAAATATTCGGTACACACTATATAACTCAGAATAAATAAATAACACAGTAGCAAAGAGCATGTATATACTGGCTAATGCAAGACAGCTAAGTGTTAGGCTAGGTAGAATAGATGGATAATGCGGTGCAAATATTTGAAATTATATTGAATTTTTGACTGTTTTTGTTCGACAATGTCAAACGTCTTTTATCTGTAAGATTGCTTGGTTTCATTTGCTTTGCCTTTCTAATCATATTTGTTAATCCATTGATGCTCAGTCTCAGGTTGACGTTATAGATATCAATATTCGAAGATTTTGATAGAATTGATCACTAAATTTTGTTGATTGAATTAAAACGCTATGGCTTTTCATCCAGGAAAATAAATTTGCTTCACTCAGGATATTTTGCAGCATATTCACGTGCCGCAATAGAAGCATTTACATTGCGCAAAACACTGAAAATACACGGCGAGCATGTCTTAAGCCTCGGCACTAGTGTCATTTTAACAATGTCATATCCTGAATTATTATGGATACAAATTCACGGTATAAATGACATTTACCCACGTCATATTTAACTTTCTGGAAAAAAATTAAAGGGGCTTCAAGTGCCTCGATATAATTTTGTAAAATTCTTGCAAGGAGTTCAAGAATGCTTACCCACCATTGGCTGTAACTGCCTAAAAACTACTTTTTTGGAACAAAATTCCATGTAAACTGTATTTTTAGTCTTGCAACAATTTTTTTTTTTCGTTAATCCTGGAGTAATGAATATATTCCTGTCCTGGAAAAAAATCCAATTGGACAAAAGTGTGTGGAACATCGGCGCCGAACATGTCAATATCTCCAGTAGACCATATTCCACGAATATCCCAAACAGTACGTGAAAAGAATATTCAATTTTCAACATTGAACCTACAGGCGATAAACTCTCCCTCCCTAACCCCATTTAACATCCTTATCTCCTTGAAAAGTAATTTTTACATAGATAAGCCTAATATAGATTTGAATAAATTTTTAAACTCTACTTTTCAGGCGAAATACTGGAATAGTGAATTTGTGACAAGTATATTCCCGAAAACAAAGAAAAACACAAAGTCACGGTCTCACAACATGTAAGACTGTTTTACATGTTGTGAGACCGTGACTTTGTGTTTTCCTTTGTTTTCATCAATTTTGTATGTTGGTCTCTTAGATAATAATGGATGAGATTTTTGGACAAGTATATTACTTTTCTCTTGGCAATAATTACAATTTGATAAAAGTGGGTAGAACTATGGCGCCCAACATAGGAGTATCTTGAATACGCAATACTCCACAAATATCCCAAACAGTATAAGAAAAGAATATTCAATTTTTGATATTGAAATCATAGGCATTAAATCCCCTCTTCCCGAGGATTGGATATCTTAAATACCAGTTCTGCGCATTAATGGAGAGAAATACTGAAGGTGGAAAACCTTTTAAGCGTCACAATACAACTATCGTCGATTTACGACTAAGCTATCTTCTCTACTTTAACTGATTACTTAATCCTATGATATATACATTTATAGAACAGATCTAAATATTAATAAATATGTCATATTAATTAATAACAATTATTCAGCACGAAATCTGAAAGTGCTATAAACCTAAGACCCTTGGAACAAAAGATGCCCTAGATATTTAGCAATAACTATACTGGTATATTGTTTATGCTAATGCATAAAATATCCATTGCCAAAATGCCATTTCGTTACAAACCATGTCAAACTACGTTTTTTTAATAACCTGCCTAAACCTGGTTAACTTCCCACTTTAACCAGACCAATACTTAATTTGAACAATACTTAATCTTTGATATTCTAAAAAATAATTTTTAACGTCGATTATCGATACAATTGCTAAATAGAACTGTATTAAAAATTTGCATCGTCTATACACAGTAATGTAGACAGGCACTAACGGCTTTTACAAAGAATGCAAAATATACAAAAGCAGTTCGGAATTACAACTAATAATGTGTTATTTGAAACCATGATGTGTAGATATATTTGGTTTGGAGGGAGTTCAATTTCATTTACTCTTTTTTAATCCTTAAAAGCGCTCTAATATTGTTAAAATGTCATTAATAGTATTTGGTAAATCTAGTTATAATACAACTTAAAGAAAGTCGAAACGAAACCAATGATAATCGCCCTGGAGGTTTTAGCACTTTAACAACAGATGAAAATGTTGAAACAATGAAAAATTGATTATTGCTCAAACATGGTGATCTTCACCAGATCTTGTCCCTTGAAACTTTTTTTTTTATTTCCGTTAAGTAAAGTTCCCTCAAAGAGCAGACGTTATAAAGCGAATCGCTAGAGAAATTGAAGGTTATACCAAAGACCATCTATAAATAACATCGAGGATTATTAAATTGATTAAGAAAAGTTGCAAAAAATTATTATTCAGAAGAGAACAACATAAACGTTAATAAATAAATCAATATGGTTGAGTGTATCAAAACTGACTTTGTTTATTTAACATACCTGAAGATAACTGTTTGTTTAAGAAAAATTTTGGTAACAACTAAAAACCCTTCAACAGCCAAAAGTATTTTTAAATTTAACCAAATCAATAATCACTTGTGTGATTATTAAGTGACGATTTTTAAAATTTTAATAACAATTTTTAATTTAAACGATGGAATTATGGACCAATTATTTAAAAAATTTCACGTAGTACTGGATAAATGTAAAAGTACTTCACCTTAAGCTCACATTTTTCGAAGAAACTGAGAATCGAATTATTGATCTTTTAATTACGGCCCTTAGTGGCCAAACTTAATTTATTTAATTTAACAAACATACTTTTCAGCATTTTCTCTTCACTAGTTTTATGATTTAAAAAAAAATCCAATGATGTCAGATTGGCAGTTCTGGAGATATAGCCGCGATCCAAGCTAATAGTTAAACAGCCTGTACATTATAATAACTTTGATTAGCTGTTAGTTGTGTTTAAAATTTATTTTTTGATTTGTATTTTGTTGTAGAAGTTTTTTTTTTCTTTTTGTTTTGGTTAAGTTCAGTAAATTCTTCAATTTTGACAAAAAAAGGGAAATTACCTTCTTTCCTTACCTTCCTTGGAAAAGTTAACATGATAACATTCTATGAAGGGGTTTTTCCGCCATTTTGCTGCGGTATGTTTATTAATTTAGTAATTTTTATCAGTTAACATGTAAAGAATTTCTTATATTGGGCAAGCTTCCTGTTGGAAATAAAGCCTTAAATTACAGGCTGAGGTTTACTCGAGAGCCAAAGCTGGACGATCCACAAGAAGAGAAAAAGGTTTATGTAAATACCAAAATAAAGTATAAAAATATTTCCTTTTTTGTACCAAGCGGTGGTTTTTATTTGTGGTTTTCTACGTTATTTTATATAAAGACTATATAGAGCTTATTATAGCGAAAAATTGGCCTATTTAATGGTTTTTATGCTTACCATCACTAGTTATAAGTCCTTCGCCAAGCCATCCTTTTAAATATTGATAAAATTTAGCTTTTCCCACGTACTTCTTATTTTGACATAAAAATTTTATAAATTCCTTGCTTGCCACCGCAATGCTTGGCTTTCTTGGACCTATGTATAGTCGAATAATACCTCCGTATTTAATTAAAGATCTGGTGATTTTTTTAAGACCCTCTGTAAGTTAAGTCAAGGGAAAGTAATACAATAAAAAATAGATTCTCTAATTACTATTACACTATAAACATAATTTTAAATTTAATATAAACTTACCTTCGGGATCGGCATAATCAAGAAGATGGCCCAAAATTGGAATGTAGGGCGGTGCAGGAATCTGATTCAAGTGAGTGTAAATTATGTAAAAGTGAATTATTAATAATATCACAACGCCGAATAAAATACAACATAGCCAAAAATATAAACTCATGCCAAATAGAGTCGCCATAATAATTTTTCTTTAACAATTTTTTTTACATTTCAATACTTAATAAATGGATGGCTATAGCTAGTTTTTTATATTTTAATTGGAAGTTTTTATCGGCACATTTTAGATAAAAGGCTTATTATTAATGTGCTTTTAGAATGCGCGTATATAGGTTGACTAATAATGTTGAACTAATTTTAAAGCCAATATAATTAGTTTTGTATTTTCTGTCATAAAACTATAACATTCTAAACTATTCTGTCATAAACTTAAACATTATTTCTTCATGTTTTTATTTAACTAAAATTTTTATTACTAATAACGTTATTGCGAATTTAATAAAGCATTTTACAATTGTTCTTTACGTTAAAAGCGTGTTAAAAAAATGGGAATCTATGGCAGAAACTTCAAGTAAACATATTTTCCTTTATGTATTATCCATCGGTAAAGATCTCCAAGACTTAAAAATTCAAGCTACTGTAAATTTTCCTTGGTTAAAAGCAAACTACTCTGGTATATACAATTGCAAATATTTTTATTTCAATTAATTGGACGTATTTTCACAAAACAGTATAATAGCACATATCTATAAAATATTATTAACATAATTAACAACGATATTAATAAGGATGTGAAATAGCAGGTGTAAAATACATACTCACTGATATAAGGTTACTATAAGCTAATTTTAGATAACAAGACTTAAATTACATTTTTGTACAATACAAGTGACTACATACAGCACGCATTTGGGTTACGTTATTTTACTTACAGCCATTATTTTAGTACGTATTTCATTTAGATTTTCGTATATATTGAAGCTAAATGTTATATTTTTATTTACAGTTTCTTAGAAGTTGCCGAAAGAAGAAGTAATAATGCTGCTTTCTTATTGATTTTTTGCCAGCAATTGGAATTGACCTTGATATTTTCTATAAAAGAAATAAAGAAATTGGTGCAAAGTTCTTATAATAAAATAGAAGCAGAGTTTCTAAAACTTAAAAAAATATATTGGCAAAGATTTTTAAAGTTTTCAGTATACTTCATAAAAATTAGATAAACACTTATTAAAAAAGAATTAAAAATCAGCAATCACTTAAAGATCAGCAATCACTAATGAGCAATGTCTCCGAAGACTTAATAAAGGTTAAGCAAAGGTGCGATGCTAACCTCCTATCCTTTAACGTTGGCGAAACTAAGCTATTAAGCTTTAAATTTACCTGTATCTACCAAATATAATTTTTATTTAATAATATAATAATAATTATGAAAAACACCACCATACTCAATAATATAATAATAGAAGCGAATAACCAGGAATTAATTTATTTAAGCATAGACATATTTAACCATCTTCCAGTGCTTATAAAGAGCGCTGAAACATTTACAAGTTTTAAAGGCTCAATCGGAAAATTCTTAAAAAGGAAAGTATTTTATAGTTTGTAAACTTTCTTCCTCTTTTTACATATAGTGTAAATTTGTAAGTACCTTTTTTAATGAAACAATTGTGTATCGCGAATTCCAATATATGAAAGAACTTTTACGTTTCAGATTTTTGACTTCGTATTTTTACTTTTACATAATTTTTTAAAATCTTTACTAGCCTTTGTCAATAAATATGATGTAATTATGATAATAAAGCATGTTTTGAATTTGAATATAATCCAGATGTATGTGTAAAAATGTTAAACAATATTGCTGGGATGTTTTTATAGTAACCTCAAATATACCCTGAACATCGTTGTGATATCCCAAGTCAGATATGGTATATACGTGACACATATAAATATGCCTTTTAAGAGCACACACGCAATGTGCGTTTCGCATTTTTCTTGAAAATTAATAGGCTTAGAGCGTACGTTATTAAGTCAAAAATCACCCTCTTAAATATTTACACTCAATGAAAAAACATCCTGTATTATTTATGTTAAATAAAGAAGAGCTACATGCGAAAAGCATATTAGTCATGTATTTCTTTCTTCATCTTTCTTTCATTTATTTCTTACTAACGATGTACTTATAAGTTGAGAATTTTCAACAATATTAAATAAAAATGTTATATTTTATTTACCTGCTGGCAAAAAATTAATATACTTATATTTAAAACAGAATTTTAAATAAAAAGTATGTTTTAAGCTTATTATTTAATATAATATAACTAAATATGACAAACTATTTTTAAATTAAGTTGAGGTCTTAATAAAATATGAATGCTGTACTAGTATTTCCTAGTCTTATCTTATATGTTGTCTCATAAGCAATGGACGCAATCATGGTGAACAGCAGATTCTTGAGGTTCGTTAAACATCTTTTAGTCCAAGAGTTTTAGGGAATGAATGTGTGTCAGCAGGACAGATAAGTTTTGTGCGTAAATTTGTTACACTAATTAACTACTTCAATTTAACAAAAATAAGTAACATAATCCATTATACACTAAATTTCACTAACCGAGCGGGTGCCATTTGCAGCGAGGTCAACAAAATAAACTTGTAATTTTATTTAAACAAAAGCCCTATACTATACCGTTACTCCAGTTCTTGATTTACTAGGTTTCTTTGATAAGTTATTGCTGCCTGAAGAGCTTCTCTTGACGCTATTCAAATATTCTAACTAAATAACAAAGATTTATTTCAGTAAAATAACTTAATATTAAAATATAATTAATTACCTGTTTATCAATAGCCCTGAATTGCCAAGACCAATTGGCTCTAATTAAGAAAGGTCTTAAGTCAAATCTGTTATCATCAGGGCTGTATGATTCCGCATGGTATGATGGTGTCAAAACGGTCATTTTATGTCTGTTAATGGCATAACATCTATAAAAAAAAAAATATGATTTTTTGCATGCTATTTATATTAGTCGAAGTCGAAGCCAGTAACTCGGTACTCAAAAATATCGTCAAAAATTGAATTTTTGGCAATTTTCAAAGTGCGTTAATTCCACCAGATCTGCTCATATTCGGTCATAAATAGGTAGCCAAAAAATTAAAAATCCCAAACTTGAAAGCCGGTTTCTCTACACCTATGAACGCTCTCTTCATAATTCCGATGGTTATCGCTCTTTTATTACCCGAGTTCTGGCATTTTAATAAGCTAATTCAGTTGATTGACACATTGTATAGACAATTAGCTGATAGGTGACGCTCCGTGAATAAACAAACCATAGGGTTAAGTCGTTAAGACCTCGAATCCATTAGAAAGATGTATGCCGAAGGATCTCAGAGCAGGAAAAAACTAGAAAATACGCATAACTAACAAAAAATTATTACGCATGGTAGATCCAACAAATTATTTATAGAAAATCGGCGTGATAGGGGTTGCGTTGTAGCTCTCTATGTGCGGCAAATTTTTAAAAGCTTTGTAGTTTTTACTGACCTTGTCTTTTCTGATTACTTGGAGTGTTTGTTAAGGTAAATATAGGCAAAACTATTTTTTTGTATATTATAAGCTGTTGCCTAGAAACTGGGTATTTCCCTGACATGTGGATAACTTCTTTCTTAAAACCATTAGACCAATTTTAATCATCCGATCAGTTTAATCTCTACAGTTTTAGAAAAATTTATACAGCCGCAAATTAATGACTTTTCAATTTCTATAAATTTTACTTCTGATAATTTTTATTTCTGATAATTTTTATCTTCTAAGCATCAGCTTCCAAAAACAAGTAATATTCTTAGCTTGCATCCTTTTATAGACGAGCAAGAAATTTTGAGAGTTGGAGGGCGGCTGTCCAACTCAGAATATTTAATTTCGAAAAAATATCCTATAGTGCTCTCTTCAAGTAATGTTTTATCTAAATTAATTATGCACTACGAGCATGAAGGGTTTATTACATGCAGGACCACAATTATTGTTGTCACACGTGCGAGAGACTTTTTGGCTCATTGCAGGCCGTAATCTTGCACGTAAAATAGTTCACAACTGCGTAAAATGCTGTAGATACAGTCCTCAATTCATTCAACCAATAATGGGCGATCTACCCACAGCAAGTGTTGCCTTTTATAAAGGTAGGGGTTGATTATGCAAGTCCTTTCCTGGTAAAGGACCGACGTGGACGCGGATGTAAGATCTTAAAGAGTTGGGTTGCTGTATTCGTATGCTTAAGTACACGTGCTATACATTTAGAATTGGTTTTGTCACTTAGCTCTGACTACCGCACTTATAATGCTTGACTTTTCCAAAGCATTTGACACCTTAGATTATCATTTGCTTTTAGCAAAATTGACTTATGGCTTTGACGATGTTTCTCAAACGTTTTATGGATTTTACTTATCCTACAGAAAGTAAATGGTGGTCTTGGAAGATAAAACTTCTTAAAATACCACATATGTATATAACATCTAAGAGTACCTTCAAGATCTGTTTTGGGATCTGTCTTATCTCTGATGTATGTTTCTGATTTGTTTAAGCTTGTAAAATACTGGCAGATCCAGGGTTTTGCAAATTTACCATTCCTTTCAAAGTGTTTGTGGGTATGCGCCTTAAATTACATGTTTCTACTGTCATTAAAAAGTCAGAATATACTTTAAAGCTTATTCACTTAAAAAAAATATGATAGAGTTTCTGTAAAAATATGTCAACTTGGCAGTTTTTAATCATAAACTGCTCCCTACCTGCGTGAAAAACTTTACCTTTTTTCTTTTAAAACAAAAAAACTTTTTAAATTGTAGGTATTTATTATTTTATAATTTATGATTATTATGGGCCTGGATAGACTTACTCTTATCTTTGTTTACTTTTTTATTACTAATAGTGTTACCAAATATACAAAAAAATAAAAATCTCAATTTTCGAAGGCTGATTTCTCGACACTTATGGGCGCTTTTTCCATAATTCCAACAGATTTTTTTAAATTGTTGTCCTTCTAAATCAAATAAAACCTTCCGCAAGGTAGTAGCTTCCATTAGCTGAAATCTGGCATCTTTAGAGGCATTCCTTTAAATCTACTCATAACCTGGTATTTTCGCACAGTATGAGACGCTAATATAGTTATAAAAATATTATATTTTTATATTATTTATTATATTATTTATTATTATAGTTTGATATCGACGAAAAACATTTGTCAGTGAAAAAAATTGTCCAAATAAACTGAACAAAAGAATAATTAACTTACCTAAAAAAATGCTTTACTTTATCAGCCACTTGCTTCGGTGAACAACTGTTCGTCCAAGTTTGAACTAGCTTACAATACATCGAATACGGCCCACAATTACTAATTTTTCTCAATCTACCGAACTGGCTTAGTTCGTCGTAGGTCATGCCCATATCTTGCTCGTCGGTTTGTGCGATTTTACCTTGTACCAATGGCTAAAAATAAGTTACGCTCGATACTGATTTAATAAAAACTGTCTCACTATAAGTATTTAAAGAAACTAATGGGCTAAAATATGTTTCTCAATTTAAAAAAATAAGACTAGTGCTTTTTTTGGTTAAAATAATCGATTTTGTGCCCAGCCAAATACCAAAAAAATATTAAGGGAAAGCTTTTTATTTTAAATGGATCTTTTAAAATATATGACAGTTGTTAATATTATCATAGAGTTAAAATGATGTGCCAATTAAAAATATATATTACACGGTAAAAATTAAAGGTAAATCAAGTTTTTTAAGTAAATTACCTCCAATTCTGCAGTAGGAGGAGCGCTATAAATTTCTCCCAAAACTGGAATATTAAAATTATCTTTGGCGTAAGAGATGAACTTTCGAAGATCAGTTTTAGAAATTCCTCCTAAAATTAGAACGGTGTAATGAAAAGATCAGAAAAATTTACAAAAGTGCCATACATTCCTTAAGTTCTGACTTTATCAATATTTTTTGTGTGTATATAAATAGGTAAAATTTTCTTACCAATAGGATTTATGTCGGCACTGGAACAATCATATTTTGTCATATAACCTCTTAGGGCTTCATCTACGTTAGCAGAACCAAGAACTAATAGACCTCCGGGTCTTCCTCTGGCCCATAATACCAATTGAGCAAATAGATAACTTAATACCTAAACGAAATAAAAACCGTTGAATTTTTTTTTATTGAAAAGATGAATTTTAGAAGACTCTGATTAGAAAATTGGAGGATCACAAAAATTGCTGAAAATTCAATTAATCTTCTTAGTATTATAGTGGGAAATCTCGAATGTATTAATATATTAAATATTTTTATATCATAATTAAATCACTTGTTCATTAAAGATAATAACTAAATATTTGTAAATTGTCATATTGATAATTAAAATCCTCTATAGATTGTAAAATAAATAATCTTACCATACGCAATCGTGCCTGGATATTCTGCAAAGCCATATTCTGTCTATCACAGCCACCATTTGAAGCAAATTTAGGAAACAACCCCGTAATAGTACTGAATATTTCTAGACAAGCGCTTACGGCTTTGTCGATGACTATATTAAGATGGTAACTAAAAACAAATTCCCAGTTTACGATTAAATCTCATAAAAGGTAAACCTTAATAATATACCTTCCTATGGCAGCAGCTAAACCACTTGCCCTACTTTTGGTTTCTTTAGAAGAGTTTTCGGTTCCCATATAGCAGGTCACTAGGATTCGATTGCATAGTTCTTGAGGAGATTTTGGATTATATTCGGCATCAGCTGTTATTCTTCTAATATCAGCCAATACTTTTGGATCTAAATAATGTTAATAAATATATTTTTAATTATTTTGTTTGACTGTTTAATAATAATTAATTAATTTAAATTAAGTATTCTTTTTTTGCTAGTTAAGAGGTATAGGCTGAATTTTTTATTTAGATTAAACATATTTAAACGTTAAATCCTAGAAACATATTCTACATTTAAAAGTACTATTACTGACTTAGCCATGTACCATGGTCAACGCGAGCTAAGTGATACTGTTTTTTTTTTTAATTTTCAAAATCTTTTAATTATTAACTTTTACATCAACGTTAGAAGTTTAGAGTATGGAAACTAAACTGCTTTTTATTTTCCAGTATGCCGTACTTTGCCAATTTCTCAGTATGCATTTATAGCAGTGTGCAAGACTATATAAAAATCAATAAAAATATTTTGGTTAGGGAAGATAATTTTAAATAAGAATTTATTGTAAATTATAATGTACTATAAAAGCTATTTATTATTTTTAGTAATACAGGAATATAAAAATATTCCTCAATAAAAAAAATTATATTTTAGCAGCTGTGGTTTGTTAATATAAAATTAGTCCTACTTCTTCGGTTTTCTATAATGTCCTTCTTCATATAAGTATGTTGTAAGTCTAACCACAAACATCAATTATTTTTTAGGGATATCAGTTGATTAAATTTATTTGCTACGTATATTCAAGACTTATCATTAGTTGGGAAGAACTATTAATTGTAGCTACTTCTGATCCAATATCCGTACCACATATTTTGGAGTACAACCTGGCCTTTTGCGAAATGTTCGTTTTTAAATACAAGGCCATACTCAGTTATTTAGAGTCTTACTTGGCGAAATATTACCTTTTCTGTCACAGTCTCTAAATTTAAAAAAGAAAGGAAATAGAAGAAAAAAATAGGAGAAAAAGAATAAGAAAAGTAGAAAAACGTTCACCATATTTTGACAATAGTAGGCCCATTTTAAAAAAAAAATCCTACCTATATTATGAAACTTAACTGATCACATATCTCCCTATGTTTACGTATTAAATTATAGATTTTAACCTAAGTATTTTTGTTATTTTTAAATGTTGTTTATAAGATTTTCATTTATAAAATAATACTGACCAATATATTTATGTGTACCTATATTAGTGTCGTACACCTGTATGTACTTCCTAAACTTTTATTTAATAAAAAGATTAGTTATTGGAAATATAACTATCCTATACTGTAAGGTACCCTAGAGTGAAATTAATAAGAATCGATCATTGAGAAAAACAGAATGATAGAAAGCAAAATGTTTTAATGCCTTGATTTACTATGTAAGGAAATACAAAATCTATCTTTTTTATTGCCAATACATTTTCACTACAGATAATATGTATTGACTTAGATCTTTAAAGTGAATTACTTTAAAAATATAAATTTAAAAAACTATAGTTAAGAACTGTAAGTTACTCTCTTTGTTGTTGTTATTTTGTTGCGCCAGTCTGGTGGCTTAATTAAAAATACAGGGTTATCCTGTATATCACAATGATATTTAGAACTAACTACATGGGCTGTTAAAGCATATACAAGAATATTACACAGTTACAAAGCATAAAACTTCTATATTTCAGGGATTGTTTACTTATAATACTATTTACTTTTTAATTTTATTCCCAATAGGATCAAGTCAGATCCATCTTTAACGACCTTTAAACGTAAATTTAAAAGTTAATGGTTTCACAAAGGAACCAGATGTATGTTAACGTGGCTGTCACCTTCTCGTATTCTAAAATAGTAAATTTCATTTCAGTAAACTAACTGTATTTTCTTATATTTTAAAATCATTATTTACTTCTATACCGGAATTTTATAAAACTTTATTTATTTTATACTGTTAGTATTAAGTTTCAAATAAATTATACGACTTAAAAAGCTGCTTCTGCTATTTACGCATTTTAAAATAGACTTAGCTATAAGTAAATTAAAAATGCTTTGTAAATCGTTCTGAAATTAAAATACTTTTATTATTTTTATTAATTATTTTGTTTTTATAATTACTAAAATAGTCTAATCTTTTACGTAGTAAATGTCCTAATAATAACGTACATTTTAATTGTGAAATAAAAGTCAGAACTTATTTTAAATTGAATGTTACTTATATTTTAATATAAAGCTAATACACTGCAATTAACCGTGAAAAACAATATATGGTAAATGGTCGCCTCGACTTTAGTGACAGACTCTTATTCATTTTCAGAAATTGTCAATTTTATTTTAGCTTTGGCCCAATACGCTAATAACACGTTTAATTTGGTTTTTCAACTGTGACTTTTTAATGATTATTAGTGTATACGAGTGATTTGAAGTAACCCCAAAGAAAGAAATCACAAAGCGTTAAATCGCACGATCTTGCGGGCCAGTTCTGGTCTCCATTGCATGACATGACACGACCGGGAAACATTCCTGAATAACAACTGTATGTGACATGTCGCATCAGCCTGTTATTACCACATGCCTTTTAGATCCAACTGAAGCCATAAAAATTAAATGACCATGTTACGATATTGTTCGCTGTTCACACTTATTGCATTTTCTGCCCAATTTTTTATGTTTTTTACCTATTGTGGTAAAAAAAAAGCCGAGCAATTGAAAATGTGCGTTCTTATTGTGCTATTGGGACACCCTATATTTGAAGGTAAATAAAAATCGAATATTTAAGGTACTTAAGAGATGATAGGCGAAAGATAAACGAAATTTTCAACTAAATGGTTAGCCATAAAAAGCATTTCGATATCTGATATTGTGTACAGTGCATCCCAAAAGTTATGTCTAAATTCATTTAAAATTCAGGGGTGTGTTTGGAAAAAAAACGCTCGGACCCGTCGATTTTTATTTCAAGTTGAGCATTTTTGTACGTAAAGTTTGTATATACAGGGTTGCTCAAAAATAAATTACGACCATCAAACTTAATTTTTTCAAATGAAAGCACTTTTTTTTAAATTCATCTTTGAATTTCGCGTGGAATTCTACGTATGTTTCATGCATCATACCTAAAGTCAACAGTTATCGAAAAAAGACGATTCATGTAACAAATAAAAAAAGAACAAAAATTAAGTTAAATGTTCAAAATGGTTGCCATTCACGGCTTGACAATATTCAAGGCGATCAATAAAGTTTCGTTGCACATTTTCAATCATTGTCGGAGTTATGGGGCGCACTTCTCTGCGAATTCTCTCTTTCAAGTCGTCTAGATTATTTCGCCTATTAACAAATACCTTCGACTTGAGGTATCCCTACAAAAAAAGTCCATTGGTGTTAGGTCAGGCGACCTAGCAGGCCATTCGATGGATCCCCTCCTTCCTATCCAACAATTGGGAAAAGTTTCATCCAAAAATGTACGCACAGTGGCAGCATAGTGCGGAGGAGCGCCATCTTGCTGGAAAATGAGTTCTTCGTCAGGATAGTCTGGGTCCAATGGATTTGGAAATAAAGCTAGTAATGTTGGAACTAATTCAAATTAGAGAAAATAGAGATACACTAGTCCCGTTAAAGTCTGTTCAAAGAAAAAGGGAACTATTACTCTTCCGCGCACTATTCCACACCACACATTTAGTTTTTGAGGGTACTGGGTGTTTACCTCCATCATCCAATGCGGATTTTCTGTTGCTCAATATCGAAAATTTTGTCTGTTCACACTACCATTCAAACAGAACGTGGCTTCATCGGAAAAAATAATATTTGTTACTAAATTATTATTTAGATTGCACATGTTTTGTAAGCGTTCACAAAACTCATTTCACCTATCGAAATCGTCATCAAATAACTCTTGCACAGGAATAACTTTATAGGGGTGATATTTGTGCTTTTTAACTATTCGGTGAACTATAGATTTCGTCATGTGTAAATTTGCCCCAATCTGCGACAGAGGAGTGCATGGATTTTCTTTCAAAGGAAGCAAAACGTCAAGTTGTTTATTTTCATCTGGAGCAGGACGACCAGATTTCAGCATCTCAGCAGATCTCTAACATGGCCGAATTCTCTAAATTTAGCCTCTATTCTACTCACAACCTTTTGACATATCGGATTTCATTGAATAAGTGAGCAGCTTTTCTTTGAGTACGTGTTCTATCACCAAACCCAACCATGCACAGAATTTCTTTTCATTCAGAATTTTTTTTTCGTTCCGTTAACTTTACCATTGTGAAAACCGCAACTTTGCTTATACACTTCACACTTGACAATATCTGTTTGGTGTACAACTGTCATGCAGTTTCTATGAAATAACACGGTCATCAGCCAACAATAAAAAAACACAAATAAATGGAATTTTGCTCTGTATAAAAATTCTCGGAGATAAGGTGATTCGTAGGTGAACTTCAATAATAATGTTTGTTCGTCTTTTTTTCGATAACTGTTGACTTTAGGTATAGGACATGATGCATGAAACATACGTAGAATTCCACGCGAAATTCAAAGATTAAATAAAAAAAAGGTGCTTTCGTTTGAAAAAATGAAGTTGATGGTCGTAATTTATTTTTGAGCAACCCTGTATATACAGACTTCACGTACAAAAATGCGCAACTTGAAATAAAAATCGACGGGTCCGAGCGTTTTTTTTTTTCGAACACACCCCTGAATTTTGAATGAATTTAGACATAACTTTTCGGATGCACTGTATGTATCTTACCTAACATAGTTAAGTAACATACATATATAAAGTTCTTAAATTAGTATACCCGAATACTAACCTCGGCTCTTTTGTATATTCTCCAAAATTAGTCTACACATGGAATATACAATCACGGCAGTACTTGACGAATCTATACCTCCACTTAATGGAAGAAAAAAACCACCTTGGCCTGATCGTCTTAGATAATCCCAAAGCCAACAAGCTGGACCCTAAAACCGAAATAAGTTCTGGTTTTATAGGGTTTATATCGAGGTTTTACTATTTAACTTAAAGACAATATTAGAAGTTAATTGAACAATATATGCATTAATTTAAAAATACACACATTTTTTTGATTTAGAGAAAGTTGAAAATATGATCTTATCAATATTTTGATGACCATATAAGTAAAAATATAATCATCTTAGAAAATTAAAAGGCTAGAATTAGTATTGCCGTGGAACTATGGGTCGTTTGTTTGTTTGCAACATCCCTGACACAATGATGCCTAATGCTTATGTAGAAATGGCAAAAAAAACACTCTTTAGAATATTATAAAAAATTGTCATTTATTTTGACAGGCGCAAAACAATACTATTCCTCTTTAATAAAATATGATAAATGAAATACTCTATAAAAAAGTCAACGACATTGCAACGCCGCTCGATCGTATTGTCAATTCCACCAATACAATCTTTACCAGTGACGTTGTCAAAAAATATTTACATGATAAATATTTATTATTAATAGATTATGTTTTAAATTATAAACAATATTACCGTTTATAATTTTTTTTTTGCATTTGTTTAACGTATTTCATTAAAGTAAAGCTACTTATCTAATAAAAATAATAATTGTTATAGAAATTAAATATTTTATATTTATTACAGATTTCTTAATAAGTTTTTGTTATTCTACGTTTATGACGACGGTTGTCCCTTGATATGAGGTTATGACAATATCGGTATTTAATTGTGAAAAGATCGGCTTAAATGGCCTTTTTCCATGGTGCGGCACAAGTTTTTACTATCGTAACAATTCACGAAAACACTGAAATGACTCAACCTTCTTCCTTTTTCAACCAAAAATTAAAGAAAAAAATACAGAACATCACAAATGCCGAATGTAAACACAAAGCCGTTTGTCAAGATGACATCAACTTTGAATTTTTTTTACATTCAAATTTTTTGCAGTGGTTTTAGGAATAAGAATGTTAATAATTTTTTTTGCTTTGAAGGTTTATTTTTGCGCTTAGAATAACATATATCTAATTCTACTTGTTATTTTTAATCCAAAATCTAACATCAATAAATTAAATTAACATTATGTTAATATATAGCTGAAAATTTCCTCTTTTGAAAATGAGTGTAAACTTGACAACAGAGAATCGATAAATATGTTTGTAAACAAAACACCCCTCTTGCCCCTAAGCACATGTTGAACTCAAACAAAGTTGTTGTTTACTAATTCTAGCCTTTCAAAGTTCTAAGATTGTCATACTTCACGAATATAGCTCAAGATTTTTAATTTATAAGTACTTTGTATTTGCCAAAAACAAATCATTATATGTATCTTTGAATATAAATGACCAAAGTATATTTAATTACCAACGCGATTTCTTCTTCAGGACTAAGAGAAATCAAGTCAATTGGTTGTGCAGTGGGTAGTGTAAAATCATTTTCCGGAGATAATGAGAAGTCAATTGATATCCTCGGATAACTTGAACTACCTGAGGCTTGATATGCGTAGGATCTAATACTGTTTCTGTAGCATCTGATATCTTCCAGGTCTATTGTAGCTGTAATAACTTCCTAAAACAAACTAACTATAAATTTCTGTTATTATTTTATTTCTTTTAATTTATTATTTAAGAATCCTCTTAAGTTTTTTTACGAAATATATGTTATAAGTTTTTAGAATTGAGAATTTATTGCAGACTCAAATTTCAGAAATACATAATTAAAGGGTGCAGTAGGGTCTGATCAGGTTATTTTGCCCTTAGAATAATTTCTAGAACTTTTACGACTTTTACGTGGCAAAAAATGCTTATCATGTGGAGTCATAATTTCGATATGGGATTTGTTTCTGGTGATCATGTGCCCATTATCTATTTAATACAGTATTTGTCCTGCAAAAAAGAGCACTTTGTAGAGTGAGGTGTCGTGAATCTCGTCGGCATCTTTTTGTGCAAAATAAAATGTTGACCCTATGGTGTTTAAAAAAGTACAAGCAGGAAATTGTAGGAGGCAGTTTGTTTAGAACTCGTCTTACATACACCCTTCAGTTTCCCATTGGTCTGAATGTGTAGACCAAGTGAGATGATGTTTTATTTACATCTTCTAAGAAAATGTTTAATCACCTTCCTCTTTGAATAAGAAAACTTAACTCATCAGATTTATTTATATATTTACCCAACATTGTCTAACAGGAAATTCCTAATAATAAGACATTTGCTTAACAGATAAAAAGTAATTATACATAACCAATAAATTGCAAAAACTAAATACTTTAGGCAGCTTGGGTGAAAAATAATTGATTTGACTCAGAAACAGCCGAAATTTTAAGCTCACAATTTCAGAGTATACCACAGGCAAGAGAGAATTAAATGGAGAGTTTAATGTATAGAAATATTTAATGGTTATAAGGTCATAATCATTACAGCAACTATTTTGCGTTTAAATGTAGCTATAGTATCAATAAACAGGTCAATATCATTATTGCTGTGTAAAATATTAAACCATGAGCAAGCTCGATATAAAGGTGTATTTCTTGCTAAGTTAGTAGTGTTTTCTAGTGTGTATAGGAGAAACAAAAAACTTTAAGTCGCTCAAAAGATGAGGTGCATCAATTTTATAGTTGCATAGTTTAAATAAAAAAAGCTGGCTACTCAGAATAGCGCAGTGTAGAAGTAGTGTATGGTCATACCCCCTTGGAGGGTATATTCCCTCAATTTTGAAGCATAGATACTTTAAAAACTCGCGCTGCACATATTCTAGTCTATCTATATAGACATTCGGCTTGGGAAACCACACCAGTTCTGCATAAAGTAATTTAGACTTAATTAGGCCAATATAAAAATTAAGACTGTACTACCGTTTAAATTCTCTTTTTAATCTGATTATGAAAGATTTACCAACTTCATCGATGTGTTTGTTGAATGTCAGTTTGTTATTAACTATGACCCCTAGATCCCTCATAGAGTAGACATTTTCTAGAGGAGTATTACCTAACCAAAAACTATGCTCAATTTCATTGCGAATATTTAAGAGTGACATACACTTACTTTTTTAATATTCAAAGGTAGTTTATTATTGTACACCAGTGGGCTAAAGCATCAATGTCTCTTTGCAGTAGATCACAAGCCTATTTAGATTCTATTATGCGAAATATGTTTAAGTCATCTGCAAATAAAAGGCACTCAGACATAATGAAGGGCACCACTCAGTGTGGGATAACAATTTGACTTAAAGCCATTGAATTTAACAAACTGGGAACGATTTTTCAGTTAGGAGACAAAGAGTTATACAAGGCCATGATGGAAACCCTTAGATATCATTTTTTCAATGATAAGACCATGGTCCAACCTATCGAAGGCCTTTGAAAAATCTGAATACACATCTAATTGTCTCCTATGTCCTGTAGCTTTGTATGTTTTTTGTAGAAAACACGTGACGTGAAAATTCATGACGGTCGACCTTCTACTGAAGAAACCATGTTGTTTTAAAGAAATATGACTTTTTTAGTTGAAGAAATAAGCTGTCATAGATACACATTTCAAAGGCCTTCGAGAAGTTCGACAGTATGGAGGCAAGTATATAATTTTCAATATTTTCTGTTGCACCGCCCTTATTTATTGGCGTAATTTTAGAAGTCTTCCAAACATCTGGAAAAGTGTAAGTTCTTATAGCAAGATTGAATATTAGGAGCAGGGGAGCTGTGAAACATTGTGCATGATCTCGAAGAATAAAAGAAGGGATCAATTATCACGTCTAGCTGTGTGTTTGTTTTTAATTTTTGCAGTGTAGTCTTCACTTCATTTTCAGTTATAGAGTTTATTAGTATGTTATGGGAGCTGGAATCCGGGCCAAGGTATGTAGGCACTGGATGCGACAAGTCTACGTACACTCTTAAAGAAGTCAGCAAAACCACTGACAATGCATTGGGGTGTTGTAAAAGAGGACCGACTCAGAACCACCGAAGCAGAAATTCGGGGAATGTTTTTCCTTTGATTAACGTATTTCCAAAATTGTTTGGGATAATTTTTCACAAATGACTCAGTTTTTTTTAATATAGGATTTATAGGCATTATCAATTTTAATTGAATGAAGTTTATTTTTCCTGTATATTTCATGAAGTTTTTCCTTCTTTCGCAAATTCTACGGTATTTTATTTTATATTTATTGTATTTAAGGAGAGGCACTGTTTGGTCGAGTAGGTCATATAGATGCTTATAGAAAAGGGATATTGTCAGATTGACATTAGACGCAGTAGTTAAAAACTACCAATTGGTCTCCGAGAGGACCAATTGGCATTTAAAAAGATATTTGTAATTAAGGCATATTATACTCAAGACGAGTTTTTAAATGATATGCTGTCCTGATTACCAAACATGTATGTATGATTAAGAAAAAAAATATATTGTAACTCTATTTTGCTTTCTGATATCTACTAATTCTAAGTTTTACTGACTTAGATTAAATCGGTCTTTCTCAATAACTCTGTTTATAGCAATAAAGCTACTTTTTGAATTTGAATTATAACAATTTTGTTAGTAGGTATAGTACTTACAACTTCATCCAATGAAAACTGTCTGGTTCTTGACAATATATCTCCATTTAAAGTAATTGAAGAAGTACCTTCAAAATATACTCTTCCACCATCACAGCCTCTCAAATTACTAAATACGTAACATCCTAAAATTGTAATCAGCTTTATTCCTAGTATAAATACAAAGAAACTACAAACATAGGCAAACATTGAGAAGAAAAGTAACTGACTATGGAGGTGTTAACTCTTTTCTTTGCTAATTTTTTGATTCTATATTCCTATGGCCCATTCTATACCTTTAAGTCTTAAATTGGTACAATAAACATACATTTCCGAGATGTCAAAATAGGGTAGGTAAATATAAGTATTCTTTTTTGTCAATATATAATATAATAGTATAATATATTTATTTAGTAACGTAATAACAAAAAATATAATTAGACTTACCTCCACATTTCATGGTGGCAGTTTTTACTAAGTCTGCTAAAACATAATTCTTTCTTAAAGCTGTGTGGCTTCCTGAGCCATTACAAATAATTTCGACTCCATCTAATGCCAAGGGTATATGGGCACTATCTGGGGACCAAAGTTCTTCACAAATTTCAAATCCTGAAATAAAAATTTGTATATATACAAGAAAAAAGGGCATTTTTAATCGCACATTTTGAACATCTTAACTCACATTAAAATACAATTGTTAATGACATATAACATCCAGTTTTACATATATCATCATTGTACCTGTAATAATTAAATTATATTTACCTATGCAAGTATCCAAAGTAGATATAACTGCATCACCGATAGGTACAACTTTTTGTCCCGTAATCTTTGAAATCATTCTGGGTAAATAGAAATCTTCTGTTGTTTTATCCTAAAATACAATAATGTAAGTTAAATGTATCTTCCAGTAAATGCCGGACCTCTTACTTTTTTCCATGGTGCAAACCATCTACCTTCTCTGTAGTTACCTCCTCCTGCCAAGGTTTTTTTTGGACGTATAAGTAAAATTTTTTTATTAAGGAAGATTAACCTGAAAGAAAATTTTAAAATTATTTCTTAAATAATCAAACCTAAGCAATAAAAATCAATAAATTTCCCTTAAACATTCCTATAAGGTATAAGGAAAGTCATGAACAAAACATAAATGTGGTTGACTTATGCCAATGTAAAAGTGAATTTCCTAAAAGAGTAATATGTGATTCATAAGTTTAAAAAAATGTTTTTTACATCTAATAATCATCTACAAAATAGTTTTTAAAAACCATTCACAACAAATCTAATAAGTTTAAATGTGAACTTACTGTTAATTAAATAGCCATATAAAAAATTTTAATAAATCACTTCAGAGTCAAAATACTGTGATATTTAGGTGTGTTCGACTGGTAAATTAAGTCAACGCTCTAATAGCTTAACTTTTCCCTTCAAAAATCAAAATTTAGTTACATTAGATAAATAATAAATTATTACACAAAAATACAAACATTTAAAAGAGAGTTACCTGCAATTATAAGCAACATTTTTATGCATGATAGGCATTCCAACATCAATAAGAATGTCTTTACATAATGGAGCAGTTAAGAGTTCTCCAAGTACTTCCCACGAGTGAAGATAGGTATCACTTTCGAAAAAATGATCCTCGCAATTATATCCACTAAAAATAAACCTTCTATTAATATATTCCCTTTAAAAAATAAGTTTTTAACATCACACAACTAATTTAATCTAGATAACTAAAACTGGACAATATAGAGTGGATTATTACATATATAAATGCGTTAGGAACTTATGAGTTAAGAAATTGTAAGCTTGTTCAAGTACTTTAATAATGATGGCAAGTTGTTAGCTTGTTTCTTATTTAAACATTTAAGTTTATAAGAGGTTAAGTTCAAGTTGGATTGCTATACCATATCTCCAATTCTGGTCCAGTTCTAAATGCAGCACCCATCTCCTTTGCTTCCAAAATTGATTGCAAAATTCTGTCCAGGTTACCCTCAAAATCCAGGGCCCATTGGTTGAGGGTGGCAGAGGCAATTGTCACTTTTCGCCCCATTTTACTGCTACCTTACCTAAAGATATTAATAATTGCAAATTAAATATACTTACATATGTTATTAAATTATAAATACATATCCAAAAGATACAAAGCAAAAGGATCCATGTTTTTAAGAAATCAAATAATACAATTTTAGGCTTGTCTATGTATTTAATTTATATTTTTGGACATGAATTGTGTACATTTTTAGTTGAAGTTTTGAAATTGCATTGTATTTTTACTATATTTTTTAACATAAGACATTTTCAGAAACCTTTCAGTTTTTTATTAATCCAACTTTATAATTTGGCTTCAAAACATTAAACTAAACTAAATTTATCATGTGTAAACGTCAGTGCAAATTAATGTTTTACTTTTTATCAAATTTTGCTTTGTTAAAGTTTAATTCATCAGGAGATGCATTAATTATAAATTTTAAATTATAAAGTGCACGAATTATAGAACTTTATTTAACATAATACACATGCAGTGGTTAGATCTTGTGGTGTGCACACTCAGTTATTATGAGGCATACAGGACTAATTTATTTTAACACCTTGTAGAACTCAGCAAATGCTTTTGTAAGGCTCTGGGTACCTAAGCATGACTTTGAAATTGGACAAGGAAGGACAATCTTGATTTTTTTTAAATTTTAATTCAGTTTTGAATCTACTTTAATGGAAAGATCTTGTGGTGTACACCCTCAGTTATAATAATACATACAGGGTGTCGACTAATCCCTTTTACACATCACAGCTCAACAATAAACAGTTTTTTCAGGCCAATTCCCTGGAGGAAGGTTTTCAGGTCCATCCCTTGTACACAGACTACTCTAAGACCTTTGACAGGGTCAATCACCAAGTAGTATATAAAATAAAGAGGATAGGTGTTAATGAATTCTTGCTGCTGGATTAAATCTAATTTGATAGGTAGAACTCATGTTGCTCAAATCCAACGTTATGAATCTAGAGAGATTCCCGTGCCATCTGTGTGTTACAGGAGTCACACTTAGGACCTTTGTTATTCAAATTTCAATGACTTCCCTCAATGTTTTTAATACTGTTCATTGCTTCTTTCTGATCATGACTTGAATATGTACCTGAAAATTGCCTGATTATTATGCTTGGCTGCAAGGTAACTTGAACAGGTTAGCTTATAAGTGCACTATCCTTCAGTAGTAGTCAATTATTATTGATTATTCTATATTAATAACAATGTCCTTAAATCTGTTTCACACATAAGAGACTTGGGGAGTATTTCTTAATCACTTTAGTCTAGACAAGCGCTTTGTTTACAACATGTTATAGAATAATAAAGCATATTTCATATCAAATCACTTTAAAGGCACGTCAAATGTTAGGCGTTATGGAGAGATGTTGTAGAGATTTTCAGAGCACTGAGTTCATTTGGCTACTTTATTATTCAATAATTCCCTTCTCACTTGAAATATTTTCATGTTCATTACAATATCCATATACAGAAAGATCAAGGAGGTTCAACACACATTCCTAAGACATATAGCATTCAGGATAAAGCTTCCTGGAATCAATTTGTGGAAATCTGAGAGACAAGATTTTGATGCTATTCTACATTCCTGTAACTCATATGTAACTATTGGAGAATATTGCAATCCATATACCTTCAAGGCAGACCATACACAAAGAAGCAAGTATGGCTTTAACTGAAAGAGCCAAGAACAGCAAAACTAGCAAACCAGCACTTAAAATCAAATCAAATATTTATTAATAAACTACATAGTATGTATTTGTACAAATGAAGATGTAAGTCTAATGGCTAGAAATAAATATAAAATAGTAACAACTTAAATTATTACACATTAAGATCAAAACACAATTCATATAAAAAATGACAAACAGAATACCTAAAGAGAACAAACTTTCATACAGAATCAGCAAATAAATGCAGGCAACAAAGTCAGACCCAAAAAAAAACATAAGAATGCAATCACAACATAATATCCTAATAAATAATTTACCAAATACATATATAAGTTTTATAATTTATATAAACATATAAGATTTCTTATATAGACTGGAATAATTAAAAAACTGGACCAATACCCCCTTTAAAAATATATATTATTATAGGAGGTATGGACTGCACAGAATAGTAGTCAGAGCCTCATCTGGTTCTAGAAAACCTGTGATAGTCTTTTATAATATTTCTAATATATCTGGTCTTGTAATGGTGTATATCTGAATAAGTTCTAAACTGTGAGATGTTTACTAAATGTCACTAAATGAATAATGAAAACTAAACATTGATAGATGAAGGCACAAGGAAATGTAAGTATAGAACTCCATGAGGTCTCCGAAGTACCGCCTACAACAATCCCTATACCCCAGCCTAACTATAGTCCCGATACATCTACGTTGAAGCTTAAAGATTTCCTGTGCATGTTGGCTCCATTTCAGGATTGCATAGCACACATTTGCAGAAAAGTACCACAGTAGCTAGACAAAATAGTGGTTAAAGATGTATTAGCTCTTAAAAACCTTTTCATGAAAAGTATTCTACTTACTCTGTCTGATCAGTGATATATATGTTTTCCATGTTAATTTATCATCTAAAATAACTCCTAGAAATGTCATGTGTAAGAACACACCTGGTATATTAAGTGAATTTCCTTTAAAGCTAAAGTTTAACTTGTTGATCTTTGATGCATTTACGGAAAGTCTATTGAATATAAACCATTCATGAATTTTTTTATGGCTCACCTATCATGACAACCCATTATGTCCAACACAGGATCAGAAGAAGAATACCAAATTGTATAATTACTATATACTAGTAGTGTCTGCTAATGTGATATTAGTATATACCTTTCTATTACATCACATTTGAATTCATGTAGGTAGCCAAAATCAGGGAATTTTTAATGTATGGATTAAAAATAATGGAGGGAAAGACACTCAGGACATGGGATAGTGTATTTTAAAGTATATCAACCAACATATTGGTGCTCCAGTAAAAGAATTAGGGCTATGGCTTTACTCATGAGGTGGACAGAATCTCAGCATGAAACTTTTTCTGCTATTACCTTATGCCCTACAGAACCATCTAACAATTGAAAGATTAAGAGTTTTGTTATCTGTCCACAGCTTCCTACCTAATGACTCTAGAGTTTAATGATGTTGAGTCGGCATTAAAAGTACAAGAAAGGCTATACACTGATAATACCTATAATGCGTAATGGCAAAGTGCCACAAAAAACATACATTTTTAATAAACTGCTTTGAAAAAAGTGATTTTTTTGTTTATGAGTTGAAAATTTAGTTGTTACTTTAAATTTCTAATATTAGTTTGTCTTCTTTTTCTAATAAAAAAGCTTACCACCTGGTTGTTATGTTGTATTGTATAACTTGTGTTATACTGACACATAGAGTTTACTTCATCTTAGGGTAGGTATACAATTGTGATTAAAATTAATTGAATTAATTCAATTAATTTTTTTTAATATTGTAATACTGAGGGTACTGGTAACTTCGGAAGCTTTAAAACTCTTGTACTAAGGCTAAAAAATGTACAGAAGTGAATTATGGATAATAGCCTATATAACACAGTGTCTCATAACTTATAGTCACTTGGTAAGACATCCCTGGGCCTGAGTCTAATGGAGACTTAACAACAAATAAAGTACCTTATTAAAACCCCAAACACCTGCACTAGAAGTATAAATACTGGAACTTACTTAATGATGTGTTAATTAACCGTTTTGGTACTTGATCCTGTAGTACAGAAATTCACAAATACTTTATACTGATATGCAATCTAATCTTAATAATATATAAACAAAATATTAAAATAATTTTTTAAAATTGAAATTGTACCACAAAAATGGGGTTATGTACTTGACAGCAGCGACAAATGAGACAAATCGAGGATGTCTTATGGTGCTTCTACGTGAAGCGATTTGCGACGGCGAATACGATAATGGCCAAATAAAATAATTGACTTAAAATAGTTAGGTACTTATATAAAAAGTTTCTCAATTTATTAATATGATTATTATATTATATAATTTAATAATAAGAGTATTAAATATGAGTTGATAATACTTGTCACGGACTCTTTATGAAATTTGTACTTGTAAACCTTTAAATACCAAAATCTAACTCTTTTGGGTTAAACGCGGCAACCGCGCTTCCCAGCCAGTTTCATACAGGCAAAATTTTGGCGTAACGATAAGCGTCATTTTTTGTACGTGTCTCACAATAAATCAAAATTTAAGTGGAAATCAGCTTGGTTTTATTCAAAAGGGTAAACGGGCATCCACATCTAATGGTCCTTCGGCCGTATGGTTATAATAACCTATGGAAACGTACTCTTTGGAGGTAAAAAATCGAAAATTAAATCGTCAAAGCCGGTTCAGCAGCGACAGTCGAGAGGGAAACAGGCAGCCATGTTGGGATGCAGCAGCAGTTCGGCCGCTATTTAGTATAGTCGTGGCCTGAACAAACTTACGATCAGCGAAACTGTAAGTCTTTTCCTTTTTACCGCTTCCTAACTCTTTGATTGTTGCTTTGCTTGTGCTGATAGTGTGGTAAGCTATCGTAAAATCGTAATTCACTGTTAATTTGTATCGATTAGCATTAGAAAAACATGTCTAATAGCGAGACAAATGGGGCTCCTGATGAGAGCAAATCGGATAATGTGGAATGCATGGAAAATGCAATTATTAAAAAATTACGTATAGAAAGAGAGCAAATTAAAGTTTCTCTTAAAAGATTTATCGTGTTTTTGGACAAGTTTAGTATCGACAAAATCGAAAACTTAGAAGTTCGTTTAAAGAGCGTAGAGGGCTCACTCTTGAGAGAATTTAATGAAATTCAAAGCAATTTAGAACTAAGAGATCCTGATGAGATGCAATTGACTGAGCGTGATGATTTTGAGGAGTTATATTTTGCGTCCGTGGGAAAAGCGATAAAATTAATTCGTGAATATTACGAGAAAAAAAATACTGTAAATGCCAGTGAGACGCAGAGCATGACGAATCAACCTCAGATCGCCCATCAAAGTGCATCGGCGTCAATGTCTCATTCCAAGGGTTTTCCGTCAATCGAGCTTATCAAATTTTATGGCGAATACGAAAAATGGAGCCAATTTAGAGATTTATATAAAACCCTTGTACATAATGATGAATCAATTGATAAAGTAAGGAAGTTTTACTATTTGCTCAGTTCTATCAAGGGTGATGCTGCTAAAATCTTGGAGTCTATCGAAATAACGGATCAAAACTATGATCTTGCGTGGAACCTACTAACGGAGCGTTATGAAAACAAAACACTAACTATAAAAAATCATGTTAAGGCCCTTTTTGATTTGCCCACGGTCTCAAAAGATAAGTATAGCCTTAGAAATCTAGTAGATGATTTCCAAAAACGATTTAGAGCGCTTAAATTGTTAGGTGAGCCAGTTGATTCGTGGTCAACACTCTTAATTTATTTACTAACAAGTAAGTTAGACTTTAAAACAGTAACGCAGTGGGAAGAATTTGTTATTAATAATAAAATATCGAATCAAGAGCTCAAAGATCTTTTAAATTTCCTCTCTGATAGGTGTAAATTGTTTGAAACATCTGATATTCAATTCAAAAAGGAGAAAAAAGATATTAATATTAAACCTTTCCTGCGTGATCGGGATTTAAATAACGATAAACGAAAGCACCAGGTATATACCGTTCAACAAAAAACGGCACAAAATGCAAAATATAACATAGAATGCATTTTTTGCCAAGGGAAGCATTATATATATCACTGTGAGAAATTCACAAATTTATCAATTGCGTCGCGAATCGAAGAAATTAAAAAATTAAAATTATGTTTTAACTGCTTGCGCTCAAATCATTCTTACGGCGATTGTATTTCCCAGGGTTGTAAGGTATGTAACAAGCGTCACAACACGTTATTGCATGAGGACGCAATACCTCAAAATATCGAAAATACAAATCCTACCGGGGAGCCTGGGCAAATAAGCAGAAAGTCTACGTTGTCGGTGAATCACAGCGCAAAAAATGTTGAAGAGGTTTTATTATCAACAGCACTTATTTTAATTAAAGATAATGATGGAAATTGGCAGCACTGCAGAGCTCTACTTGATAGTGGCTCGCAGTCCAATTTTATAACACGGGAACTAGCTGAAAGCTTAAAACTTCCATTTTGTAAAACAAATATCCCTATAACAGGTATTGGGGAGTCCTCAAAAAATATTTCACATCATGTTTTAAGTAAAATTAAATCGTTGGATAATAGTTATATCACGGACGCAGATTTTTTGGTTTTAGATCGAATAACAGATAAACTACCTTCACAGACATTTAACAAATCGATTGTAAATTTGCCAGACAACGTTGTGCTCGCTGATCAAACATTTAATGTTTCTAAAACAGTAGATTTGTTGCTAGGTGTAAGTATTTTCTATCAGGTGTTAGGTACAGTCAAACAAGAACTTGGTCCACAATTACCGATTTTATATCAAACATCTTTCGGTTGGATATTATCGGGACCTATATCACTTTATAAAAAAAATCCTAGTATCGTGTCCAATCTTACTACGGTAATGCAATCCTCTCTTCAAGAGCAAATACAGAAATTTTGGGAAGTTGAGGAATACCCCATTCAAACCTTTTTAACAGACGCAGAACGCGAGTGTGATGCGATATTCACAAAAACGTTAAAACGGGACACCGATGGCCATTTTATAGTGACTTTGCCAATTTTTCCAAATTCTGAAAAATTAGGTAGTTCTCTCCATTCGGCAGTGAAACGATTGTATTCTATTGAAAGAAAATTTAAAAAATATCCTGAATTTGAGCAACGTTATTGCGAATTCATGAACGAGTACGAACAACTTGGTCATATGAAAAGAATAGACAAAAATAAAATAAATATTGAAAACAACGGAAAAAATTTGTTTTATTTACCTCATCATGGAGTAGTTAATGAATCGAGTACAACGACCAAGTTGCGCGTAGTGTTCGATGGTTCCTGCCCAACAACAACTGGTATATCATTAAATAACATTCTCATGATAGGCCCGACAATTCAAGATGAATTATTTTCGATTTTAGTCAGATTTAGGCAACACACAATTGTAATCACCGCGGACGTCGCGAAGATGTATCGCCAGGTTAAGGTATCGGAAGAGCAATTGGATTTGCAGCGAATAGTTTGGCGCGACAACCCCAATGATGAAATTTCACATTTCCAGCTAGCTACTGTGACTTATGGCACAGCGTCCGCGTCTTTTCTCGCTACCCGGGCTCTTCAGCAAGCCGCGATCGAAAATCAAGAGATTTTTCCGGAATCGTGCAAGGTGGTACTTAGTGATTTTTATGTGGACGACCTATTAACGGGAGAAAACGATGTACCAGGGGCGATCAAATTAAAATCGGAAATTAGTCAAATATTAGAAAAATACGGTTTCGAACTACGTAAATGGGTTTCAAATAATCCAATGGTCTTGGGACAGAAACCCATTGAAAATGACATCAACGATGACGATAAATATTATGTACATGAAAGTGAAATCACGCGAACTTTAGGCCTTGTATGGCAGTCAAAATCGGATACTTTGAGTTATTGTGTAAAAAATATCGATACGCGTCAAATCAAAATAACAAAAAGATCAATACTTTCAAGTATTTCAAGTATTTTCGATCCATTGGGCTTAATCGCACCAATTGTTATTAGATCTAAAATCCTAATGCAACAAATTTGGCAAAATAAGGACGGTTGGGACTCACCGCTTTCTAAAGACATTAGTAATACGTGGTTAACATTAGTAAAAGAACTTCCTTCAATAAATGACCTAAACATAAATCGACATGCCTTAATTCCAAATGCGAGGTTAATCGAATTGCATTCATTTTGTGACGCCTCACAATCTGCGTACGGCGCATGTATTTATTTAAGGTCGATTGATAAAAATAATCAGTGTTCCACCCAATTATTATGTAGTAAATCGCGCGTAGCACCCTTAAAAACAATCTCAATCCCCAGACTCGAGCTTTGCAGCGCTGTTTTAGCAGCAAAACTTGTCGAAAAGGTTCAAAGATCATTAAGAATTAAGATCGACAACATGTATTTTTGGACTGATAGTATGATTGTTTTGGGTTGGTTATCGTTATGTCCCAGTAGTCTTAAAATTTTCGTCGCGAACCGAGTTTCTGATATTCAAAATCGAACTAAAATATCGCAGTGGAAACACGTTCCGACAAATGAAAATCCTGCGGATCTGATATCTCGCGGTACCACAGTTATTAATTTAAAGAATTGTAATTTATGGTGGTTTGGCCCCGAATGGCTAAGAGATGTTGATGCGTCGTGTTGGCCAAATAATCGTGAAATTCCTGAAATTATTCCAGAAATTAAATCTGCTAAAACATTTATTGTAATTGAGAAAGATAAATTTGAAATTTTTAATAGAATTTCAAAATTATATCGTCTTCAGCGGGTAATAGCATACTGTTATAGATTTTATCGAAACTGTAAAGATAAAAGTCATAAAAACATAGAGGCATTGACGGTTGATGAAGTTAAGAATTCAATGACTATACTTTTAAAATTAGGGCAAGAGGAAATGTTTCCAAGAGAATTAAAATGTTTTAAGAATTCCACCCATATCGATAAAAAATCTAAAATATTATCGCTTAGTCCTATTATAGGACCAGATGGATTATTAAGGGTTGGTGGGCGTATATGCAAAGCAAATCTCTCTTATGAATCAAAACATCAAATAATTCTAGCACCTAAACATCCCCTTACCAAACTCATTATTGAAAATGAACACCACAAAAATTTACATGCAGGAAGTTTATCCATATTATCTTCTTTAAGGGAAAGATATTGGATTATTCAGGGCCGTAGAACAATTCGTAGTATTTTAAAAAATTGCATAACTTGCTTTCGAGTGAACCCCAAACGAATGATTCAGAAAATGGGTAACTTACCTTTTGATCGCGTTACTCAGTATCGTCCATTTTATGTAAGTGGTATAGACTTTGCAGGCCCATTTTTCATTAAAGATGGTAAGCTGCGCAATCGTTCAATTATTAAAGCTTATCTCTGCATATTTATTTGCTTCACAACTAAGGCTGTACACTTAGAGGCCGTGGGAGATCTTAGTACTGATGCATTTCTTAATGCTCTGAAAAGATTTGTGGCACGCCGAGGTTTATGTCGGGCAATACATAGTGACAACGGAACGAATTTCACGGGCGCTAATAACGCATTAAAATCAATAATTGAGTCAATTCCTAAATTTGTCCAATCTCCCGATATATCCGACTTTTTGTTAAAAAATTCAATTAAATGGAATTTCATTCCAGCACGAGCTCCTCACCATGGTGGCCTCTGGGAGTCCGCTGTTAAGCGTGCTAAATATCATGTTATCCGTGTGATCGGAAAAAGTAGTTTGACCTTTGAAGGACTTACCACACTTTTTGCTCAGGTAGAGGCTACAATGAATTCTTCACCAATCACTCCCTTGTCCGAGGATCCCTTAGACTATTCCTGTCTTACCCCCGGTCATTTTCTGATTGGTAGTCCTCTACTATCTATTCCCGAAAACGACCTTACCAACTTACCGTCCAATCGCCTGAACCAGTTTCAAGAACTCCAGAAAATGTTTCAAATTTTTTGGAAGAAATGGTCCAAGGACTACTTACTTGGTCTCCAGCAAAGATCTAAATGGCAGGAAGACCCCGAAAACACACTGAAGATTGGTTCCATGGTTGTGGTTATGGATGACAACCTTCCTCCCCTACATTGGCGCTTGGGACGAGTGACGCAGACTCATACAGGAGAAGACGGACTTTTACGGGTTGTAACGGTTCGAACTGCTGGTGGTGACATTACACGTGTTGTGCAGAAGTTGTGCTTGTTACCATTAGACATTTAATCCTTGAAAGACTTTAGTTTTCAAGGGCCGGCGGTATGTCACGGACTCTTTATGAAATTTGTACTTGTAAACCTTTAAATACCAAAATCTAACTCTTTTGGGTTAAACGCGGCAACCGCGCTTCCCAGCCAGTTTCATACAGGCAAAATTTTGGCGTAACGATAAGCGTCATTTTTTGTACGTGTCTCACAATAAATCAAAATTTAAGTGGAAATCAGCTTGGTTTTATTCAAAAGGGT
Organism: Anthonomus grandis grandis; assembly: GCF_022605725.1. Lineage (NCBI taxonomy): Eukaryota > Metazoa > Arthropoda > Insecta > Coleoptera > Curculionidae > Anthonomus > Anthonomus grandis. Next base: position 11,969,004 of record NC_065555.1, read on the forward strand.
AAACGGGCATCCACAATACTACTAGTAATAAATGTAGTTAAATATTCTATTATGTACTGAAGGGTAAAAGAAGAAATAAATCAATTAAAATTTTAGTATTGTGAAACAAATGATTTACAAACTAAATAATATACCTACACAAGCACAGATCAGAGAAAAACATTAGTTCTATGTTTAAGTAATCACTGGGCAGATGAACTTGCTTTCAAAGTATCAATCACATTAAAATTTGAATTTTAATTTACTAACATATTTTTTCAAGTACAATACTCTTCATTATGATACCTTCATATATGTTCAAAATGCTATTGATGCCCGGCCTCTGAATTTGACATCCTTTTACCATAAAGCGAATGGCGAAAACTGTAGAATATTGTTGAAAAAATCTAATTTAATAGTGTTCTAATTAGCTCAAAGGGCATATGGTAGCCACTATGGTACTATCATATATTATACGAGAATTATTCTGTCTGAATAATTTTGCCTGGCTACAGTAGATCCTTGCTTGTCTGACCATTATGGAATATATATTGAGTTACAGGGTGTAAATCTAGTAAATTCATCAGTGATTAAATTTCAAAATATATCTTTGATGAACTCTAAAAGATTTAATTTCTTTCTTGAAGAAGGAAACTAGGATATTTTTATTGATACGTGTGAATTACCTGAATATTTAATTAAAATATTTACTGGACTTGTCGAGAAATATTTTTCATATCAAAACATAGCTCTCCCTAAAATAAAATCCCTTGCATGTTAATATGGTTAAATGGCGACTTACAAGGCCCAAGAAATCTATCTAAATTCTATCTGAGTCAAAGCTGGAAACACAACTTTGACTCAGTTGAGTCAGCTATACCATTTATCGTTAAATCTTCAGATTTTACAGCTTACAAAAACTATAAATATTTCTATCGTCCTCATTAGAAACTGCTAAGGTTGCATAAGGACCTCCAGTAATAAATCGAAAATATCCTGGAGCCTTATTAACTATATTAAATTATATGGAACCTAATTAAATTTGAATTGCTGTGGTATTTAAAATATTAACATAAAATAAATACTAAAAACTTCGGTGAGTGTCGTGTGTCCGCGGATGGCAATATTAATAAACACATTTTCTTCAGAAGGTGTATTTCCCGACTCATTCAACATAAGTGAAGTGTTGGTAATTTTTAAAAAGGAGATAGATATAATATAGATAATTATATGCAAGGTGACCCAGAAAAGAGTCCTTAAAACACATTTCCCTGTTTATTTTACCAAGGGCGGACTAGGTTGTACATTATAATGCTTAAAGTTTTAGCCAGCAGGATATACAAGTTGGGAGAGCACGCTACTATCTTTCAGGCTGCAATCTTCGCTGAAATGAAATGCACAAAGAAATTCCCAAATTGCGTATACCGCAAGACAGTAATATCAATCTCCTCGAACAGCAGGGCTACCATTAACCCTATTACGGCTGAAAAGGTCATACTGGAAACTCCAAGCTCGCAATGCAATGAATGCCTAAGGATCCTGGAGCAACTGATAAAGGTGGGCTGCAGAGTTCAGCTTGTCTGGGTACTCAGGGTATCCTGGAAACGAGGAAGCAGACTTCCTTGCTAGATTGGGATATGAGAAACATGTGGCAGGCACCAAACTTATAATAGATATAGTCATAGGCATACATAGATGGGTTCTCTTAACTGATCTACCAGATAATTATTGTGCTAAAACAAGCGAAATTCGACTAGTGACAGATCTCTTAACCAGAAATTGGCATTTAAAAGGTCATCTTCATAGCAGAGGTATTGCGAACAACCTGAAATGCCGATGGTGTTGGGAATAGGATAAAACCGCAGACCACGTTTTGGGGGAGTGGTGTTTCCAAAGCTATTAGCATGTGGTAACCCTTGGAGGGATACGACATGTCCATTAGGGAACCTATGTGCATAATAGCCCCCTTGGCAGCCCATAACTTCAAATTCAAACCAAAAAGCTGCCTATTTTTCCAGGCAACAGACAAAAAGAAAATTAAAAAAGCACCCCAGACATAGACAAGATCGTTACAGGGACCAGAAAAAACTCGAATAATATAGAAGCTAGATGATAATTTAAAAAAATATAAATAACATTTTACAAACAAAAGACTATCCATAAGTTTCGAACCCTCAAAATTACCTCCATATACAAAAGTGGTTGAAATGTAGTCAATAAATATAAGCCTATATCCATACTAGACAGATCAGCAAAGGTATATGATAGGAGTTTTTATTAACCACAAGGAAACTTTTGAGATAGCGGTCAGACCACTTTTACTTTAAAAATTAATGAAAATGGGATTAGGAAGATCGTGTGAAAGCTTAATTAGGACACTTACTTCTGACAGGAAATATTACAGTGAATGTATAGAAAGGTGACATACAGACCCTGGATATCAATTTAGCATAAGGCTCTGTACTCGGACCTTTGTGATGCAATCATTATACTAAGAAGTATGAAAATTAAGGAAGTTTATACAGACTATGAATATTAATAACTATAAATAAAATAAAATGGAATAATCATATCAAAAAAATCGGGGAAACAAATCCTCTTATACTTAAAAAAATAATTATAAATTATGTGTCAATAATAAAACATAAAATTTAATATACAATAGTTTTATTAAACGCCGTCTGGGGTACTTATTATAATAGTACACCAAATATGACAACATTAAACAAAATTTAAATGCCTTTGACTCTTAGTGAAACATAAATAAAATACTAAGGTATATGTATACCGTATACAATGCTTTTATTTTAAAATGACTATCCTTTTTTTTTTTTTTTTTTTTTTGGGTCGGTGGAGAAATTCTTTATGAACACTGGTTACGCGGCGCCGCCCCCAGTAGTGTGGGACTCAGTGTCGAGTCTGTCTCGTCCTATACCCACTAAAACTCCACCGCTGGGTGACTATCCTTAATAATTTAAAAAAACAGGTTAATCAATAAAATGTCTGATAATAATAAATAATTTTATCCACATCATACTTGGGTATGTCAAATGGCTATCCTCTAGTGTGATACATCATTTAAAAGTTCATACATCTACCACCCAACGGTGTAAAAAAAATAATAGTTTATAGGCTTATAAACAGTTAGTGTGTAGAAAGGTGAAAAGATTAGAAAATAAAAAATTTAATTAGTTCACAGAATTTTTTTTAAGTGCTCAAAATATACTCCGTTATTCTGTTTTAGGTCTTTTTTGAGATTCCTTACGAACCTTGGAAAGTGCTTGTCCGCTAATATCTCTACATTCGCTAGTAAATTTGATCCTTTACATTATTAATATTTTCAGGTGGGGTTTTTAACTTTGCTTTTTAAATACCCCCAAACGAAAAAATCTAGTGGTGTTAAGTCTGGCGACCGTGCGGGTCATTTAATTGCACCACGCCTGCCAATACACATCCAGGAAACTGTTCATTAAGCCACTCTCGAAGTGTGAAAGCATAGTGCAGGGGAGCTCCATCTTATTGGAAATACAAATCCTTTTCGTTTGGTAACCCAAGAACAGTTTTATCCACGCAAAATATTTGGACTCAATGAACTGTTTCTTAAAATACATTTTTTCTAATGAATCGCTTTAACTTGCTTTAATTTTTTTCGCAAACTAAGAAAATTGTTTGCAATTTAAAATAATGCGTGACACTATAAGGCAACCATTTGATCTACCAAAGTTTAAGTTTTTTGAACTTTGATGTCTTTTATTACCACATATTTTTATTTACTATTCGCTTATATGTCAACCGATTTTGTTTTTTGTGGTGCGAATAGATAGGAGATCATATGCCATTTAAAATTATGTATATCATACTTAGAATAGCCATGGGAAATACAAAAGTTTGAGGTCGATTAAATATCCACGTCAACCGATTAAATTTTCTTTAGCGGTGTTGAATAGACATTTTAATACTGCTTACTATGAAGTGGTGTATGAGGTGATTGTCGGCACATTCAAATATAATATTAAACGTCCCCCTGTATATCTAGATTAATGTGTTTTTGTTTAAACAATTTATTAAGGGTGGTTCGTTTTGAAATGAAAGCCCTGTATATCAGACTATTCAACAAGAAACAGAAATATATTACGAATGCCTCAGTTAGAACAAAAAGATGTCAGATCTATAGCAGCACCTTCTATCTATAGCAGCATACGTGTTAATATTATATTCAAAATAACTCAAAAATTTGTAGAAAATTTTAAAAAATGTGTTGATAGATTAGGTTGACTATACGCAAAAAAACGAATATTAAGTTGATGAAATTAGAAAATTATGTCAATACTGATTTGCAATTATATTATTTAATTTCTTAACTTATAGGCCAAGATACTAGTATATTGTAAAATGTTTAAGGGTCAGCAATAAAGTTATTTAAAAAAATATATCTAAGAATAAAATTGCATGGTATTGTTTAACGAGATACGTCACAAAAGGCAATCAATATTCATGAGCCTGTAAAACTCGATTTTAAATATATAAAAATCATAATAAGAGATAAAATATTGAGAATAATAATAATAATAAAAATACCGAATATAAGGTACTTAAAGACTTGAGTACCATCATATTTAGTAGTTGCTGGGTGCTTTAAGCTATCTGCGAAAGGCATTACTTCTTCTGCGGAACTCATGCCCGCGTATTTCGGCCATCGCAGGTTGTTGGCCTCGACGTAGTCGAGTACCTCTCTTCGTTTTCAACTTCCCGGTCTTTGACGGCCAACTTGAAAAACGTGCTTTCCGAAGTGAACGCCGCTGCGTTCTTGCAAAATAGGTCGACTTTACCATTATCATCATCATCATCATCGTCAGAATCATCATCGTGATGATTATTTCCACTTGAAGACACATCGCCTTAATTTACTGGTTTATACCTAATTGTCCTAATCTAGATCGTAAAATTTGAACGAAATATTATATAATAACTATCTAAGCTTTTTTTCAGGTAATAAATTAACTTTTTTATCTTCTATCTGGTATAAATACGATAATTGTAGAAAATATTTAGCAAATTTTAATTTATCCTAAACAATCGTTTAAATGATATCTTACCATAAGAGACTTTAAAATCAAAAAAATGTATGTTTTAAGTATGCAATATAAAAATATATAAAATAAGGATCTTTTGCAAAAGGATTACTTAAAATCATTTTAAAATATTGAGGAAAAAGTTTTAATATAAAATGGTGTAAATATGGGTCAACCATTTTCGTTGTTTTCTGATTTTAACTTAAGAAATAATAGCGCATTACATTTTTTTATATTTTTATTATGGATATTAAGATGACTTGCATAATTATATCCAAAAAATATGATTTCAGAACTTACTTTTCTTTAAGACACTTTCGAGTAACTTGGAATATGTATAAAAACTAAACTATTGTTTAGAAAATGTACCTTTCTGGCAGAGTTTGCATAATAACATTCACGTAACATTAATTAAGAAATAAACGTTACTTATTTAGACTAAGATCAGGATATCAATATACAATAATTAATTGAATATTAAGCTTACCCTCTTATTATTGTCTAGGTCATCTAGAAATTGTGTTTTTCTGTCATAATCTGCATCTTCATGATAAAAGAATTTAATTATGCAAATGTAATTATTTTTTAGGTACCCATTTATAACTTAAAATCCGACGAAATAAGAAGACCAATAACGAGAAACTCTCGCAACCTCAACCAATTTCAGTAAGAAAATATTATGATTTTTAAAAGAGTATAATTAAATATATCTTATACATTGATAGGTTTGGCAGAAACCGCATAAACTGGTGAAAATTGCAGAATATTAATGCAAGCTATTAGGAGATTAAAAGTCAAAAAGATATCTGGCATTTAGTCATGGCATTCGAAACTTAATTTTCTTTTTTAGAATTGATTGCCTACTGGTTGCAGTTACTTTGATTATTTATGTTTTTGTATAAGAATATTTGAGACTGATGCTGTCTACGCTGTCAGGTGACTTGATATTGAATGTTTTTTGCAAAATAACTGCGAGAAAATCTATGGAAGAACCAGCCAATCTATCTATTCTAAATCTCTAAGAATAAGTAAGGAATGTCTATTAGTTATAAACTTTATAGTATTCAAATTCAAAACTCCATATGTGCGATTTGGTGCTTTTAGGTATGGTGTTATGAGTACCACACTGGTCTGTCATGAGACTCATACTATTTCTTATCTATTAATGTCCTGGGTTTGGCGCAGGGGTACTTAGTTTGCACTATTCCGTTTGCTGATGACATGACCTAGTACAAAAGTTAAATCTCCCTTAAATATTAGGGAGCTAGACCTCCAAGAATAACATATAGTCAAACTTTATAGAAAACTGCCCAGTCTCTTATTTCTGTTTAGAATTTTAGATTTTTATTTAAAATTACCCCTTTACAAACCTTACTTATAACTTATCACAGCAATGTCATTCCTAACATGTGGATATTTGCACTGCAAAAAGTTTATCTACTTAGCTGCTGAAAGGGTATTATCCCGCATTATAACTGGTGTGGGCTATCTGATGGAAAACTTGAAATATTAACTCTGCCATCGGCGTACGTTATGCATTGCTTGTTTCATCTCCGCCAACACTTAGATCTTAATAGAACTCACCGATATTATGATAGTTACTAACTAGAATTTGTATTAATCTACTGCCAGAGTTTGGCTAATTTGAGTGGTCAATAAATGGAACCAGATACCTTGATACTACACCAACATTCTATAATTCTCTCTCGACCTTTTAAACTGCTGCAGTTGCAGAAACAAATAAAAGTGTACCCTTTAAAGAGTGCTTTCTATTCATTTAAGGAGTACTTCTCATCTAATTTTAATTTAATTTTAATTTTATTTTGTAAACTCATTTCATTTTTCATCAAATTTTGTACTGCCTCAAAGAGTATTATGTCAATTGCTTTGAGTATAGGGCAACATACATAGTTTTTATTCATGTGTTTTATTTACAGCTCATTTTGTTAATTTTAACATTTGCTAAATATATATTTCTATTATTTATGCTACTTCTTACTTAGGCAAAGTTTTGGGAAAATATATATTCTTATTTGTCTTGGGAGCCATCCTTAGTAGGACGCACAGAGGGTGGCTCACCAAAAACTTACTGCAAGGCATAACTATACATATTTCGAAAAAAGTCCAGACACTCGGTATCTTTTTTATTACGAGGACAACAACAAAAGCGGTAGGCATACGCAATTAAAAAAAAAATAGGAATATAGGTCGTGTGATATTTCAACAAAAGGTCCTTTAACTCACTACATATTGCCCTTTGTTAGTCGTACCTACTAAGTAAACCTAGTTTTTAAGAAGGGAAATAAAGCTTTTAATTGTTTAAAGAGTAATAAACATTTAAAATTTTGAAAAATGAAAATTCTCACGTGATTAGCGAAACTATTACACTCAACCAGTAACTGATTCACTTTAAGGTCGAAACTCTTTATTTCCATATTTTTGGGAGCCTTTACCACTCACCAGACTAATTTTTTAATAAGCAAGACTAATTCAGAATAATACTCAGTTTCTTTAGTATCTATTTCAATTTATTACATACGAAGAATACTTAGTATACGTGTGTGACAAGCAAGTCTTCCAAATTTCGTAAGTATTTTTTAAACAGACTGGGATAACGAATTCTCAAAAACCGAAATACACTTATGGTCCCGTCTGATACAAGAGTTCTACATGAATAAAATCTTTATTAGAACTCATTAATTTCATTGACTTAAGAGATCTTAGGCAAGGTTATAGTAAATCCATTTTACCATAATGTTTCCGTAAAAGTAGCACTCAAAAATTGACATTATAAAGGTCAAGGAATGAGTTAGTAACTGGCTGTTAGTGCATGACTTAATAGTTCATATTGAAATTAGGATTAAAATTGGCAGTAGCGAAACAAAAGTCTTGATAAAAATCTCGGAGATAAATATATGTTATTAGATGATGTAGAAGAACATAAAGTCAAGCTAAGAAACATCAGCCTCAACAAAATAGTTGATTGCTGGAATTCAAATTGAAAAAGAGGTTAGCTACACATTTGGTGAAACTGAATTATGACAAGGTCTTGCAGTTTGGAAAACTAATACCAATATAAAAAATTAATAAGTTGTTAAAGTGACTTAAAACGTAGTGCAAGAGCCTCGAGAATAAAGAACACGAACAAATAAGAATTCCTAATTGATGATTAAAATTAAACTAAATGCACGAATGAGAAATCAATAAGAATGACACAAAAATTTCTAAATTGGCTTGGAGAGCACCAGTTGACCAATATGATAAATAAAATACGCTTTCAATGCTGTGGAGAGTCTTAGATTAAAAAATAAATCGAGATATTAAAGGGAAAGAAATGATAAGGGCATGTGGAGAACTCTTTAGATGTTCTTCGCAGGCGTTATATGAAAAATTATATATTAAAAAATTTATGATAATAATAATAATTAATGATTAATAATGATTACTGATTTACATGAAAAATAAAAAGTCGGGATTCTAAACTAATATCTGGTGCTAAACTAAGTAAATTGATTTAGTAAATTGAGCGAAAAAACTTATAGCAAAAGACAATTATTTTTAGTATGACAATATCCTTAAGGATACTCGAAAATCTGTTACTTATAGAATACCTATCATATAGTCACTTGCAAAGTTCCATTGATGTCATAAGGATATTCAATGAAGAAGAAAGTTTTAGATAATATAAATGAGCAAAATATTTTTTGTGTCTAAGTAGGCTCTCGATGACTATAAAAGATTTAAATAAGGTTGAATTAGAAAAGAGTTGCGCAAGGGAAAAATTACAAAATTACAGACTCATGGCTGTCACAAACAGCATAAGTAAGGTTATTGAAAAGTTAGTAGGGGAAGTATTTTCTCCACAAATAAAATGCTAATCCTTTAATTTCAGGAGTGATCGCAAATACTAAACAATAACCTGTTATTGTTTAGAATTTGTGTATGTGTTAAGTAACTCAAGTCTGATGATGGCAAGAACACTTGCCGAAATGCATCACTTCTAAAATTAGAGGATTAGCATTTTATTTGTGGAGAAAAGGCTTCCACCACTAACTTCTCAATATTATATTGACTCCACTTTAGAATGGACTTTTTCCTTAATATAAGTAAGGTTGTAGAAAAATGTATTAAATTGAGATTGAGTAGCTATAATAATAAAAATAACTGACCTAATGCAAATCAGTATGGTTTTAAGGTCTGGCCACTGAGGATGCTTTAATCAGGGTAACTAATGACATAATTAATGCTTTTAACACCAATACAAAATGTATGATAATATTTCTAGGCCTGGCTAAAGCTGTAACTGATACTATGCCACACCGCATATTACTGCAACGCTTAGAAGCTTAGAGGAATACCATTAAATGTATTAAAATCATTTATCAAAAATCGTTACCAGCAAGTTAAGATAGGCAAGGTTTACGGCAGCAAAATTTTGATAGGATGTGGTATGCCACAGGCAACGGTCCTTAGTCCAATATTGTTCACTTTCTATCATGCACATGTACAAGTTGTGTGTTACGCTGATGATACCGCTCTGATAGTCAGGGCTGGCTCATGGATTGAGGTATTTTAAAAAGCCGAACAAGTCCTTGGTAAGCTCAAAAAATGGCTAAATTCTAGTTTATTATCGCTTAATATTAGTGTCTATTCCTGTTAAAACGGAAGTGATGGTAAACAATAGAATATGTCAAAAGATGCTCTTATAACTATTCTATCGATATATCAAATTTCATGTTGAAAAATAAAAAAGTTATTAAGTGTTCCCTTTTTTCTGTGTCACCCGGTATAGTTTCAAAGCCGTTTGTGGGATATAAGTGTAAATAAACAAGTAAATGCTTACCCTAAAACAATAAATTACTGGTAAAAGCAATACAAATATTGTTTTGCAGAACCTAATCTGTAAATAAAATATGTTCAAGACAGCTACAATTATATTTTTCTTAAGAACTAAAAACCTTTTAAAATTTCATGCATTTACCGGCTACTATTTAATGTACGTAGAAGCTGCTATTAATAATAAATAAACTACACATAAATATTCATGCGGGTCATAGTTATAACACAAACTTTAAACGGACTGCTGTAAAATCGCTTTTTTTGAATTATAGCACTCTTCTTCCGCACAGTCGATATATAGGCTTTAAATTTTAAACTAAATAGCTTACAATTATTTTATAATGTAAGCTACTAGCAATTTCCCTTTTAGATACTGAATTTGGTCGGGCTGACCTGCCTTAAGAAAACGGTTTATGTGATTCAGTTGTTTTCGCTGAAGGCGGAAGATTCGGTTTCGATCTCGCGCCTTCTTGTTGGTACTAAAGCCATGCCAAGAGGATGCCTTCGTGTGGTACCGTAAGTGACGAAAGTGATTCCGTTTCGTTTGTTGTTCCACCTGTGTCTTTCAATATATCACGAGGTCACTAGGGTCACTATGTGACACTTTAGTTTTAAGTACTTTTAGGTCTAACAAAAGTGAAATGAGTTAAGCCACTATAATTTAACTTAACGGTATCACATTTGAAAAAATTTAACGAGAGATACGTTATTTCGTATTGTATTGTTAAAATATTTTATTAGCAATAAAACCTAAAGTGGTAACAATTATGAATTTAAGAAATTTGCATTTATATTTTTTTTATTTTATTATAATTTTTGTCTATATATTTTTGAATTATTTATTTGACTTTTTAAAGCTGAGTAAATCTTTTACATATATTTTTTAGCCCCCAAATTCATTAGATATTTGACTTCTCACAACAACAGATAAATACATGAATGTTTTGAGATTCGTTAGACATCTCAGCAAAGTTCTATAAAGAGGAAAGAGTATATTGCTGACATGTTTCAATAAAGCATTCCCATGATATTTGAATAGCTGAATAATATATGCTGATCTATTTAATTATATTATCTTTAAGAATTAATTATTTAAAAGAGGCAAGATTTGTATGGGAAATAGAGTTCTTTATTATAATATATTATACTGCTTTTTATTTTTTATTTTAAGAAAATATTTTTTAACTCTAAAATTAATAAAATATAATAACTTATTTATTATTTTATTATTAGATAAAAGCCAAGAATTTACATTCTGTATAGGTCTATGAACTAAACAGGCCTTACAATATATTTGTCCGCGCACACACTTGTCCTCGTTAAAAGGAAGTAACCATTCACTGCACCACTTCCAAATAGTGTCTAGATCGGTTTGCAATTGTTGATGAGAAGTTAGGAGAACTGCATATATTTTTGTGTCGTCAGCAAACATTGATACGTAATATTTTAGCTCTGAAGGTAAATCATACGCGTAAGCTCGGAACAGGAGAGGGTCGAGGATGGAGCCTTGAGGGATTCCGCTGGATACTGGATGGAATTTATCATGGTGCCCCCCACCCTCACACTGAACTTTCTGTTTTTTAAAAAGTCCTCAATCCAATTTAACAATTCTCCTAATGCCAAGATGTTCTAGCTTAAAATGCCTTAGCAAAGTCGAGGTAGATGACATCTATTGGTTGGTTTTTGTCTAAGGCTGTTATCCACTGGTTAAGGCATTGAAGCAGGTTAGTAATCGTAGAGCGACCCCTTACAAATCCGTGTTGGATATTGGGTATTACATAATATTCAGTAAAGAATGTTTGCACTTCATCCCGAACAATGGACTCCATAATTTTGCAAACAATCGACACTAGGCTTATCAGCCTCTAGTTGCCTGCTGATAACTAATCGCCTTTTTTAAAAATTGGCGTGACCGATGCGACTTTCGACTGTTCGGGTACAGAGTTCTTCATCATTGAGTATTTCATTATTTTTGCAAGAGGCGCAGCTATCACTTCACTGCATTTTTTTGAATAGTTGCCGTTAATTTGTCCAAACCTGCAGACGAATCGTTTTTTAATTTTTGAATCTTTTGTTTAATTTTTTCCTCATTTATATTTATTGTTGTTAATGAGTTTAAGATACGAGGACAGTGTGGGGTAGGTAGTATATCTTGTTCAAGCTCTTTAGTAAATGCCTGTTCGAAAGTTCTCGCCAACTCTTCCGCGACTTGCATTTCGTTTTCACAAATGCTGCTGTTGCCTTTTTTTAGTAAAGGTATTGAAACCCTTGACTTAATTAAGAAGCAAATGTATTTAAATAGTTTTTTGGGGTTTTTGTCGTTTGCTAAATTTATTTTAAAATTTTGGCGGGAATTTTTGATTAAGGTTGTAAGCATTTTCGAAAAACTACGATAACTGACGAATCATCGTAGTTTTTCTAAAATGCTCAATTCATTTCTTGAACGCTTATATTTTGTCCAGAGATGTTTCTTCCGTTTTTATAAACTTTACTACAAGTCGCCTTTTTATTATTTGGGACACAACATTTATTAACGATAATGACTACGAAACCTCCTTTTTGTATTAAAAAATCTCATTCAATTTTCACAAAGAGACCAACATTCAAAATTGACGAGAATAAACATAAGGAAAATGTTTGTTTATTTACAAAGTGAACGTTAAGTGACTTAGATAATCCCGATGATGCTCTAACCAGAACGAAACACGTGTTGCCATGTATTATATGCTGTGAGACACTGCGGAAATTTTTGTATCAACCAACATCTATAAACATCATTTTAATATGTTTTGTCGCAAATAGTTATTACATTAATCCCTGAGTATGGACATATCTATGTCTGAAACTGGTAGGATATCTATTTAAAAAATAATAAACAAGTAAAGGATGATTTAGGGTGAACTTTTTACTAATACTTCCTACTTCAGTGCAAGATAAACTACTTCTTCAAAATCAAAAATACCATTACCAAAAATTATTTCTCGTAACCTCAATTTGTAAAGTTGATTACTTTTTTTTGTTAGATATGGGTAAAAAAAAATACTTACAGACGAACGATATATATATTTTATTAGATGTTTGTATCTATTTCTACAAGATAATCCTTAGGACTAAAGATTATCTTGGCTAATAATAATATTAATCGTAAAACCATAATAAGTAAAATTTTTTTAGATCATCGTCAAAAAAACAATAATTTCTGGCAAAGTTACAAAGATTACATTTTTACACATAGTAAAAATAATAATTAATATTCAATTAAAAATAACTTTCCTTCAGTGCAATTTGAGTATTTAGTATAAAATTAATTCTTTTGAAAAATTTATTAATAAGCTTTAAATCACAACTAAATTAAAAAAAAATGACACAATGTCAAAATTTTGTAAAATTTAAAAACCAAAAGGTTAAATGTTGTATTAACATGAGAAACATTCTATCACAGTGAAAAGACTACATAAACACCTACATATATCGGAGATCGTCTTCCTTAATATTAATAATTATAAAACCAACTTAAGCTAATTAATTTAAAAAAAAAATTAAGACTAAGTAAGAAATATGGAATCAATTTTGGTAATATCTTGCAGAACACTTATAGAAAATATCTTTCTTGAATTTAAAATTGGCCCAGAAATTTATTTAACTATTATGAGAAATTGTATAGTAACGCCTGGTATATAAATTATTTAAAAAGATTTATGAGTTTTCAAAAATCTGTCCAGAATGCCTCAAAAATTTTTTTTCTTCTTGAATATGATACTTAGTTTCCTGTAATAAATTATTTACTTTTCACTTATTTAATTAATTATTTAAATTATTATTTGCTTTTTGGAGACAAGTATATTGCTAAATAAAAATTATTAAATTAAGTCCTGAAAATGATTTCATAAAGATCGAAACATCAACTTAAATATATAGATCGATCATCTTAAATAGTTTTTTTTGACCTAAATCTAACGAAACGAAATGAAAGCATTAAAAAATAACTTTTCATTAAAATATGTAAATAGAAGAAAACTTCACTTGTTATTGAATTTTTTTTATATTTAATAAAAAGTTTGGATATTTAAACATTTAATTAGCAATAATATTAATTAAATTATTGTATTTTTTTTAACGTAAAAAGACATTAGAAAGATAAAGTAAACGGAACATAAAAGAAAGTTAATTGCAGTAGACGTTACGTTTCTTATCACCTATGAATTTAAAAAATTAATAAGCATAATTTCGCTCTTAATTTTTGAGTTTTTTTAACTGTGAGATTTTACCCTAAATAGCTCAATTACGTGCTCTATAAATAATTTCCAGGAACTGCCCAGGGTTGCTATTTATATTTTAAAGCTAAGTAGTAAGTGCTTTAGGCACTATCATGTTTCTATCTATAAGTTTGGCTCTTTTAACCTTTATCTTCTTCAAAATATTTTATTATTAAAATCTTCGATTTAAATCGATTTAAAAAAATTGAGTTAACTTGTAAACACTTTCGTGTGATGTCTTTTTATGACTTTTGAAGTGGATTAACTAAAGAGAATGCATCGATTAATTCACTTCTACCATTGGTGATAAAGCTCTATGAATAAAGATCATTAGTTGAACTTATTATGAATTTGAGGTATCCTTGGAGATTTATATGATGAGCATCAATAAGATATTGCATCAACCATTAGCTGTGAAAAAAGCTTGTTTGCGTTGAATCGCGTATAATTTAGAAAAAGCTGAAAAAGAGGCTCTTGTTAATTTGCACTAAGAAAAGACCAACAAATAAATAAAATCGCAGATCATCAAAAACTGCATTTTGTAGATAACATCAATGTCTTTTCAATAATACGGTCAAAATATAAGTTATCACCTTTGTGTATTAATTTATTTAGTTCCTGCAGTATCTTTTTAAATAATTATAAATTAATAATTCATTCTAAAGAGACATGATCTAAAAAAATATGCTTTTTGATGAAGTTCATTTATGTTTACTAATTCAAACATTTTTATTAAAAACTCTAATTTATATTTATACAATATGTTCAAAATTGGTGGTGATTCATATATTTCAACATCGGAAAGTATTAAAAAGCAAAAGGTTCTATTCAATTGTATTGGCAAATAAATGTTGTAGTTTTTTAAGATATTAGAAAAAACTAAAATAGTATATTTTTTGTAAAGTAACACCCAGTTTCTCTGTAAATATTCCATCCTTAAACTTTATTTACAACGTTTCGGTTTTACGAAATCATCATGTATAAAAATTAGTTTAAAAAAATGGTTAAAATACAAAAACACAAATCTAGAAAAAATAGCCTGTTTATACCATCCCAGTAATATAATAGATCAAGTTTCTTAATTAAATCATTTAAATTAATATTGTAACTTCTGAATCGTCATTTTAATTATCACACCTATTGATTTAAATTAACATGTTTTTTAAATTATTTTGTTTACCACTTTTTAATCTTATTTACTTATATTATTTTTACTAACATATTTGGATGGTAATGATACTCATTAACGGCTCTTTAATAGACTAAGAATTAACATAAGTAGACCCTATATATAAACATATTTATATAGCATTAAGAAATTATAATTTTAATTTATTAAGCTTTAGGGCATACGAAAACCGGGGTAATTGGTATTCAGTAAGGCACCTACTAAACTAATATGTTATTACCAAATACCGCTTTCCTGCGGAAGTAGACGTAACTTCTGGGTCATCGAGTCGCGGTTCGTGATGTGGGTTTTATAAAGTCTTCTGATCATTAATGAACTTGGTCAATTTGGTCAATATAATTATGAGGAAATTAATTTATTTTTTTGGAAAGGATTAAAAATCAAGAGGAACGAGATTAGAGACAGAAAAACCTATTGAAGAGCGTTAAAAAAATGAAAAATTAATTACTTCTCAGATCATCTCTCATGAGACGAAGAAAATGATAAGCGACACAGAAAACCTAATGAGGACCACTGACAAAAGACTTAACTGACCTTAGAAGTACACTGAGCTCAATAAAATATAATAATTGAGACATATTTAATATATAGGTTTATCCTCGAAAGAGCGTAACACAAATTTTGTAAGCAGTTTATGTAGTGTTAGCGGAGGACATTTTAAAGTGAGTAGAATCTTAGCCAAAGTAAAAAAAAAGGTGAACTGGTTTAACAATGAAAATATGTTCTGGTTGCTATGGATTACTTACAGTAAGTGTTATTTCCATATTTATCCTATATTAAAATAAGAAGAAATCATGTTCTAACTTCAGCGGTTCAGCTACCTTCCGACCAAAAAAGAAAAAACTTTAACTAAGAAGTATTTCAGTAATTTCAAAATTATTGAAATACTTCTTTTGCTGAAAATCAATAAAACCTGCTCTTACCCTCTACTTCCTCATCTGATGGATTAGTTAATATAAAATGGCAAGTTTCTATAAAATGAGGAGAGAATAAATAAAATAAACTAGGCTAATTAAATACACTATGATTCTGATAACGATGTAAATAGTATTAATTCTTTTAATGCTTAGACTATAGCTTACATAGAGTTTTTTAGAAAAAGATTTTGATAAATATAGGAAGAATTATATTTTATCGATATTAAATTCATTAGAGCCTTTTTGAGTTTTGAGTGTCCTTGGATTCCTAATTAATCATTCATTAATATATTGGAATGTATACTTTTGATGATCTAGGTATACTCTTCCCCTTCTAATTTTGTTTGATGAATGAAATATAAGGTGGTGCGGTAAATTATGTTTTCTAAAATTTACTATTGATGACAAATGTAAAACTTATCACTAGATCTTCATCAGAAATTAATCTGTGCTATCCTTATCTTGACTAGATATTAGCTCTATTTCACTTGTTCTAGTAAATTACTATCTATTAAGGTCTAGTGATTTCACCAAGTGAGTTCGAGGTGGTGCTCTACCTGAACCAAATGGGGATGTTTAACTTTGTAGATAATGGCACTTTACCTGGCTGTGCTGTTCTAAAGCTCAGTGATGATAGAAAATGCTCTATATCCTTATGGGTGGAGCTTATTACCGCTTTAAGTTACTTATTAGTGATAAAAATCAGATCGAGGTTTCAAAGTTTAGTCGCTCAAGCCTGAGATAAATGTTCCTACAGAAATTCCGTAAAAATGATCTCAGATACTACTGAAGTAAAACTAAGGATCAGAGAGGTTCATAGTGCAAATTACGCCGGCTTTTAAATGTTCAAGTGTATGGCCTAGATCTGCCGCATATTCCTTGGCCCCATCCCAGTTTAGTTGCCGAAGTGAAAACCGAAGGATTCGACTTTCTTAACAAGGAAAGTATTGCTGCCCAAAGGAAGCAATCCACCATGGAAGGTGACGCGTGGGTTCTATTTTTTTAGAAGCAGAGAACCGACTTCTGTAAGGGGGTTGTCGCAGAAGGTGCTTCAGCATCCTCGCCGATATTAACATCTGGACCTTACAGGTAATTCAGTATCCATTTATTCAAAGAATTAGGCAGAGTAGAGAAGCGGTTAATAATTTATGTTGCGAAGGAACGCACGCATGCGTATGTGTGAAATGCGTGTATGCGCGTTGTCATATAAGCACCTCTCTTTGCGTAATGGTCGATTCTCCAACCGGTATATGTACATATATTATTTGTTTTCATATAGTCGATTTACTCCTAAATAGGGTTCTTCTATAGAGTTAAATATAGGCATAATAAAATTTATTTTCAATTTAAATTAATTTATAGATAATAGCTATTGCTCCAAACTTAGCCTCGTCCGAAACCAGAAACGTGATAGAAAAGTTTTGATTAAAGGCATTTAATTATCTGAGAACCCGATTTAATATTAAGCATAATTTATTAAATACACAGATTATTTAATGGTAAAATTTAAAGCACTCTTCCTATAGCTTTATCGAAGTTTTAGGTAACTATGAGTTTAGTTGTTGCAGCAATAACTTATCTCAGTATACCTATTTAAATATAAAAATTAACTCAACAACTATAGAAATAAAAGATTGTAGAACATCAAATTAATTACCTTGGAGTAGTATATGACAATCACCTTAGATAAGATCATAATACTGAATATGTATCGAAAAAACTAAGCTTACTTATACCTACATCCATCTTCATAAAATTTATCTAAACTTTAACAAACAAATAAAAACTATCTACTATGAGGGGTTACAAACTGTCAACGTTTCGCAAAATGGGCTTTTAAAACAAGACAGACTTTATTTATCAGAATTTGATGAATCTAAAATTCTGAATATACTTTCATAAAATTGCAAATAAAAGTGTGCTTAATACCAATTAAAATTACAGAATAGGCATATTTCACTCAAAATGAAGCCAAGCTAGTGTCAGTTAAGCCTAGATTGACAGTCATTTATGCATTTGTAGTCTGGTTTTGTACGACTGATGCGTACATAATATTAGTTTAAACGTTGAAGTATTAAATAATAGGTGAAATATCAAGTAATGAGCTACAATCGTTTAATTGGTCTGAAGAATAATTAAAGAAATTTCTTGATAATTTTTTCAAATAATAAATGAAAATTATTGTAATTCTATATAAATAATTGTTGTTATACTTCATCATCATCATTACCATAGGCATCCTTCAGTTTCCAATGTTCTCGGTCTTGTACTGATTAAATCCAGTCTATATATGCTATTTTCTGTACAGCATCCTTGATCACTGTCCTAGTTTTAAATGTTTATCTTTTACTGTTATTTCCAACATCGATTTCTCTATGGCTCGGTAAGTCACTCAAATTTTTTCACAACTTTTTTTAGTAAATGTTAAAGCTTCTGTAGCATACGCAAGCACAGGGAGCACGCATTGTTCATAAACTTTTCTTTTCAGAGAAATAGTCACATATTGAGTTTTTGTACCGTTAATTTTTAGATCTACCTCATCTGATACTGCATTTAGTGTTCTTAGTACCCCTTGGGCTTCCGTAAGGTTGTCCGAAATCACCACGATATTGTCAGCAAGGCGTGGTGTGACAAGTGACTTTGTCGTTTAGCATCTATATTGAATTCTATATTCTCCCAACCAATTTTCTTAAATATGTATTCTAGCAGCATTGTAAATAGTTTTGGTAATCTGTTATCACCCTTATTTATTTATTTGGTGACCATATAATAATAATAATAATAATAAATCATTTTATTGTTCCAATTAATAATAACAATTTTGCAAATACAAGGCAAATATGTAAATGAAAAGGTCTGACTATAAGGGTCTTTATAGTCAGCTTCTCTCCAAAAGGAGAGGCTGTTAAAGCCGTAGAAAAATTCTAAGCCGTACTTACATTTAGTTACCTAACCTAAGCCTAATAAAACCCAATACATTAATGAAAAGCTAGATGACTCGGTCCATTATGTTAAGCGGTACAGAGTACATGGTAAAACTATTAAGCTCTGGTCAGAAAAAATTTTTAAAAAAATTGTATGTATATAATATCTTATTTTCTCTGAAATGCATATAAACGCCCATAAAAACTCACATTCACTGAGAAGCCGCTGTCTGAACCTTCTTTTGAAATAGGATAAAGATGTGTTAAAATGAGTAACTTGAAATTTATTTACTATTACAGAATATTGTGCTTGGGGATCGTAAGGATGTGCTTTCTACGTATATTTATATTATGAACATCAGTTCTGTAAATAATTTTCCTACTGAGATAGATAGGACACTGAAATTTAATGATGTTATAAAACAGACAAGCCGAGTGCAGTACAGGCCTATTGAACAATGACAACCAGCTAAGTTCTTTAAGCTTATAAGATACGTGTTGTCCACGTCTTATGCCACATATAAAACGTATGCATGAGTTTTGAACCTTTTGCACTCTCCGAGCCTGTGTTGTATCCAGAAAAGGACCATAAACACTATCCGCGAAGTTAAAGTGTGATAGTACGAGTGCATCACATAGTTCAATTTTGGTTTTCTTTTCTAAGTAATGCCTATGAGGAAAAAGAGATTTAAGGGCGCAGTAGAATTTTTTAATACAAGCTGTTATGTGTTCGGAAAATTTAAGTTTAGTATCACAAATTAAACCCAGGTTTTTAGTGGCATTTTTAGAAGAAATATTAGCGTTTCCGATACTTAGATCCAAGTGACTCAAGATACTTTCACGTAGTTTATCATTACAAAATAATAAAGCCACCGATTTCAGGGGGTTCAACCTCAGCATGTGATCCGAGGACACCTCACAAAGCGCCCGAAGATCCGTATTTATTCTAAGGTTAGCCCCTGTCGCATTTTCTGGCTTAAAAGAGTATAAAATTTGAGTGTTATCGGCATATAAATGATAATCACAATGGCGAATAGAATTAATAAAATTAGACGTGTAAATTGTAAAAAAAAGAGGGCCCAAGACACTTAGAAAAGATTAAATCATAGATTGGGCATTAAACCGAAAATCAATATAAACCAAAATACTTAACAAAACATCACGATTTAACAAGTCAAAAGCTTGTGAATAGTCTAGAAGTACCAAAACGCTCGCTTTGTTGTTATTCAATTCCCCATTAATAAGGTCTATAATCTCAGCCAACGCAGTTATATAGCTATGTCCACGTCGAAATCCTGACTGCTTATCTGGCAAAATATTATTACTTGAAATAAAGACAGAAATTTGCATTGCCATAACTTTCTCTAAAATTTTGAACATAGATGGCAGGATAGAAATAGATCTTAGCTGTCCATAGTCATTGGGCTGATTGACTTTTGGAAAAGGAATAGCAATTCCAAGCACTCGGAAATGTTGATAATCGTAAACAATAATTAATTACATGTTTAATATAAGGAATGATAAAGGGGCAGCACAATATTAAAATAGTACTGTTAATATCATCGCTTCCAGAAGCCTTAGATTTCATCCCACGCACAATATTGTAAATTGTATCCTCTGTTACCTCAGTAAAATAGAATTCCTGATTGACTTTTTTATTATTCTTGTAAAATTCTAAAAGGTCTTTGTTAGGAGCAGAGTTTGAATTTGTTGCTCTAACAAAATGTGAATTGATCTCGTTAGTTTTTTTTAAATGAGTTGGAAGTGAATTTATTTTTCTATTCACAACATTATTTTTTTTTTAATTCAGCCCACTTTTGTCTAGAGTTACAACTTTGGAATTTTATATCTAGGTATGCTTTTTTTTTGCGCGATATGCTGTTGTAAAAGTATTACGAAGCTGTCTGTAATCTTCCCAATGTTGAGGCAAACGTGTAAGGCGAATATAGGGCAATACAATAGGCTACAAGCCCAAAAAGGTATCCACAAACTTATCTTAACTAACTTAAATATACTATTTTATTAAGAATAATATAAAGAGTAAATGGTTAAGCACATAAATCAAAATAATTTGAATTTAAAAGACTTAAAAAATAATTTTTTTCAGCTAAATTTCTACAATAGCCTCATTAACTTTCAAAGACAATATTTCGCTTTAAAATATTTTTACCTATATTAAGTGACATGTTAAAAACGACTAATGAACGGCAGTACAAATTATAACTT
Source organism: Anthonomus grandis grandis (assembly GCF_022605725.1). Taxonomy (NCBI): domain Eukaryota; kingdom Metazoa; phylum Arthropoda; class Insecta; order Coleoptera; family Curculionidae; genus Anthonomus; species Anthonomus grandis. Next base: position 11,990,406 of record NC_065555.1, read on the forward strand.
TTTGTTATTCTAAATAATAGAGAGTTCTGACCATAATTTGTTTTCCTGAATGAAATAAAAAATAATTCGCTTGATCTGATGTTGACTCGAGGAATGTTTAATTTAAAAAGTGACAAAATAGGAGGAGTGTTCAGCTGACAATTCATTACATTATATAAGAACGAATCATCAGTTATCAAACGTCTGCCGAAAAGTGAAATCACGCCAAAATGCTCTCGAATTGAATTGACATCTTAAGATGAACCGAAGCGGGTTTTAAAAGAAAGAAATCTTAAAAATTTGTTTTGGATGCTCTTCAATCGATCAATGTATATTCCATACCTAGGGTTCCATATAATGCTTCCAAAGTTCAAGTTGCCAAGAATAAATACATTAAATAAACATCTAATAGCTCGAGAACTAGAAAATATTTCATATTTATGAAAAATATAACCCCGAAATCTAGAAGATTCTGTTACTATTAGATCAATAGAAATGTCAAACATCAGTTTAGAGCCGAATGTAATTTTCAAATCGCGTACGTAAGTAGTTCACTTTAGGCAAGCAAATATCATTAAATTTATATTGATAATTTATTTTATTTTTATTTCGTGAAAACGTTATACTTTGACATTTTTTAATGTTAAGAAAGAGACTATTTTTATCACAGTAAGCTCGTAGTCGATCCAGATCACTTCGAATTTTAAGATCATCGGCGTATAATAGAAATTTAGTGTAACGTTAACAAGATTTTATATTATTAATGTATATAATAAAAAAAGCCTAACCTTGTCGTACTTCCCGTTTCATTCTAAATGTCGGTGTTATTTTAGAATAAACTTTTAACACTTGCTGTTGTGTTGGGTTGGGGTCTTTGTGTTCTTATTTAGAGCAGCATGTCTGAGATCGACTCTATAATCAGCTAGAGAAAATAGTTTGTTTTGGTCCACTGAATGGAACGCTTTTTCGTAGTCCACAAATATTAAAACCAATGGTTTGTTGGGCTTAACTGTGTTTTCTACGAGCGTTTTTATACCTAATAAGTAGCCGTTTGTACCGTAACTCGACTGCCTTCTCTGTTCTTCATTTCTTTTAAGGCCATTCTAATTTCTAAGAATGAAATTTCTGGTACATATTCTAAGCCTTGATTGCAGATCTTCGGAATGTTTGTTAGGTCATTCCCAATGGTGTACTTTTTCATATTGAGCTATAACAATCTTTCTCTTTAAAGTATTTGTTCTTTTTCTGTTGCAATTATACCTGGTGCATCGCGGATTTTATAAGCTTCCACTGTCGCTTTTACCAGGCTTATTTTAAGTACTGTTATTCGATATCTCGATTACATTTCCGATTTGTATTTTCGTATATATCTCTCTAATAGCCTTTGATATTTATTTGCTAATTTATATTATATTCTCCTGAGGTATTTCGTTTGATTTTTCTTCGTCTCAATCTTTTGTGCGTTGACTTTAATGTTTATTACAATATTTTTAATTTACAATATTTTAGATTTCTTAAGTTTCTATATATTCTGTGTACTCAGAAAAAAGTCTTGGGTTGCCGATTTTGTAGATTATTTCTTGTTACTATTTTAGCCCTTTCCTCATACAATATTTATTATATATTGAGTTGTAAATCATACTAGGGTAGGTCATTTGAGTTTTGTTCAGAAAAATAAAAAATATTTTTTTTTCTAAAATTAATGCTATTTATTAATAATAAATCATTCTGTTTCTTTAAAGTCAATCAAACAACCTTAACCGTTTGTATTTTAGAATAGCAATAGAATAAATACATAACCGGTAATTAGAAAAAACTCAATCAAAGTATTCGATTATCGCAAGTATATTTTGACAATAATTTATTTTTTAATTAGAGGATTTAAGATGATTAACTAAATCTAGTTAAGTGGACTGACGTAGTCGGAAAATTTAATTAAAATCTAAAACCATAAAAGAATAAATCAGAGGGCCATTTCTCTAGGTGTGAAGTTGTAAAGATTATTGGCATATTTTTTAAATTTTTTACTTCATTTGGCGCTTCCTTTCTTCCCGTTTCCATAATTTTCATTTCATTTTCTTATTGGTATTTTTTTATTGTTCTAACACGGCGACCTCATTAATTAATTTTTAATTCTCTTTAAATCTTTCATCAGCATTACACATAATTTCTCATCTATTAGCTTAGTAAATGGCTGAGTGAAAAAAGATCGATCAAAGAAGGAAGATCAGTCTAGTATCTTTGGAATTTTTTACTTTATTTACTTATTTTCTTCACTAATATCTTTATTTTATTGCAAATTTTCCTGATACTTAAACTTGAAAAAAAGTCTTAAATAGCACGGAGGGATAAATAGTAAAAGAATAAGTTTATCGGGATGCTCCGTAAGACGGACATCAGAACAAGTAAAGATAGTACCTACCGACACGTGTTTCTGCTTTTTGGCTTCTTGAGGGTAGGGCAACTAGAGAACTAAAGGAAAAAGTAAGGAAAAAAAAACATAAGGAATCACGAAGAGAAGCAAACAACCAATTTGTTTAATCAGCTCTATTAATTCCGGTCTTAGAGCAAAATGCTTCCCGTCTTACGGAGTATCCCAATAAACCTATTCTTTTACTTAAACGTGAGTCTTACATCACGTTTTCCATTCTTTCTGTCTTTTGCTTTAATTACATTTATTTTAAGTCAAATTAGCCAAATTTATCTAAATTCAATGATTTATAATGAAAAGTATTTTATTTTGTAGTTTTAAATAAATATGTAGTTGTAGTATACTTATACACCAAAAATGTGTAATTTTTTAACAGCTTCCGCCTCAAATCAAACAAACCAAACCACACATCCGGTAAAATAATACCGGCAAATTAAATACTGGTAACACAAAAATAAACGTTCAATACAGATTTTGGGTTTCCATAGGCAAATAGATCAAATATATTGAATTTGATGTTCCCACGGCCTACTTGCACGCAGAGGGTGGTATCCACCACCGGCGCTAAGAATACGCAGGTAGAAAAATTCACTTGCTTTTGTGAAAAAATGCTCCTCCTATTAAATGGAGCTTTCATATGCCATTAAAAATGTCTATATTTTCTGTATATTTAGAGTTTAAAATTATAGACCTGAATTTGCTTAAATATCAAGTTTACTTGTAATGAAAAGTAACAGATTTTAAGAACTATGGTGCTTAAAACATACATTGTTAACAATGATGAGAAGGAATAATACATATGTAAGTTGCAATAATAAGTTTAATTAACACCCTGTACTAAGGAGTCTTTGGACAAGGGACGGATAGGCTAGTAGAACCCGCCTCTGTGGAACACCCACATTACACGTCAACTCTAAAAGGCCAGACAAATAAGGTCAAAGCCATTGGTAAAATATACCCCGAAACTAATATGCCTCTAAGTTTTACAGTAATACTTTATGCTCATAGTCGAAGGTTTTTGACAAATTATAAAATACTGTCGTCGCTACCTCTCTTTAAGTTAAGTCTACGATAACAAAACTCTAAGAAGTTGAACATAATCAGTACCAAAACTTGCCTAAAAGCGAACAGGCTGCTTCCGTTATCAAAAGACATATTGCAATTTTCATAGAGTTGGTGAAAATTCCAATGGAAAATGAGAGATATGTATTTTACCCCTTTAACAATTATGCTTTTGTAGAGATTGCTGGACTTTTTTTTGACAAAACTGTGGATATAATTTCTTTCTAATCGGTAGAATGTTTTCAAGTTAGTATCGTCACCCTAAAGTATTTCCTTCCTGAACTACGCCGTATGCTATAGATTTCTAAATTGTGGAGTTCGAATGAAATATATCATTTATTGTTCTTCAAGGGACCAAATAAAATAATATAAATAAAAAGTGTATCAAATATTTATTTTAAGCATATTGCCTAATAATGCATTTTTAAAGGGCAAAACACGAGTTATTTATTTTTTATTATATGTGTTTGAGAATGGAACTTGACTAAGAAGAAGTAGATCTCTTGCCAGATTCTTGATGTTCAGACACATGTTTTTGATAACCTGCCGATATTTCCCAACTGTTATTCTACTACCGGAGTCTGTATCTGTTATCAGTCCCTTGTATATAAACTACAATTCTTGTCAAGTTTTGAGTGATAAATATGACATATAATTATTAAAATTATTAAAAAAGTCGTATAACATTTTTTAGAAAAGTTGTTAGTTCTTCTGGTATTTAAAATTTTTTCATTTTATCAAATTTCTTTGTTTTTTTCCATATAAATAAGAATATCTCTGTTATTCTTACCACCACATAAAATTTAGATATGCCATCTAAAAGAGAATTAAATTTACAACAAGATAGGTATATTTAAGTTTTTGAGTAATTTTTTATACCGGGTGTTATCAGAAGTTGTATTATTATATATTATATATTATATTATTATTACATTCATATGTTCCTTGAAACAATTCATATTTTAAATACTGGATAATCGAACCCAATTTGATATAGTTCATACTGATTTCTAAAAAAAAATTCAATCCGATTGATTTATATGTCATTTTGCAAAAACTCGAGAAATTAGGTTTTTGCGGAAAATTGCTCGCATTACTTAAATTTTATATTCTGTATAGGCATTAGAATCTCAAAGTTGAAGGTCATAAGTGTCTGGAATATGTGATTTGGCCGCAAGTTCTTCAGGGTTTCAACTTGAGGCCCTTACTCTTCTTATTTTTTATAAATGACCTGGTGTATTGTCTGATATGTCTGAAACTCTTTTTTGCCGAAAATTTGAAGATTCATATCAAGATTGCATCAATTCTCGATTGCGAGTCCTTTCAGAATGGACTTAACTACATGGCGCAATAATAACAAACTCATCCGTAATATATCCAAATGCTTTGTAGTTTCATATTCAAGCAAAAATTAATTATTAACTATACTAATGAAATAAATTCCTACGATTTAACTATACATTTATTATTTACATAGATCGATTCAAGCTTATGTGTCGATTAAAACTTATATAAATATTGCACTACTTTTTTATATATATTATTAAACAATAAAAGCAATTGCATCAATTTAAGTAATCAGCAATCACTATTTATTCCCATGCTTAATTTACTAATTGCGAGCGTCCTAATAACAATATATTAACTAGATCTCGGTTATATCAGGTGTTACAAAATTTGGTGCAAATATTTTAAGTGTTTAATTATTATTTATTTCCGTTTATTGGGTGCTCTTTTCATTTTCCGTCCCAAAAATGGTGTTAATCCAATTTTAGGGGATGATTCAGGAGACCTTACCCTCCTTTTGATGGCCCCTATCTTATTAATCTAATAAAAAAATTAAAAATCTAGCAACACCGTTTAATTAGCCATGGAAAAATCTAAAATTTTCGTCTCCTGCGATTTTTTGATATAATTAAGCGTTTTCGAGAAAATCGGTGATAAATGAAAAGGGAGCATTATTAAACCCAATTAAACTATCAAATTCTAAAAAACGAAGTCGATCGTGACTGCTTTAATTTTTGTCAAATCAAATAAATTTTCTCCAATTTTGGGATAGAAAATGTCAAAAAACACCCAAAAAAATTGGGCAAATTTTGAAAACATTTAACGCATAACTGTAGTTAGTATTCCAAATAATCGATGATCTTCAAACAATTTGCCCGGGCTATAGCTCTGAGGGGTTGCATTTTAGGACAAAATGCATTCTAATTAGAACTGTTAAAATATTTGCACTGAATTTTGTAACACCCTGTATGAGTAAGGCTTTTTACGATAATAATAGAAATATGGATATTTTTCTTATATTCAACTAAAATTGTCAACTACAAACTAATTTCAACATTTTATGAATAAATTTGGATACCATAATATTTGTACTCTGTTGGATTTCAATGCATAAATGCATTTTATTCAATTTATTTATTATGTTTATAGCACTAGACTTCTTTTTTCTGTTTTCACTATTTAATTTTTATTATTTGATGAAGTTATTCTATTAAAGGAAGGTATGTTTTCCTGTTTACTTATCCATTTCTTTTAATTATTGGAACTGATGTAAGATTCTTTATAATCTATTGAAAATTTATTCGATACATTTTAATAAATTTAGGTAAACAAGAAATTTGTAAATTCTTCTATATCCGGTAAGTGAGAAACGGTTATAATTTCTTCCTAATTTTATTATAATTCCAAGTATTTAGGTGCTGAGAGATTTGCTTTTTATACAAAAGATCAAAATAGGACTCTAGATCCTGAAAGCTCTTAGCAGAAACCCTGCTATATCTTAACATTGCTCTGTAATGATAGTTACTCTAAGCTATCTCTGCACTCTATTAAAATAACTTACATACTGGTATCTTCATTGCGCAAATAGACAAAAACTATTTCTTATTGTTAGAGATTGTGCTAGTAGTATTTTGGCTTATCCTTTGACTTATATTATTAAGTGAATCCTGTTCACAGGTTAAATTCTAAGAATATTACTATATTAAAATAGCAATATTAAAAGTCAATCTTAATACTTCGTTGTTTTTCAAAATTATTATGTATTAATTTCTGTTTAATCATGTCAAAGGTATCCAGCATGAATTTTTTAGTGAACAATCTGCATTGCAACCTTGGCCTATCAGAGCAATTGACATTTTGATTGAAGTTTTTGATCAGATAGACCATTATATATATATTGTTAAATCAGGAGGCATTTTTAGCTAACTAAATTAATAATTAATTTACTTGTCGAGCCTTTAATGGTACCTTTGGTGTAAAACCTAGATTCACTATTTTATATTAGATTAAATAACTGATTAAACGACTCACATTCAATAGACTAAGATTTGCTGATAATTCAAAGGTAAACCCTAATATATATAGCTTTGAGGATTGCTTTTTTTTAGTTTAGACTGAAGGAGTTGCAGTGCTAAAACTTGACCAAATGCTGCTTAAACAGCCATCCGGCCAGTTATTTTAGACTAAAGGTGACCATCATCTAAAATTATTCTATTAACTTGACTTAATTGGATGAATGTTCTTGGATCAGCAAATAAAACCAATGTGAACATTTATACAAGAAGTATTATGAATATAAACTAAGGACCAAATATGGTGCTTCAGACAAAATTAAAACATCATTGTAGAAATGAAATGTATAGTCTTTAAATTTTTGACCAACTTAGTACAGGTTAATTAAAAATAATTAACTTTACTTTACTTTAAATAAAATTTTAAAGCCTTAAGCAATACCATTACTATGAAAAATAATCACACTCTGTCTATTATTATTTACCAAAAGGACGTAATCCGGCATAATAATTCTCAAAGTTCTCGACGGCAATATGGTTACTCGGAACTGTTCGCGTTCATTTCAAGAAATGTATTGATAGAATAAATAAAAGCCACAGAACAGCATATGCATGAGGGAATATAAAGGTGTAGATTGCGGAATGAGAGAGGTAGCATTTACCATCTGGTATACTCGTAAGGTCAAATCACTTCTTCAGCTGGTTCGGCTGCCAGTTAGAATTTAGTAAAAAAAAACAATCGCTAGAGAGCCCAGTTTATGTTTTAGTGATTTAAATCGAATTCAAAACAAATTAAAGGTTTTTTTAAAGAGATTTTTTTATAGTCTTAAGAACGTTTTTTTTGTGATGGTAATCTTTCCAGACTATTGAAGCCTTATTTCAGGACTTTGAAACTATTTCATAAAATCATATTGCGTTTTTTCTGGTATTACAACTCCTTTTTTTAGATGTTTCAGGTTCTTAAATAGGTTTTTAATTTTATTTTGGGCATAGGTATTTAAATGGCCTTTCAAATATTTAAATACATTTTTAATTTCATTCAGACTATAGAAGTTTTTGCCAGGCTATTGAAGCCACTTAAATCTGTTTTCTGAAATAAATGCCCATTTAATATAAAAGTAAGACAAAAGGTCTCAGTAAGTTCAAATTTGGCAGAAAAAATAAAACCTAGGAATAGGAACAGTTTTTTCTAGGAATATTAACAGTTTTTCATATCGTACTATAAGGAGGAAGATTAAACTTTAATAATCAAGGTCTGGGGCAAAGCCAAGCACCTGCTTTAAATAGACACTAGAATAATAGTTAAGTGATGAACTATGAGCTGTAGATTAAAAACAAAAATAGTAGAGAGAGAATAAAGAGAATGAAAAAAATGAGTAAAAAAACTGAAATAATGAGTAATATTCAGCAGTGATGCAAGTCAAGGAGCTCTTAAAAGTTATTCAAGCCATTATATTTAGGACCCCTAAGAGATTACCAGTTTGTATTAAGATAGCTTAGGTCTAGGATTATATGCAGGACTTCTGCAGCACTACGCTTCGGAAGTTTCTATATGCGAAACTTGAGAAAACTCCTCACTTATAATTCTTCGACATCTGTCTTTACAGAATACGTGGAATATCCAGAGAAGCAATCGACAAATTTATACTTTTACATATTAGATTAAGTGCTGTAAATTATCGTGAAAAGAAGAACACGCATGAAATTGTAAAAAAAGGTGACTTTTATTTGACATCAACATCTTAATTTGCCAAATTTCATTTTATTGATCATTGAGTTAATTCAAATCACAGAAATATTTTACTACTAACTATGACTCTTCATTTTATTCTGGACATGTGTTTCGTTAACGATGCACCTTCGGGAGAGAATTAAAACTGATTAAAAGTTTTAAGTTTATTCCTGTGGAACTCCCTGTGACATCCAAATATTCAGTCCAAGCATAATTCACTCGCATACTTTGATGCTTTTGTAATAAGTAAATTTCCTAAAGGTTAATGCTAAATTTATGGAGTCCAAAATATTTCAAAAAACAGAGCGATCCAGGATATCAAATGTACGACTAAATTCTAGCAGCACCAATATCTTGTTTTTTTTTTTTATCACAACCATTAAAAATATTGTCACAAACTAAATGAATAAATGAATGAATGAGATTAAAAAAACTGCTTGAATGAGAACTGTACTGATACTGTGATTTGTAAGAAATCCTGACTGTGTTTTTGGTGGTAATTGCTTATTTAAGCAAAATTCATCAAGATAAACGTAAAATATGTATAGTGTGTCAATGCGGTTGAGGTAGCGGTTAAGGATTTCAATCTTATTTAGAAAGATTTTGGATTAATTTAAAATTTTTGTTGAAAAATTGCCATTTTGTCATTCCTCATTGGTGATGCTAAGAAATTTCGAAGTTGTTTATATACGGCCCAAATGCTGCATCAGTTTTTGTTTTTTTATATTTAAAAAGATTCTTTTGGCTTAATTTCATAATGAAAATTAAAAATTGTTCTATAATTTAAATTTGAAAATGACATAATTTCGCTTACATCATTTTAGCTATAATTGAACGGAACTATAACTATACTGAATAGAATGTAAGTCGAGAAAAAAATTATCTAAAATAAAACCCGAGTAATTGCAGTAAGTACAAAATGAAATCGGCACATGTGACTTTTCCAAATGCAGAATTGAACACACTAAGTGATGGTCTGAAATATCTTTCATGCTAATATTCTAATACATTTGTCGTATATTTATTATTAATAAATCAATAAAGGTAGGGACGGATCCAGAGGTCTGAAACATCCTGAATAATTGTTAAACGACTCTCAGGGTGAGTTAACTTCAATTCAAACGAATTAATATAATTTCATTCTTAGTGCTCAAATCAATTTTGGGATTAGCTAAAATTTTGAGTATTAATTTATAAAAAGAAGACTGTGATTTGAGTAAATGTATTGAATTCGCGAATGATATCCATGATGAAATAAAGGACATGCGTACCAAAACACAGGAAGCAATCCGAGAAATTTTCGACTCAGCGACATACAGTGCTGAATCGATTGATACCGTGCTGACTGTGTAATAAAGTTTCGAGATTTTGTTTTTATTTTAGGGTAATATTGTATAAGAGTACGCACTTAGTGAAAACTCTAAAATAATTTGTCAGTTTTGGGCGAAGTGTAAATTTTTATTATTTTATAATATAAAGTAATCACAGTCAAACATGTTTTGAACATGTTATGCTATACATTGTAAGACAAAAAGGAGATATTCAAATTTTTTGAAAAGTCTTCAGATGCGTGCTTTTATGCACAAACATTCATAAGAGTACGCACTATATCTTTCTCTAAAATATGATTGCACGTCATGTTATATTTAATTGTTTACTAATGAGATGAAAAGATTTCATATAGAAAAGGTAAGTTTATTGAAAGTAATACAAAATTAAAAAATATTCCTTAAAGGAAAATGAAAAACGTAGTATCTGCTTAAATTCGTCATTCTGAACAATTAAAACAAACAAAGTTTCCCATTACATATGTGGTGCAAGATTCATGCCACCAACAAGATTTTGAGTACAATTCTCCACATCCTAGGTAACGTTCTTCCTTTTCGACCCCTTTATTAATTTTCTTTTTTACCTTTTTTGTTTTCTGAGATTTTAACAGTAACAACTAGTTTTCTCTTTGCTGCTTCAATTTTTTTCGGAAGAAAGTATTTCGGATTTCCGTGATCTTGATCTACAGCGATTTGGTTTTTCTTTTATTAGCGGCAAAGGTAAAATTTCTGAAGTTAAGATCGACCGATTTAAAGCCTCTTCCTCAAAAGTAGATGAATTCTTTGATATAAGTACCCCGTCTTCACAGACTATATCAAGGCTGGCAATATCCAACGGTGGAGGTGTTGCATGTATCGGAATACTCGTGGAAGGTTCGGGATCATCTATTTCCACCACAACTTCATCATTGAGCTGGCCATTTTCTGTATAAGTGGGTGCGTCTGTCGTATTAAGGGGTACGTCTGTTGTATTAGTGGGTGCGTCTGGAGTATTAAAAGGTGCGTCTGTCACACAGGAAGGGGCAAAATCATCATCGTTAAACTGATCCGCATTATAGGGATATAGTCCGGAAGCTCTGATAGAGTTTTCTGATTTTCCAATATTGGCGACGCTGGTGTAAGCTTGGTTAAATAGTCCGGCAACTTGCATCTGCGTTATTACCTTTTTAGGGTTACTTACCATCCACTTATCACACTCTCTATTGTAAGCACACTTTAATGGGCCAAAGAAACCAACATCCAGTGGTTGCATCCTGTGGCTTGCATCAGGTGGTAGGGAGAGTCAATCAATATAGTTATCCCTGCAGAAGTTTATCGCATCTAGATCACGGTGAGAGGAATAATTGTCGAGGATCAACAGTACTTGATTTTTGGCACTGGGTTTGCTGTAGCTCTTGAAATGCCGCAACCACTGACAAAATAATTCTTTGTTTATAATCCCAGAGTCCGATATCATTTTGCAGGTACCAGTAGGTGCATTTTAAAAGAGCTCATCTTTCATCCTTTTTCTGGGAACTATCATAGCCAGAGGAATATATGTCCGCGTAATGCTAAAACAACATACCGCTGTAACGAGCTGTCTCCGATCTGCACTAGCTACTTTTTCGACCAGTTTTTTGCATTTGCTGGATAAAACCCTTAGGTAATTTATTAGGTACTGTGGATACCCCTGGTTCGTTTATGTTGTATATTGAATTTGGTAGGTAGTTTCTTTTTTCATAAACAGTCTTAAGATTTTTAGAAAACCAATCTACCTGGCTTTTATTAAAACCCATTATTTGACCCATTAAACATTTTTCTGACTGCCGATGTACTATTTTGTGTCTTTGACAAAACCGTTTTACCCACGATTTACCTGCCATTTTTTTTATATTGCTGAACCTGTGCTAAAGTTTGTTAGCTTCAGCAAACTTATAAGCTGCTATTTTCAAATCTTGCTTGGTAATCCCATAAATTCTAAAATCTAGGTCCCTTACTTGTTGGGCTAAATCAGCCTCCATATCTAAAGCTATATCAGTTTTGAATCGTTTTAAGGAGCTGGGGATCATTCCTGCTTTTAACCGTTTTCTTAGTGTTGCTTCAATTATTCCCATTTCCCTGACTATACTTCTTTTACCAAAACCATCTGCAATTTTTTGCCTAATCTCTTCCATATTCCCTTCGGTGAACACTAGCTTCCGCTTACTTTTTCTTTTGTAACGGCTCATATTTTAAATTTGTTAATCTGAAAAAAAAAGTTGATTTCTATGCTATATTCAATAGAGCTTTATTACTTATAAGTCTAAGAGGACGCACGGCGTACTCTTACGTGCATATGTTGATAATTTTAGATTTTGCTTAATATCTTCATTATTAACCTACTTCTTGCTAAATTTTAGCCACAAAAACAACAACAATATTCTAAAAAAACATACAATAACGTGTACTAACCTGTAACGTTCGCAGGTACCTCACAAAATACTAATTATCAAGTACCAATAATTAGATCGCCAACCCACGCAAAAAAAAAATCACGGCCATTTTAAAACAGGTGTGTTCATAATGTATATTTCTATTTTTGTATCCAGTGTCGTATGCTATTTGGAACATGACTGACTGCATAGATAATTTAATAGATGGCGATATGTAATAGAAATAAGCCTGCGTACTCTTATACAACAGTACCCTATAGAAATTTGGGTTAGTCCAGGAAGTATTTTACCAGAAATTTTATACAGGTTTGTACCGTTAACCTCTTATTCCGAAATGTATAATTTACCTAAAAGTGATGTGTATATCAAAGCCTTTAAAGAGGTTTCTAGACCAGATTATATCTAGAATATGTTAGACTTTAGATAGGCTGTAATCAGACCTCCATACGCTGTCCTGTGATCCCTAGCCCTCCTTATTTTCAGTCCTGGTTATTCATATGACAGTGAGAAGCAATGAATGCCTAAAGCCAACACTTTTTTATCACGAGTGATTTTCAGTTATCCCTCGACAAACAGCACGTCAGAAAAATCTGGACAACTATACTGGAAATTCTAAGAAATTCTAAAGAATACTATAGGAAACTACATTTTATTCTTGGCCAAGTACTCCAAAGAGCTTAAACCGAAATTCTTAATGCTGCGAAATCTGCTCTCCAAAATACAAAATGTTATCCCAGCAAAATGTGCAGAAATTGAGTTGGACAAAACCATCTCTGTTTTCAAAGAAGTATATCCAGATGAATTTACTGAAACTACCAAAGAAATAAAATTCAATTTCAAAATGTGAAAACGTATTTAATGAAACTTTCTCTCAGGGAGCGACCAAAAAGATTTCTCGAAGTTCTTGATCGGTATGATGTGCAGTTTCACAAACACATATACCCGTCACAGTAATTTTGTGTGTGAAGTGAACGATAGTTTTTAATTTTAGGGACATTAAACAATAAAAGATTAATAAGACTAGAGAAGAACGGCCCTATTGGCATAACTCAATATTCAGCGTGTTATTCCAGTGACTAGAGAACAAATACTGGATACTCTTGCGAAAAAACGGAAGAAGATTAAATATTACTTTGGAAATGCTGCTCAAATTAATTTTTGCTACTTGATTAGCTACACATCTTCAGTGATCATTGCTTGATAACAGGTTTATCCAGAGATCATTGAATTGTATTGTAGCTATTGAGTTGACGTAGGCTTATATCTTGATTTTGAAATATACTTAAGACATTTACTCTCCTCACTAAGGCCATGAATCATTAATTAGAAGAATTGCATGGTTTTTATTGAAAATTATGCATTGTAATATAAAGAATATTAAATTTTATTTTAATTTTGATTTTTTATTTTGAGCGCTACTAGTAGCACTTACACAGGAAAGCTAAGTTGAGACCCTTGCAACTCACCTTCACCAGTTCCTCCAGGTCCTTGATGTACTCCAGTACGAGCTTGGCGCTCACCTCTTTGCCCGTAACAGCCTTAATGGCATCTCTGTGTCCAAACAGATTGATGCAACTGCCCTGACGGCACTCAATATGCGTGGAATATTCCCTCTACATCTGATTTAACGAAATATATTGCAATATCCGTGGAATATCCCACGAATGTGCCAGATGTCGTATATGCAAAGGCAATATTAATCAATAAGGGCATATGTTATTATTGTATAGGTATACTCTTATGTATATAGTTGTTATCTTCTGCTCCAATACAATAGTGATGTTTTTTCTTTTTAAAAATAGAGGGAGGGTACTCTGGAAAGCCAACTCTAAGAAAAATAAAACATATAGAATAAGAAAAAAATTAACTATTAAACATTCTTTATTTCTAGTTTTTTTACTTTTAAATATTTATTGTTTTTAGTTTGTAAATCTGATTAAACAACTAATCAATTAATAGTTTAAATATCTAAAAAATATTTATTCTTCTGTTTCTCAAGAAAATAATTAATACACTTTAATGTGTATAATGTGTTTCTTTTTATATTTTTCAAGAATTTTTTTTTTAGTTTTTGGCAATTTAATCTAATGACAATTTAAAACATGGTATTCGTTAGTACTACATATTATTGATATTTAATTCGTTTTTTTGCTCTGTATGGTATTTTTTAGTTTTTATTGCAAAATAATTTTTACGTAAATTTATCTTTAGCAAAAGAATAAGACATTAATGTGAATGTGAAATAAATCTCCGTAAATGTGAAAATAAAATAAAAACGAGGTATAGTTTAATGGCTAATAGATCCAGGGTGTCAATTTGACAATTTTTAATGCAGAAAGTATTTGACATGAAAAACCGCAGTTTGGAATAACTGTCAAGTAAGAAGTTGGTCAAACCTTTAATTAAAGTTCGCATTCAGTATAGTCAATGGGACTGGAATGAACTTGTGACTTGTGTAGATAAATGTTACTTAAAGAGAGCCTTAACTTAAGTTTATGATAAAAGAGGGTGGTTCTATTTGAGTTTTGAACTGACACCCTGTTTAAATAATTAGATATCTCTAGGACATATTTTTAAAAATGAAAAAGTATTGCAGGCATATGAATTAACTATATTCCCAATATATGCAACAGATATGCTTAGCATATATTATAGAAAATAAAAAGATATTCCTGGCATATATGAATATGCCAATTATATAATCTGGGCATACGCATGCAATGGTGTCTGTGTGTGTGTGGTATATGTACTATATTGACTTGTATATATTGTGGTGTCCGTAATTTAGGATTTAGGATTCAATACAGCGAATATTTTAGGAAAGCATGCAAAGCGTTGGAGTCTATTCAGTTGTTAATTGCATATTCATGAAAATTGCCCTATCTCATTTATAAAAAAAGTATCATTTAACACACTTGTTACAATATAGTATAAAATTAATGATTTAACATTGTCAGTCCGCTCATTTAAAAATTCATTTTGGAAAAAAATGTTTAATTTTTAATTGTTTAATATGTAACCTACCTACTTACTTATACAATATGTGACGTAGCGCTGCTTTTATAGTGTCATCTCTTCTTTTCTCTTCTTTACGCCTTCTTTTCTTTCGATCTCTCTTACTGTTCTCTCTCTCTTTCTCCCTCTTTATTTGGTAAATATATTCTTATATATATAATTATAAAAAAATAAATAAATTAATAAACAGTTTCTTCTGGCTTTAATAGCTTCTACGTAATTCTTAGGATGCTGAAAATTAGGCCATTTAATCCCGCACAATTATATTATTAATATTTCTCTTACAGCCATGTAAATATTGAATTATTAATTGTATTGCAAATTAATAAACGTTATTATTATTATTATTATTATTATACTGTATTATCTCTTGTATTTTAATTAAAAATAAGACAATTTTTGTTTTAAATAAGCTTATTGTTTAACTTTAATTTTTTCATTCTTATTGCATTTGGCCTCCGCAAACACCACTAAATCATAATCTTAATAAAGCTATTAAACTATTATGCGGAATATTCAATGAAATATGCATATTCTCATTTAAAACGTTCATCAATTTTATAAATAAACAAGAATGAACTTCGCGGCATAGCTCCTTTCCATCGAAGGCGAAGGTCAATGACTGAAAGTCACCTAAGAAGAGTGACGCAAACGAGTTGCTTAACAATGGCCTAATTCGGCGCTGAGAACTCGACGTGGTCGGATATAAAAACCACTTTTTTATAAAGTTTATGCAGTTTCGAGAAACACGTTTCTTAGCTCATACTAAATAAATATCGCGCCGAGATGATAATGATGTCCAACGGACGTCCTACTCAAAATCATTATAATTTCGACAAATCAGACATTAAAAATTAATAATATTTTATTAAATATCTTAAACTCAAAATCATTTTTTTTAAGAAATTCTTGGGCTATATAATAATTGTTATAAGCTAATTTGTGAACATTATTCAAATAAAATGCATTAATTAAAAATGATAATTTTTCATTTAATGGAATCAGATGAAAACTTAAAAAAGGTGCATTGCCTGAGTCTCAAAAGGCTTTTTAAGGGTCTATATCCCCTACAAGAATAAAAACATTAACTGTTATTAGTAATTAACCAATTTTAATTAACTAGTTTAATTTAAAAAAATGCCATAAACTAGTCTTATATTACAAGAATATATATAAAATAAATTGACGAAACAAATTGAAAAATAAAAGCAAAAATAACACTTTTTCTGTTTGGCGGAGACGTAAGAATATAAAAATAGAAAAAGAAAGAGAAACATACAAGATCAATTTGTGTATATGATTTATTATAAATTCGTTATCATTTATATTTTATTTTAGATGTTCCACTTAAATAAAAAATATATAAAACGTCAATAAGATAAGGTAGTTATATGTAGAAAGTAGGGGAGTTTTTCAACTATGATTTGTTTTTGAATTTCCTTTCATTATTCTTTAGGTGTTTTAGGTTATCTGGAAGTTTATTGAAAGGTAAGGCATCAAAATAAGAAATAACTCATTGGCAGCAAGAGATGATTAATCGAACTAGTATATTTTCTTAAATAGCAAATCTGGTTAAATAGTTATGTTTTTTGATACAAGGGAATAATTCATTTTTAAAGTATAATTTAATATCCAGTTGACTTACATTTCTTATATTAAAATATTATTTTCAGAAAATAAAAGGTTGGTAGAATATCTCTTGTCCTTGTTTAACAGATTTTTTATAATAGTATTTTAATAAGTAAGCAAGTTGTCCTAGATTAGAATTGTATAAACTACTCCAAACGATAATACTATATTCAAATCAAAATCAGCTATTCCTTTATCTTACATAAATATGCTTCTAGCACAGCTAAAAAAGTCAACAGTAATAGGTCCTAGTAGTCAGCAATCTCTTTAACTATATACTAAAAATTCTAGGCAAAGTTAAGGTTTTAGTAAAGAAGTTCTTAATGGCTATAGATAAAAATACTGCCATAAAAAAACATACTTTTTTCTTAACGACGAAGTAGGTTGAGGAGGGCATAAAATACTGATATCAAGTATGCCTGACCGGGTATTTCTTGTTATAAACTTTTCTCTGTACCTATGGATTGTGCAAGCAGTTTCAAGAATATACAAACATGGGAGAGTAAATATTTTATTTCAGAAAAAACCCAGGAGTTTGCCCTACTTATGTATTAAATGGCACTTTTTAAATAACAAGCAACATCTGAATATTGTAATTGCTTGTGCCGCCTCAAAAAGCGATATGATAGCGAAAAATAGAATTTAAATAATGAATAATAAACTAATTTGACAATTTTTAGATCAAGTTCTTAAACACTGATCTTGACAGCGTGTCAGTCAGAAGTTTGTTGGCAAGTAGATTTATATGTGTGTCAAATTTAAGACCTTTATCTATAAAAATTGCTGTCAGGGTTTTGTTGTGTCAGACCACATTTAAAACATATCAATTAAGATATTATTGGATTCAATGTAAGTATGTTAGTAGCATCAGGTTTTTATCTTTTTAAAATCTTCCAAGATGTGCACAAATTGTGCAAAAATCCTATCAAGACTCAATAGATTAAGAGCCCAAACAGATCATTTACATAAAGTGAAAATGGGACTGGGCCAAAAATTGAGCACTGAGGCCACAGTCTATCTAACAGACTTATGTTCTGAATAACTTGATCCAACCAAAACCTATTGACATCGAAATTAGGAATAAAGAAAATCCATGATATGGAAATGGCTCTGAAACCATAACGGTGAAGCTTCCGTCATGACAGATACTGTCAAAGGCTTTTGAGAGATCATAAGAAACAGCCGCGAAACTTGCCCGCTATTGATTTGAAAGTACAAGACCTAAAGGAAATGGTAGACAGCATCATTTTTACTGATATTCTCGCGAAAATCGAATTGACACTTACTAAGAATGCTACTTGATTTGTTAAAAACAGCGTACGAGTTTTCACTAGTTTATGATTTTCGACATGGTATATAGAAGTAATATTTACCAGAAATTAGAAGAATCATCCATGTTTTCTACTTTATGAACTCTCACAACTTCGGCTGTTTTAAGAAATGAAAAAAAACATTTCCCATGATTTGTTAATTATTTTTATCAGAACCCTCAATGCTGAATCAGGAATATTTCGAAGAATGTTTGCCAAAAGAAAGAAGAAGTGCCATCCTCATCAGAACTGTTATTTTAAGACTCCGTTTAGTTTTGTCAAATCAGTAGGAGCCGAAACGAGACAGGAACGTTGACAGGTGACAAGTAAGACATTGCATCTATTGATGAAGGCGTTCGTTGTTAAAGGTCATCTGCTATACTACATTAAAAGTTGTTAGGCGCGTTTGGGGAAACATTAAAGTATTGTTAGTTCAATACGTATAGCCTAATGGCATTAAAAGCAAATTAGCACTGAAATGTCGCAGTTTGATGATGCGCCATTGTTATCCTACTAGAGCTTCTGACAGGCTTAATACAATTTTAAATAATTTACGCCTATGCAATCATAAAATAAATAAACCCTAACCTCCTTATAAGTAAAAGGAAATATCAATTACCTTAGATTTTTGGCATAATACCAAGAAAATAAAGAGTCTACTTTGAACAATATTAAATATTGATATTAAATACCAGTTAATTAAACAGTAGAGTTTTGCTCAGCGTCTAAACCCATGATGGTCACCTTCGTTCGCCAATAACGTTTTGCATTCAGAAACATCTACATTTTTGCACATTTTACTCATTTCTACATTTTGACTTACTACTAAGGACTGAACTTTACTTAAGAAAACCTAATAAACATCTCCACCTGGAGCTCAAAGTTTATATCCGGACAAGTACATTAAGTACATTTTTCTTAGTTTAGAAAAAAACAAAAAATTTATTGAATGTATAATTTTTATAATAAAAAAATAGTACCACTACAATAGCATAAACAGGTTGGAACATTAATGATTTTTTCTTCCACGATAAAATTAGAACTTACCATACTTGCGTCAGTTATTTTGGCATGCTTGGAGATGCTGGTACCCATTTTGACTGAGCTATATACAAACCAAAATACTCATCCCTGTATATTGTATCTCTACGTCTGTTTATTCTCAACTAGTTAAGTGTGAGACAAGTTTAAAAGTACGAGAAATGTGGTCATATTTTTGTATTCTGAATATTAGCCAGAAGCAAGTGTTTTATATTTCTATAATTCGATTTTTATAAATGACGTCTAAGCACGGACCATAAATAAAGTCACAAGGCATCCTGCAAACATGAAAATTGAGAATATGACGATTTTGTAAAAACTTTTTTTTTGATTAATAATTTTCGCGAAATCTCAATTCAGTATGCGAAGCAACACTCAAACTCTTTGCATTATTAATCTTAAGTGTAAAGTTTAACATTATGTTCAAGCGAGAGTTGCTTGAGAAGATTTAAACTTAAATTAAGTAAAGAAGACGCATTTATATAATCCTGACGCTAAAAATTAATACATATAAACTTAAGCGCTATTTGTGAAAGCTTGTAATTTGCAATATTTTAAACCATTAATTATATGAGAAGCATACATAATAAACAAGTCTGTCAGAATAAAACATTGAGTAACCCCAAAAATTAACCTCATCATACTTACTAATATTTTATTAAAATTTATCGAAATCTTAAATTAAGAAAAATTATTTTATAAAATTAAAGAAAATTACTTTTTGGCAATAAATTGTTTTTTTAAATTGTTATTCTTGTTTAAGGAAGAAAAAGTTACCTGAATCGCACTTATACAAACTTGCCGTAGATAATCGCCGCCCCGATAAAATCTGTTTACAAGGCCATAAGATTTTAATTGTTTCCGTATATGAACTATCCAAGCTATGAATAAAATGGTTTTAATAATTTGCTGAGATTAAAAGAAAACAATAGTTTTAGTAATAATAAATATTTTTTTATAATTTTGTAATTTAAATAAAAAAAAATTAAAAACAGATTCCGCGCTCAAGCTAAACAACTTCATACTAAGGGAAAATCATTTAATTATATTTTTCTAAAAATTATGTTATTTCATATTCGTTTAAGGTCGTAGCCGATCCTGGATTGAATTAATCCTTAAATTAATCCTGGATCCTTAGGTCTAAAAAAATTTTGGTTCGTCTTTCGTGATGCTATACTTCAACAGGTAGTACAATAATTATGTGATACATAATTTGTTTTTGGTTTAACATTAGCATTTATAAATCACATACTGCAACAATATATAATATTTTTATACTCAATATCTCTAAAGGATAAGGTTGGTTTAACGGAAATAATCTCGCTTTTTTTAAATAGTGTTACAATATCGTTCTGGAATACTTTTAATTGATTTGAGATTGTGCGAGAATCATCTCGTCCATTGAAATTTAAAGGCAAAATAAGATTTCATAAATTTACATCCATCTAAGGAAAAACCAAAAATACCTACTTTAAAAAAGAAGCTTTCTTCAAGATCCAGCATAACTATCTTAAATCTTGATTGGTCATTAAGGTATCTGTTTATCGTAATAAGTCTGCTTTTATTAAAAAGCCGTCCTTCATCTTGTCTAATGGCATGTTGTTGATTGATCTTCCTCTATTTTCCAGCTAATGTTTGCCACTTATAAAGATGTAAATTTTTGGTAGACTTAGCAGCATCTGCATTGTCCATAGTATGGGCTTATGGCTCTGGTAACGAACAAACACGCTAGACTTTAGACCCTATATAGTTATATGATTGTTATAGTTTTTGAAACATTCCTTCTTTCACTTATCTAGCACATCCATTCTGATGAGTTAATAAACTCGTTTGCAATCACTGATGTAATAAATATTGAACAGCATCCAACATAAATTATTAATTGTTATCTAGATTTTAATATTAATTTGACACTCAATCTCTACAAAACTATTTTACCCATAGTATTAGCTGATATTATTTCAATAATATCTTAAAATTACTAAAAAAAAATTTAAAATTCTAACCTTGATTCTTTCATGGATCAGCAAGGTGGGAACCAAAGTCAATGAACTTAGGTCGCGGCCACTGGTTTGACCATGACCAACAAATTTAAGTTTGATTAGAAAACACAAACACCGTAAATTTAGTTTTAAAAAGAATTTTTTTTTGTTTTCCGCTTTATTACCGCGATAATATTTTGGAAGTTATTGGCTATTATCGATGATGAACAATCCATTTTTTTTACTATCAGAAAATATTACGCTTACAAATCCCATTATAACCATATTTATGCAAACAAAAATTATGTTTAAGGCATTTAAAATGGCTAAATATTTTTTTGTAACAGTGTCTCAATTACATATTGTCAATTGTATTATTTTAAGCATTATTAAAAAAAAGTGCATTGTCCGGTTTCTAGTTTCAAATTGAATTTTCGTGCTCTTCTTGGGTGCACCATATTCTCTGTAGCTGCAACAAGTTTTTCTTTGTTACTTAGAGATTTTCTGTTTAATTTAAGTTTTAACGTTTTAGATATGACACTTTATGTGACCAAATATCAGAGAAAAAGCTTCATAAGAAACTTTTCACTAAAAATCATACTTTTCGCTAGCATATTCCGAATGTTTATCATCAAAAAATTGTTGTATCCTTACTTTAAGTTGCTCACTTAAGTAACGATATTCATGATATAAGCAGATAAAAACAGATATGTTTTTTAATCATTTCAATAGTTCCTGGAAATATAGCATTACTCCGTATATTTTGACTTCGCATATATTAGGGTATCTTTCCATCTCTCACCAATAACCAAAGACACTTTATTTTGTTAGGTGTTATTCCATGTGTACTCACAAAAACCTTTTTACAAATACTGAATTTTTCACAAAAACAGTGTATCTTTTCTTTTTTTTTACTCTGATTAAATATCACCACTATTTGAAGACCTATTTCAGATATTAATCAAGTTTTTAATATATTCAAAAGTGTCTCTTTTAAAAGTAATATTTCTTACTTTAGAGCGTGTCAAACATACTGATGATTGTACTGAAACAAGTCATTCAATCGTTATTTATTAATTTTTATAACTTACCTGATAATTATAATACGATTTCATATATAATCATTACATATGAATACCTATATAAGCCTAAACTCTTGATTTTGAGAGATTTTAATATACCAGACTTTAGAAACGCATCATTCGATAACTTAAGCTTGATAAAATTCTGTCTCTAACTAATTTTATTTATTTTTTATCTTACATGACTTATGATCTTATATGCATTGATAATCAGTGCATATAAGAGTAATCAGTAGAGTATCAGCAATCCTGTGTAAAGCTTTTCAGATTTAATTTTAAGTAATTTACATTTGAATGAATTTGAAAGAGCACCTGATATCATTTTACCTGAAGACTCATATTCTGTTATAATAGCTATCAGAAGCTTAGGCTATTAGAAGAAGTTGACCAAACACAGCATTGTTTCTAACCATTAAAAAATTTGGCAATTAACTTAAAAAGAAACAGGAAAATAATATTTTTTTAATTAATGTAAATATAGCAAATCCTTATGCAAGTTTATTAAAATATCGTATTTTTATTTGGCAATTTTAAATGCATCTAGTAATAATATAGCAAATGTAGAAAGAACAAATTCTTTTAAAATTTTGCCTAAAGTATATCAAGATCTGCAGCAAACACAATTTCAAGGTCCAAGGATATCAAGTCGATACGATATATGTGAAAAAAGCTTTTTAGATTAAATTAACTTTTTATTATTAGTCTTATTTTAACAACAGGCAACGACTAGTAGAGTATATAGGTCAGTCATCTTAGGTCTTTTTATGTAACATCAAGTCTTCCTCAGCGGTCTATCTTGGACCCTGTTTTATTTAATAGCATTGCAGTAAGCTGTAAAATGCTTTTGTATGCAAATAATGCAAAACTTATGTATATATTAGGAACCTAGACGACTGCTACGGTCGTCAAAGGACAATTGCCAAAATGACAGACTCGTGTTCCAAACACAATCTGCTCGCCAATGATAGTATAGGTAAAGAAATGACACTTTAAAATGAAATTCGGCGATATTTAGTTTATTAATGATGTTACTATTTCTAGAGTTAAAGTCTTTATCAGACTTGGTAATAATATTCGAGAAAAGGCTCTTATTTGTTCCTCATATTAACAGTCCTGTTTCTTAAGGTTTTAAATCACTTGGCTTTATTATAAGAAAATCTGGATTACTTTTTAAGGCTAATACACTGAGGCAGGTTCTAAAATTTAAAACTCATTTAAATAACTTGGATCAAGTCCAACGAAGATTTCTAAAGTACTTAAATTATCGGACCGATGGCATATATGTTAAAGTTGGTTTTTCATATCAGATGTTACTTCAGAATCCTTAATTTTGTTCATTGTAACGTAGATGCACACTTACCTAAGTATTTAAAGTTTTAAAGTTATAAAATGTTACAAAATAAAGTGGAAAATAGTCAAATATTAAAGGGACAATCAAAATCATTTTACAGAGATTTTACTAAGTGCAAAGAAAGACGTACCTACAAAGCTGTAGTTTGGATCAGACAGACATCTAATACACTTTTTTATATAGTTTTGTAGTTATATGTTTTTTGTATAGTTATATTTATTCAGTTTTATTTACTTAAATCACTTAAGCAGTCAATTCTACTTGTGTATATATTTACCCATTGGTTATTGTGATTGTGAATTGAGTTTACTAAATAAATAAAAATAAATACTTACTACGGCAGTGATTTAAATGTGCCCAGTCTTTTCCTATCAGCCCGGATGTGTTAAAATATTAATTTTGATAGTAATTTGAAAGACAAATTGATGTTAAAAATTCCTAATATTTTAAATGCTATTAAATATTGATCACGACAGTGTTTTAAATATCCATAAAACCGGTCAAAACCACATAAAGAAAAGTGTTATTTTTATTCCCTTGCAACCAATAAGTCTTGAAATTAGGCATTTTAAATTGCCACAGAAATATATGATGCAAAAGTATTTTTTTAAGAGCAATATTTACAATATTCAAAAAGCATTATTTTTAACAACTCGTATTACAATGTAAATGGTTGTAAAAAAATTAATAAATTGCCTTAATCATTTAAATAGGGAAAAGATATTTATTTTGTTAGTAGTTGCTTTAAATTTAAATTAATTCAACAAGATGCAATAAAAATTTATAAAGAGCCAAATATGAAATTATCATAATTTAACTTTAATTGTGTATTTTTTAAATATTAATAAAATTAAGAACTTCCTATTTTTGTCATTTATTTTCACGTAAAAATCCTAACTTCTCAAAAAAAAATCTACTTAAATTAGAGAAATAGGTCCATCTGCTTCGAATTTGGGTTATGAATTAATTAGGGTATCAACATATTTTTTCTATTTAAAATGAAATTTTTTTAGTGCAGCTGCAGTCCTAAGCAGCAGAAAGCAGGTGCAAGTAGACTTTTGGGCTCAGTTATTGTTTTTAAAGCAATAAAATTAGATGCTTCCCATATCATTAGCAAATTATAGTGACTTGTATAGTTTTTATTTGTATTGGATTTTCCTTTTTGTAGCTTGTGGTAGTATTTTACCTTTTTTAGTGACATTTTTAAAATTCTTAATTAACTTCCTTAATAGATTTTTAAAAATAAAGTTTTATATTAGTAATAAGCTAAAAATGCTTTTTTTAGTATGAAGGTCAGAATTATTAGCATAACTTGACTCTAATTTTAAAAGTAGCGTATTAATATTTACCATGTCTGCAAAACACATTAACATATATAACATATTTACTAAATATATAATTTAGCAGTTTAAAAAAAGAACAGGATTAATTCGAATGGCAAAAAATATAAGTTTATTGGATAAATCTGTATGACTTTTCCCTTTTATTTTATTACCTGGTTTCATGGCCATATTCCCTAATGAGCTTTTTAGCGGAAACAAAAATTGTAGTTCGTCGCATACAAACTATTATTCTTCTTAAATTTAAGCAGATTTCTGCGTTAAAATTATTTCTTTATTTTAATGTTCGATCGCATTAAAGCATATTATAATAGCCGCTTATGCTTCCTCTGGCAGCTTTTTAATCTTGCTCCAACTTGAGTTTCTTATCGTAATTGCATGTGTTTTTGGGAACTTTTACTGGTTTATACCACTTTTTTTTTGCAGTGTAATGAATTGAACTAATTTCTCATATTCTAAAACTGGGGTCCTTTTCTCTCTAGTTCTTTCTTGCTGTACAGTTTTCCCTGAAAAATATGATGAAGTGAATCTTTACTTATTTCTCATAATGTAACTTCAATAGTCTAATTTCTTATATCTTTTTATAGTCAAAGTATTTTTACATTTCTTTTTAATTCATTATTTGATCAATTTAGGAAATGAAGAACTATTCAAATCTCTAAACTGTAGAGCAGAATTAAAGATACATAGAACTGATCTCGACTTTTGTATAAAGTTTTTATCTTTATAAAGCATACTCCAGCCTTTGCTATATGTTGTTTACTCTCACTGATTAGTCGCACTGGCCAGTTATATTATTGCATAAGTAACTTTTAATCTAACTAAATTAGCATTTAATTGAGAAGCTTTTCACTTTGTCAATTCGTTGCTAATTAATTAAAAGGTATTTGACCATATATTTTGTTTCCCTTATATTCAGATCTAATTTATAGTGTATGTTATAATCATTTGCAAACCTCCCTACTATCGGCTATGAATAAATCGGAATTTTTACGATTAACTCTTTAAATTTTTTTATATCAATAATCGCTAAAGTAAATAAGTATTTTGCAGTTAACATCTGTAACAGAAAACCGAGAAATTAAATTTTCTAATTTCGATTCTTGGTTAAATTATACATGACAATCTGCAATATTAACGGTTTTATATAATTTATCTTGAAAGAAAATCGTTGTATTAGTTACACATCCTATTTTCCTGGGCTCGTACAGGTTTCCTTCTACTTTAACAATCTTATAAGATAAGAACGAGCCATGTTTTTCTTATAATATATTTATTTCGATATATATATCTCTCTCAGCCATTCATCCTTATTTATTCTTATTACATCTCTGATTTCTTTGTAACTCTTGATAAAGGCAATAAACAAGCGTTAAACTAACAACTGACTTATTCTACTTCCATCATTTTTTCAGTATACATAGTATACATGTATTCATAGTACCAACCTGCTCATTTTGATTTTAGTTGTCATATTCATTTTTATTTTTGATCGATGGACTATTTTTGGCATTACCTAAATGATGTATTTAATAAAAACCTGTGATTTAACAATGGCTTTTGACTGTGTGGGTCACGGAATATTGATACTATATGTATTCAGGTAGGAAAGAAGAATAAATTCAATAATATTTGAGCAATATGGTACAGTCTGTCTTTTACAATGTAGCGATCTCTATCAATGTATATCAATGATATTTTAAATTTTGTTTATCTAGAAAATTAAATTTTAGTCAATACTGTTGAAAGTCAATTTCTAGAATTACAAATAGATAATAAATTAAAATTAACTATTAACAAAACGTTATAAAAAACTGTCATGTGTCATATTTTGCAGTAATAGAATTCTGTACCAATAAAAGACAAAAATGTAATATTAATAAAGACTAATGTCTTCTAATATATTTTTTATATTATAAGCTTTGGACTAAAGGAAAAAAATACACATCCATTAAACATATAAACCTAAAAAAAAAAGTTTTCTGGAGACATTGGTAACCAAAAAAGTCTTTAATACAGTAAATAATTTAAATACTTAAATACTAGTAATATACATACTGGTATGACCAGAAATTAAAAATAGTTCTTTAAAGAATAAATAATAAACTAAAATATTAACAGATCTTCTCGCCAAATTGTTAAATTGGATACCTATCGAAATTAAATCTATTTCAAATAGGAAGAAATTTAATTTATTATTCAAAATATATTAGTTGGTTAACAAAAATGTTTTTCTGGAGATTTTATAGACTTTTAAATATACATTATGTGTCAGCTAAATGGAATAAATTAGCTAATAAATAGATGGGAGCGTGTTGAAAAAAACGCTCGAATACGACTGGTTTTTATAGTTGCGTATTTTTTTTTCATAAAAACTTTTTCTACAGGGTGTATCAGATAACGGTAGTCAATATCAACTTACTTAGTTTAAACATAACACCCTGTATGTTAATTAATTTTTAGATTCCTCAGATCATTTTAGAAATATTTTGTATATAATACCTATCTTTGACTGTTCCGGAAATATTAAGTAAAATTGAAAAAATAACATTTAGAAAAGAAAATTATTTATTTTTCAAGATTCTCTACAACCCACTTAATACTTCTTGCCCATTTAAATAATGGTAATGATAAAGCAAGCAAAAACCATTTTAGCATTCCTTTTTGATATGAGAATAAAAAAAACTAAAAATTGTTGTTTACTTTGGTTTAAGATGCCAGACTTTTATTGACTCATGTTGCATGACAGAAGTAGTCGTCAGTGCTATAGTCGTTTGAATTTCATTAACTACAAGCCACAAAAATGGTTCATTTAACAGAAATGCACAAAATAACAATTCTACAGATGATTGGCTATGGAGATAATACACGGATGCAAATGGAAGTAGCTCGCTTATTTCACGAAAAATTTCCAAATTTGCCGCCTTTAACCCAAGGGACAATTAGTAAAATAGAAAAGCAATTCCGCGAGCTGGGCCATGTTAGGCAGGTAAAAAAAGCAGCTGCCAATGCAATAAGCGAGGATACTAAATTGGCTGGTATGCTTGAGTTTGAGGAACACCCACATACATCTACTCGGAAAGCAGCCCCCGTACTCGTCAATTATCAGAATATCACTTCATCAATTATTAGAATATTAAAAGAAAACAAAATGCATCCCTATATAATTATACCCACCCAGGAGCTCACGGAAGACGATTTTGACAGGAGAATATATTTTTGTCAACAAATGATGGCAATGTTAGACAGCAATGTGATCCAATTAGAACATCTTATGTTTTCTGATGAGTGCAACTTTACTCTTCACGGTCATACCAATCGTCAAAATTGCCGCTATTGGTCTAGGAAAATTCCTCGCTGGACGAGCGAAGATAATACTATTGAGTATTATCTTCTACTATCCCTGAAAAGGTTAACGTATGGGCAGGAATTATTAAAGAACAGATCATGCGTTCCTTTTTTATTAAGGGCAATTTGAATGGCCATAATTATTTAGAATTGCTTCAAAATAATGTAGTGCCACCGTTGGCCAACTTGTATCCTGATACAACTTCCAGCGAATATGATATGGGTTCAACAAGATGGAGCACCACCCCACTACCAAATAAATGTCCGGCAGTACCTCAACCAAATATTTCCAGATCGGTGGATAGGGAGGCGATGATCGATGGAATGGCCAGCACGGTCTCCCGATCTGACGCCATTAGACTTTTTTTATGGGGATATGTGAAAACTATTGTATACAAAATTAAACCCACTGATTTAGCTGACTTACGAAGACGAATAACCCTGGCAATTAGATCGATCACACTTGAGATGTTCAGTAACGTTAGAAAAAATTTCTATTTACACGTAGGGTGTTGCCAAGACGTTCGTGGCGAGCATTTTGAACATCTCCTACATTGACATTATTGTTTAGATTTGTATTATGTATAAGTTTTTAACTATATTGTAACAATTTTCGGCAAATAAATAATTTTCTTCTTTAAATGTTATTTTATGAATTTTACTTAATATTTCCGAAACAGTCAGAGATAGGTATAGGACATTATATACAAAATACAGTGGTGGCCAAAAGTATGGAAACTTTAAACTTGTTCAAAAAATGCAGAAAATATTGCAATACGGAAACTGTCAAAAATATAAATAAACAGCTTATCAGCAAATAAAGAAATTCCAATGGAGGAAAAAGCAAAAGAATGTTGTTTATTAGTTTTGATGAAAGAGGAGTTATTTCTCTGTAGCCAAATGTATGGAAACCTTTAATAAAATCATAATAATTGTTTACTACAAGCTGTTTAACGGTACGATTTTGTCTGAGTGAAGATAGGCATCATGCCTAAGTGTGAATACTTATCTAGTGATTTAAAAAGTAAAATAGTTGACCTATACCAGAAGGGTTATAAACAAATTAGAATAAGTAAAAATTTAAACATTTTAAAAGGCACTGTTTCAAAAATAATTAAAAAATTTAAAGAGAGAGGAAATGTTTCGGTAGCCCACAAGCAAGGAAGACCAAGAAAGTTGTCCAAAAGGGCTATGAAGGTAATGAAAAGAATATCGATGAACGACCTAAAGAAAACTTCTATAGATATTTCTGGAGAAATGAGTGAAACGGGAATTTCTGTGTCTGCTCGTACACTGAGAAGAAAGCTAAATGAAGTGGGGCTTTTTGGAAGAATTGCTGTAAAGAAACCATTAATATCAAAGAAAAATAGAAAGGATCGCTTGAAATTTGCACGAGATCATCTTACCTGGTCTCACAAAAATTGGAATACTGTATTGTTTAGTGACGAAAGTAAGTTTCAATTATTTGGGAGTGACGGGAGACGTTATGTCCGGCGACCAAAAGATACAAGGTACAGCCACAAATACCAAATGCCTACGGTAAAACATGTTGGTGGAAGCGTAATGGTGTGGGGTTGTTTCTCCCGATCAGGTGTTGGCCCCCTGGTTAAAATTGATGGAATAATGGACCGTTTTCTATACAAGGACATATTGGAGAACAACATGTTGCCTTATGCTGAGGAGGAAATGCCATTGAGATGGTTGTTTCAGCAAGACAACAGCCCTAAACACAAGTCCCTATTTTTGTGAAAAACTGGTTAAATGAACAGAGCATTGCTTTAATGGATTGGCCTTCACAGTCCCCAGATCTGAATTCCATAGAGAATTTATGGAATCAGTTGAACAGGAAGATTCCAAACCATTTGATTTCAAGCAAGGCTACAACTGTGGGAGGCTTCAACTGTGGGAAATACTGCAAACTGAGTGGGCTGCCATTTCCAGTGAAGACTGTGCAAGACTTGTCGATTCTATGCCACGAAGATGTAAAGAAGTAATAAATTCGGAGGGATATGCCACAAAATATTAGCAGATTTTGATTTAGATGTAATTTATATAAATAACTTTCTTCAGTTTCCAAACTTTTGGCCAATAAAATATTAATTTTATTTAATTTTCTTTTTATAATACGTTTAATTTCAAATTAATATGTGAAGTTAGGTAATATATTATATATACTTTATTACAATAGGAGTAACTTTATTATAGTTTCTTGTTTTTTAAAAAAAATACAAATTACAAAAGTTTCCATACTTTTAGCCACCACTGTATGTCTAAAATAATCTGAGGAATCTATAAATTAATTAACATACAGGGTGTTATGTTTAAACTAAGCAAGTTGGTATTAGCCACCGTTATCTGATACTCCCTGTATAAAAAGTTTTTATGAAAAAAAATGCGCAACTCAAAGCAATCAATCGCAACCAATCGACGTGTTCGAGCGTTTTTTCCAATACGCTCCCGTTTATTTATTAGCTAATTTATTCCATTTGGTTGACACACACTGTATATATTATACATGTACCTAAATACAAAAAGTCTTGTTTAATATTGTATTTTGTTACCTAAATACTTACTTATTATTTAATAATTAGAGCCTGTATTTACTTTTATTTTTAATTGTTATGGAAGATGGAGTTCAGAAGATGGAATTAATTAGCGCACAATCATACATGTAAACTTCTTTTGTTTTGAACTCGTATTATATTAAATTATTGTAAATATCTTTTTGTTTTGTTTATATTATTTTAGTTATTATGAGTTTTTGTTTTAACTATATTTTATAAGAATAATTGAAATATTGCAGATCTTCAATATTTTTAATTTCAAATCGAAATAGCCAATCAGCTTTTTTTTAAAAAGAACATAATTTTTCTAATGGAATAACCTGGAAGGATATATGACGTTTTGTTTTGGTTAACGATATTCAAAATACAGGGTGTCCCGAAATTATATCGCAATATTTTACCAGCCGCATCTTTGTCTAAAAATAAGACAAAAAGACCATATATAGTATGGTTCAAAAGTGCATCGTTTTTAAGTTACAGGATGTTTTATGAATCATGTTAAAGATGGTTTTTTGTTAATATATCCGGAACGCCTAGTTGTAATATTTTGAAGTTTTCAACATTTACTATTGGTTTTATTAAAAACTGATATTGCAACCATTTTTGCCAAAATGTATACAGGGTCGTGTAAGATTTACTAAGATTTGTTTTTAACTAATACCAAGGTTTAGAGGGATGCCAAAAGGCTGCTTTAAAGAACAAGTTATATACCGTAGCGACGAAATAAGATGACGTTTAATAGTGTAATAATTTTTTTTTAGTAAAATCAGCTAAGCGCCTTTGGTCTGTTAGACCATCTTCGGAGCCCCTTTGTCAATAGAAAAACATACTACATGACAAAGAACGTAAAATACATGACATGGATTCATATACAAATAAAGATTTAAAACAAAGGAAAACTAGCACAAAAATTTAAAATCAATGGAAAACTGAAAATAACACCTTAACAAATCACATAAGTATTATGATTTGTTAAGTTCACGTCAAGAATATAAAAGTCTATTAAAAAATATTACGCTGACATACAAAACTTCGCCTTGTTCAAAGGCTTCTTATTGCAAGAGCCTATTAACAATTAGGAATACCGTAGTAAAATATTTTTATTGCTTTGTATATTTTAATTTTCTGACTTAAATTTTACTTGTTTCTTTTAAAGTTTTTTCCTTATTTTTATTAACTAAAGAAATTTAAAAATAATATTAAGAGAAAGTACCGGAAATAGTTTTTGTTCATTCTGTATCTACTTGGTTAACCCTTAGTAAGCACCATTATAAGAAGTTGGACTGTTGGTTTAAATACAAGTTTAAATTTTTATAATAGGTTTTCTGTGTAAATTCCCTATGACAATTGCAATGAGATCTAAAACATTATCTCTTTACATTAGAATTGTTTAATCATTTTTTTTATTAGAATTTTTAGAAATCAGGTAATCTAGAGGAAAGTATTTTTATGATGTAAAGTTAACTGTATAGCTACTTATTCGTCTGATTTTATTAATATATGAACTCTTTTGCTAAAAAAGGAAGTAGAGCAGGGCATCAAAAATTATAAAAAAAATATTTTGCACCTCAAGTATTGTACCTAATTATTATTGGACTTAGATATAATTAAATATAATTAAATATAACAGAACATGTCTTTGATGGTTTTAATAAGTTAAAATATAGAGACTTTGGTTAAAGTATATATTTCTTCTAATAAGTAGATAAGGTTCATTTTCTTCTTTTATTCAAAAATTGAATTTATGAGACAAGTATTATATTAATTTATATTTGTTGAAATATTGACGTAATACCCAAAAACCTAGGTAAATAATTATCAATATATAACAACAATATAGATTTTACATAAAATATGATTTTAAGCATCTACATAGTAATTATATCAAGGAAAAAGAAAGGAAAATGAAGATTCTTAAGTATTCATATAGTATGGTGTAAACAGTTTCATATTGTTGCTTATGCAAATTTATGTTAAATTTTGGTTTGTATCTCTTTTTTTTCTAACTATATTTTTGCAGCATATTATGATTTAAACTCATTTTCACTTCTTACACAAGAATGATTTATATTCAATATATAGACACATTTATAAATAAAAGTAAAAATACCAATTTTATGTTTGCGGCCTGTTTTAAATTTTCTTATGGAGAATGTATAACAAAACCATTAATTAAAATCTGTATTGTTGTGACGAATTCATAATGAGTTACTTATTATATTGGGTATTACGTCACTTATAGCAAAAATCAATTTAGAAATTTTTTATCTCACACGCTCAACAATTATTTCTTTTTCTTTTCAATAATTGTTGAGCGTGTGAGATAAAAAATTTCTAAATTGATTTTTGCTATAAGTGACGTAATACCCAATATAATAAGTAACTCAAAACCATTAATATTAATATCATGTGTGTGTTTCTTTAATTCGCTAACCTTCTGCACACGACATCTTAATTTAAAGAAACTTTTTTAGTAGCTAAAGATCCATAGAGCGTTTTCCAGGTGCAACACAAGCTCAACAGCTTAATTCGAAATTCTTTCCTGGGTAATCAATTACCTAACTACATATAAGTAACGTAATTTTATGCTACATATTGATGTTTAAGTTAAAGAGATAATAGTTCTAAGTGGTTATTTAAAGAGATTTTTCTACAAATCATAATAAAGGTGGCAATAAAGACATGTGTAATAAAAAGTGTTTCTCGTCATTTATACGCTATTGAATATAGAATAATTATTATGAAGAAAAGCATTACGGTTCAACAATATGCAAAGCTTGAATAGAATAATCTATATTTTAGTTGTGGTCAACCTATATTCATAAAACAGGTTACGAAGTTTAAGTATTTCTTATTATCCATGGTCTCTACTAACGAATACCTTAATACTTCCTTAAAAGCACAAAGAGGTAGGAGCCGATCTTTTCTAACTGTAGCAGACCAAAAGATTTTTCTTCTGATAATTTCACATCTGATCTGGAGCGTAACTTAAATTAATCAAAGCATATTTTAATCATCATTTTGCTAATTATTCCCGAACCACTTGTTTATGTAAGGTTATGCAGATGCACAAAAAATATTGACTAATAATTTTTTATATGCCTAATGTATAAAAAATGTAGTTTGAAAAGTAAAGTGGTAAATATCGTGTCCATTTAAGTTATGCCTATTTTTATAATATGTTATTTTTTTAAATCATTAATGGTGTATGTCCTAATAAAATAAATTTGCTAAAGCAGTTTTTTACTTTAAAGGTAACGATATTAAATTTAAAATATATGAAATGCTTGAGTCAGCTAAACTTGTAAACTTACATATGAAATGATAGCTCGTGTGAACACCGTATGGCTTTACCCTCATTACGTATTTTTCTTCAATTCTCAACGACATGGCATGTATCAGGAGCTATTTATTTCATGGATGACTGAAATAAATAATGATATAAGCCAAATACTAAACATTATTTTACAAATTCCGGGAGCGTTGCACTTGCTACAAGAAAGATTATAAGATGTATAGTGTGTCGTGCCAGTTTAAGGTGGGCTTTTCTTGCCAAAAGCGAGCACGATTTCTTAGGAATTTCTTAGCGGAAATGATGAGCTTTAAGTTTAATTTGATGAAATTATTTATTGTTTTAATAATAAAAAAAAAAAAAAACTTCATTTAATTCTATGTTTGTTTTTGGTATTTAATTTTTTTTTGTAATTAATATCTTAAATTTAATTAAGATGATTTAACTTCAATTTTGACTTTCCTGTTTACTTTTGCATACCTAAACTCCTTTTACATATTTTCATCAAATTCCTCAAAGTTATTTAGATTCCTAAAAGTAATTAATGATCTTACAAATATTTAACGACTATATTTTTGTAAAGAAAACTGAGTACGTCTCTTATAAGAAACGTTTCTTAACGGCCTCTAAAAAAGGGTTCTTTCTCAACAAAACCATTAAGAACGACCCACCCACTCTATTATACCGGAAGGAACCATTCTATGATTTTGATTAAAAACCTTTTTTTGAACGGATGTGTAATCCATTTTAAACTCATCTTGAGCGGTGCTTAACACAACAAAAGTTATAGTACTCTTGTTAAATTCATTTTATTATATCGACATCATAGAATAAAAATTGTTTTTCTTAAACTTTAAAAGGGTGAATCGTATTCATTTAAGTTATGCCATATATTCCTAATTAATTTTTGGCAATGTTATTTTAGAATAACGTTTATTTTACAAAACCTATTTATTTTTTTGTAATTTAACATACTCTTAGCTTTTTTCGAACTGTTTATTATGCAATGATTTAAATTTCCTAATTTGGACGTTGTGATATGTTACCAAATTATTAATAGTAGATTGTCACAAAGAATATCCTCAAAATAAACCGATACACACACAAACGGACTTCATAACCTAGCTGTAACGTATCGTAGACGTAGAGAAAAAAACTTTGATAACACCCAAAACTATAACGAACAAACTAAAGTTATACCAAAAACTATACATATAAAAATTAGCTTTTGTGTGTATATGATTTTTTTTTAAAATTAAACTTTATGTAATAATCCAATAATAATAATATGGTCCCGAGCATGATACAGAGAGTATCAAAACATTGCGATTGGAAAGGTAAACCATTAAAGTAGTAGTAAAGTAGTAGGCATTACATTATATACAATCCAAAAAGTTTGTGAGTTTTATGATTATAAATAAGTGTAATATTCATATGATTGTAATATTTATCATCTTCGTTTACGTCATATTATGTTACTTTTTAGTTAGTTAATATAGGATTTATCACATATTTAAGTGCAAGATTTATTTACCATGTCTTTACTCTAAATTTAGATTTAAAGAAAGTCGCAGATATTTTGCAAAATTTAACATATGAAAAAGAATTATAAAAATTAAATTAAAAATGCTTTATATAGCAATAATTGAAGCATAACCTATAAAAATATCTCCTAAATAATTGGCAATACGAAAAGAAGAAGTATTAGAATTTTCCAACCATTCAAGAAAAAAAATATTGAAACATATTTTTGTTATGATATTTATTTAATTTTTTTGGTTCACTACAAATAAAAATTGTGAGTGTAAAATAAAATAATGAAGTTTTATGTGTCGTATTTATTAAAGTAATGTTTATTTTCAATTAATTTTTTTATTCATAATTTATTATATCCTTAATAAAGAGTTATTTAAAAGGCACTTGCAGATGTAGATTCAGGAAGAGTGTGATTGGACATTAGAATACCTAGGCTCTATCCTGGAATCCTTATTTATTAGCACACTTTTTTCTTCTAAGATAAAGAGAACGCATATTTTCTCGGCGTTCTTTTGTGTTTTCTTTCCGGTATTAAAAAGTGAATAATATTTATTCTGTCATTCACACTTTGCCTGCAAACCTGCTATATAGAGCAGATAAGCTGCAGATGAGCCTTCAGTTCATGTTTTTTGCGGTACTCCTTATGTGGTGTGTTTTCTGTGTACTCGTTGACAAAGCAACTCTGAAGATATTCTAACAGACCGAAAGCGCGTGGCAGATTATAATAATTAAAAATTACACTGGCATACCAAACGTTGTCTTATTACTACAATTAATTTTAATTTTTTGTTGACATCCACTTAAATAACTTTTTATAAGTAATAAGTGAATTTCATAAGTAAAAGCGCATACGTACCCCTTCACTTTCAAGCTTTTTCAATAAAAGATCGTGAGATGTGGTATTTGTCAAGTCAAGAAATGCCGCTAGAAATTGCTTGTTCTAATTTAAATCAACGCTAATGGTTTCTAACCTGTTGGCCTCTCTCATTCATTTGAGTCTTCTGTTTTGCAGTTTATCTTTCTGAAATTTTATTTTCAAAGAAACAAGAATAAATGAACCCTTTCTTTCTAGAAATTTTGCATCAATAAAATATGTATTAATAGTAGAAGAGAATTTTTTAAATATTTTTAATATTAAACATTTGGAAAATTTGGAAATTATCGTCATCATTGATTCCAATAGGGATTTGAAATCAAGCGATATCATTCCATTAAATCCGATTAGAAGCATAATTTTATTACAATTTTCTATTTTTTTTTCATCAATCAAACATTTTAAATATTAGGAGGGTAATTTGAAAAATTATTTAATGCTTAATTAAAACTAATTATTTTATTATAAAATATGATATGATATAAGAGAAACTGAAAAATCTTAAAAAAGTTCAGTTTACACTTGATAACGGTTGGAGATACTTACCAACCGAAACGTCGTGTTACATTAAATAAATAAGACAATGCAAGTTCGACAAGATGTTTTCACTGTACCATTGTCTACCACCTTCAAAAACTCAAAAATCTTACAAATAAAATTAGAACGAAGTTAAAAAATAGGTTTTAGTAAATAAAAATTATTACTTTATTAAATGGTATTTTATAAGTAGAATATAATTTATATTTAACTATATAAATATCTGGGTGACCGACTACCGTAAGGAATAAATAATAATATAATTCAATACTACCGAGTTCTCCATCTCTTTGATCAACAACTAATTTTTAAAATGTTGATGTTATATATATTAAAATTCTAAGCAAAACTCAATTATTCTCAAAGATACCCTTGTTCAGTAAAATAGAGAAAATTCCAAGTAAGGGTCTCATATAAGTGTGTAATTGGAAGTTATGCGTCAAAGATTACACGTGTTCGTCTATTTAGACATCGTTAGTCCAATAAATCTAGCCTAGTGGGCTACACGCTCCGCCACAAACAATTATGCCATACCCCAGTAAAGTTATTCTGTTGATAGTAATCCATCAGAAGTAATTTTTATAAATCATTCCGTAACCAAAATACCTCACTTATATTTTTAACAAATTATTTTTAACAACAACTTTTTAAGATTGTAAATCAATCTTGCTCAGATTTAAATGAGTAACTAAATCTTGCTTCGTGTTAAATGCGTCGACTGATGTGAAGACGTGACACCACCCCCATATTGATTTGGAAAAATGACTTCTGTATAGGTCTGTAAAGGCACACGAGTGATATCTTATTAAACAGAGAGTGTTTTGTTTTATTAAATAACGTAATGAAATATACATGATGGTATTTAAAATTATCGAGTTGTTGATCTATTTCTGTTAAAGCCGGAAGTGATACACTATTTTTTATATCTAATATGTGAACGAAGATGTTTCGGAGAACCATATTAATGATTCCATTAACCATACTAATTGGGGTGTGTGGTATGTTTATAAGTAGGCAAAAAATTAATGCTGCCACATCATGCCATGTAAAAAAATCCCATATAAAAAATATTTAATCGAAAGAAAAATCCTAAAATCAACAGCAAAACTAAAATACACCCCTGCCTTAATCTATTCATGGTGTTCATTCAACTACATTAGAGTCGTGATCTCGATCTCTCGCTTGATCGGTTCCCATCGTGTGGTGGTGGCTCGCAGATCAATCAGCACCTGTAAGATTTTCCCACACCCTTTTGTAGCAGCTGACGTATTTCGTGTCGAACCCTTCCGCCCTCACAGAAGCGAATAGAGAAGAGAATACTTCGCACACTAGGTGTACAACAACTGGAGCAACATATCCTTTTCTTGGGTATTCACGGGTTTTTTTAAAAACCGACTATTTGCGAGATGACGTGCAGATTTTGAATATTTCTGATTTTGGCGTGACCGGTGTTCTTTTGTGTATTATTTCCAATATAAAGGAAGATTAAATATATGCATGATATATAATTTTAAAAGGGTATAAGGGTTATAGTTAAATATATATATTTTTGTAGTCAATGCAGCTGTTTAGTTATAAGAAGCTTTTGGAATTTCATAATTTATTTCCTAGAGCTTAAACATATTTAGTTGGTTAATTGAGTAAAATTTGAAACTAACTACTTTCAACAAAATCTTTAGCCTCAAAAATAATTTACCTAATATAATATTTATTAACGATTCTAATTTACTCAAAATGTACAGAGTATTAAAATAGAGACTACCGTCCAGTTTGGCTGAATTTTGCGGTAATTTGTATATCTATACTTTCTGAGAGTCTTAAGCCCCTATAGCCTTTTTGTATACGTAACTTTTTGTATATCATACATTTTTATGGTATATACTTAAAACATGCAGAGTGGCTGAAATGCCGTGCATAATGTCTGTAACTTTTTAATTACCTGGTACACTAAAAATTGACCTTAATGAAAGTTGTTCAGTTAATTATTCTCTATATTTCTACCTACATGTTTTTGTTCCGTCATTTCTGGTTTGGTCACCATGTTAAAATTATTTTTTTTTAAAGGAACAAAGATGCAGTTGTCTGATTACAAATTTGGATTCTACTGGAAAAACTATAATTAGTCCCCATATAAGTCAGTATGAATTAAATACGCATCCAATTTTACAAAAAAAAACAAAAGTATCTTATGCGGCACCATTAATATAAGATCAGTCAAAACTGGCTTTGATAAACTTGCCCATTTTATAATAGATACAAGGTTTGATATATTGAGCTTGACAGAAAATTGGTTGACTTTTTATTATTTTGGTTATAATATTAAAAGCTACAAATTAATAAGAAAATATCGGGTTGTGCATGAATTGAATGAATGAATTGTTGAAACAGTGAGGTGCCAAGGCAGTTGTGCATATAGGTCTCCTGATGGACCCGTCATGCCCCACCGGGGGTTACCAGAGCCCAAACGGCCTTAAAGAAACCGATAAGGCTCTCTGGTCTAAAGGACTTAAAGTCACTCGGTACACTGAAAGTATTACCCAAGTATTTGAAACTGGCGCGCGTGAGTGCTGGGCACTCCCCGACTACATGGTCAACGGTTCCATCCTCCTCACAGCACCATCGGCATTC
Source organism: Anthonomus grandis grandis (assembly GCF_022605725.1). Taxonomy (NCBI): domain Eukaryota; kingdom Metazoa; phylum Arthropoda; class Insecta; order Coleoptera; family Curculionidae; genus Anthonomus; species Anthonomus grandis. Next base: position 12,030,177 of record NC_065555.1, read on the forward strand.
CGGGTTGTCCGCAATACCGATAGTATGGAGACGGCTTCTTACGTGGCAGTGACCGGTTAAAAGACCCGTCACTAGCCGAATTTCGCGTCTCTTTAGGCGTAGTAGATTTTTTGTGAGACAGGCAGAGGGCCCACGTATGTGCGCTTTGGCCTGTCTCATACCAGGGGACTCAGTCCTTCTTCGGTGGGTCCACTTGTTCAGTAGACCCTTTATTGACGCGACCGCAACGCATTTGGCGATACCAACTATGGGTTCCGGCCCCATTGGCACATTCGCGGATCCCAGTCTGGCAAGAGAGTCCGCTTCCTCATTACCTGCATGGCCTGCGTGGCCAGGTATCCAGACGAGCTGGACCCTGCAGCCAACCTACACCAGTTTTTTCAGGACTTTTATGCACTCTAGTACAAGCTTGGAGCTTACCTTTGCGGCCGTAATAGCCTTAATGGCAGCTCTGCTGTCCGAGCATATTGATACGACTGTATTGCGGTATCCGCAGCTTAGGATTTTCTGTCCGCATTTTAATACAGTGAATACTTCGGCCTGGAAGACAATTGCGTGCTCCCTCAGCGAGTATGCCCTACTGGTATGTGGGATTCCACCACAAAGCCCTGATCCAGCTCTGATATTCATTCTGGAGCCATCTGTGTACCAGATGGTCCCCCTACTTAGCAATGCAGGTCTGTTGGAATGCTGCCACTCCACTCTGCCTGCAATGTGCGTCGCGAATCCCTCGCAGTCCACAGTCACTGGAGCCATGCAGTCACTGCCCATCAGAAGCAGAGGACATTCCTGTATGGCCCGTGACCAAATTTTTGCGTGACCGGTCTCGCCAGCACGTAGTTCGCCGAGGACGTATAGCCTGTACGCAGTCCTCATTGCCTCGAATTGCACAACGAGGTCCAGAGGCGAAAGGCTCAGCAGAGTCTCAAACGCTCTAGTTGGCGCCGTCCACATGGAAGCCGTTATGCTGAGACATGCAAAACGTTGAACTCTGTCCAGTTGAGCACGAATTTTCGCTTTCTCCATACATGGCCACCAAACGATAGCCCCGTACGGGAGAAGGGGTCTCACAATGCGCGAGTAAATCCACTGGAGGATCTTAGGAGACAGACCCCAGGTATTGCTGAAAGCCCGCCTGCAGGCCAATAGTGCGCAGGTGGCCTTCTTTGACTTGGAAGTGACAGCGACCCCACGGGTTGTGCATTTTATCTTAAGAATTATTAATTGGTATTATTATAGCTTGTGAGTTTTTGAGTATAAGATTCCATTTAAATAATAAATCGTTTTTAGTAATAGTTAAATATCGCCGTCCATCTTCTAATGTTAATGAATTTATTGAGTTTCTGGAAGATCATTCTATGCTTTCTATGATAATGTTACTTACAAAAGGAACATTAACATTGATTTGTTGAGTGTGTCTGCATAGAAAACCAAATTTCTTACACTTCTTCACATTTTTGATCTTACTCTAATAATAAACCAACCAATTAAATAAATGTGAATAAATATTTCAAAATAACACTTAAACCTTAATTTATGTTATTATCAGTTATAATTTAGATTATACAAATTTTGGCTCCTTATCTATGCCAAATTCAATTACTGATCATATACTTGTTTTTGTTATTTTAAATATATTAAACCGTATTTAAAAAAATAAAATTCTTCCAAATTTTAACTATTATAAACAATTAAGAAATTCTACGAAATATGCCCTTATTAAAGAAAATAATATTCTTTAAATTAATTTTAGCGAATAATATCCACCAAATGTTAACCAGATAGAAAAATATCAGTAAACTTCAATTGTGTAATAATAATCTTTTGATATACTCGATAAATAAAAAAAATGCAAATTTAATAAATGCCTATTCCGTCATCTTTGTCAGACTTAAAACTACAGCACTATAAAAAGTATGGTAAATATGGTCTATAATATCAACAGCAATAAAAAAAATAAATTAACTACTTGTATGGCTGTGCTACATTTCAGCAAAGCGTTTGATACCATTGACTATACTTTTGGCTAAATTAAAGTATATTGGTTTCTCGGCTCAAATTCCTAAATTTGTTGAAGCATATATAAATATTAGATCTTAGTCTATATTAGGAAGTGTTAATAGTACATTCGGGCAGCGGTTTGATTTTCTTTACTTTAAAAATAAGTATTCCACAAGGCTTAAGAATAAGGTCCTTGTTATTTTCAATTAATGTTTCTGATATAAATAGATCAGTTCTAAACTCCAAAACACAGCAATATGCTGCTGACTCACAAATATATATACTATTTTCAATGTCGGATATGCAAGATGTTAATACTAAGTTCAATTCCGATATTGGGAGATTGCGTCATTTTGTAGAGATTACAATTTAAAAAATAAATCCGGCCGAAACCTTGGTAATGTTCTTTGGAGAGAATAGTTTGAATCCAAATATTAAAAATAATTTCACTACTAAAATAAATACAAACATAATTCCTTCTGTCAGTGAAACTCAAATTTAAGGTTTAATATTTGATTATCAACTTTTATTTGAGAATAATATAATAAACAAAATAAAATAAAAATAGCAAACATGGGAATAAAAAATGTCTATATATTAAAACACCTATTACACGCTACTTGTAAAACTATCTTATCGTTTCTCTAGGTGATTACGGCGATATAGTTTACTTTCAAAATTCTAAAATCAGGACTACCCTCTTATCTAAGGGCTTTATTTTTTAAATCTAGACACTTGCATAATATGAGAAATATTCAAATGAACTTTTTAGTACCTCAACACCGATCAAATTACATGCATCACTTTTTCTTAGTAGTAGGTGTACAAATGTTGAATAATTTACCAAATTTTGTAAAAAAATTAAGCTATTATAAATTTAAAAGCTATATAATAAATTATCTTTTAACTAATCAGGGTTTATAGTTTATTTATTACACTGAATTTTTGACATTTTTAATTCAATTATTTTATTTTAATTAGTTACAGCATCGTCTCTAATTTTTATTGTTTATAATTGAATTGTAATATGTTTCTGCTGACTTGATAAATTAATAAATTGACATTTAAATGATAATACCTATTACTTAATAGTGTTGCTTTTGCAGTCCTCTTCTACACTTTTAAAATAAATCCCGCGACTTCGATCGCAGGATAGTTTGACCTTTTGCCACAAAGTATAAATATAAGGTGAAAAAAATGCATATATATATATTTATTTTAAACACTTTATGTATTTTTATTTGTTGGCAATAAATTTTGATTTGATTTGAAGAGTGCAGTTGAGATGAAATATTAACTGGGATGTTAAAGGCTTGCTTTCTTTAATAGGCCATCAATTAAGATCATAAATGTATCTTCCTTTTCTGATTGTGTTCCTGAAATTTAAAAAAGAGCCCTTCTATTACCTGTGCCTAATGAGAACTATTTCACCTATAATAATTTCATCGAATTTGTATTTTTGATGCAATTGTTAACTTTAAATTTTATGACTAAATATTGATACTTTGGGGGTTAGTGATGTGACATGGTCAGTGTTAGCTGCGCTGTGCAATAGTGACCCAAAGCATTTATACGGACTTGGATGGATTTTATACAAAAAGTACATAGGGTATAGTTTTATATTTTATACAGCACTTAGAGAGAATTTGATTTTTCATCTTAGAACATATACAAGAAACATAAACATAATACAGATGTATGCACCAACAATGGATAAAGAAGACGACAACATTGAAGAATCTTATGCTGAGCTTTATAAGATTTTTAAAAGCATAAAGAGTAATGTCACGTGTAAGTAACAATAATCATGGGTGATTTTAATACCTAGTTAGGCAAAGATACAGTCGAAGAAAATACAGAGGTCTTTCTCTTATGAGAAATTCCAGAAGAACGGACTGGTAGAGTTCTGCCAAGTAAGATATAGTAAATAAGAAATATCTTCTTTAAATTGCCACGGCTTAAATTTTACACCAAGAAATCTCCTGCAAATAAATAAATAAATACATTTAGAATACAAATTAATTAAATGCTCAGTAACAACCAGTATAAACGTCAAAGCTACAAAACCAACCCAGGTACTAAAGTTAATATCAACCACAGCTTAGTTATAGATAAGCTAAATATATAAAGATGAGAAAGATACCAAAGAGTCAAAACAACCAATATTCATAAAAAATTTGAAAAGCCGCTTTAGATACGCTCAAGATTTTAATACATCAAATGAACTCAGGGTAGATGAAAAATGGAAGCAAATATAAACAGAATTAGAAGCAACATCTTACAAGCAAAAGAACTAAAAAAAGAACATGTCATCGGAAATCTTAGATCTTATGGAAGAAATGAGAAAGAACTAAGGCATTAAAGATACAGTATACTACATAAAACGAGACAGACAAAAAATGAAGATGCAAAAGAAGAATATCTAAAGGTTTAATGTGAGGAAATAAAAGTACTAGAAAATAAATTTGATAGCTTTTACATACACAAAAAGGGACAATTAGTAATATTAATAAGAATACAAATGAGAAAATATTAACCGACATAGAGGAATGTGAAAAGCATACCTGCCAACACTGGTAGATAATAAAAAACATCCAAAACCTAGCAAGCAATGTGCACTTAAAAATATTATATTTAGATTAGAAATGCTATATGCTTTGAAGACTATAAAACCCTGTATTGCTGCTGGTCCTGATCAGATACGAATAGAGCTAAACCTTGTGATGACGATGTAATTAATATTCTTCCGAAACTCTTCAATCGTACTTATGATAAGGAAGACATTTCTAAACAATGGTTATCGTCCACTTTTGTGCTTATACTCAAGAAATAAAATCCAAGAAAATGCTTAGACTACCAAACCATCGCTCACTTTTGACCCATACTTTAAGCTTCATTCATAAAAGAATTTCACCGAAGACTCGAGGAAGACATAAGCAAGACCGAAGCTGGATTCCGCAAAGAATTTGGGACAAGATATGCGCTTTTTGAAATTAACGGAATTTCCAACGCTGCATCGATATCAACAAGAGGTGTATGCATGCTACATCAATCTCAACTTCAAGTTTTTATCCTAATGTATGATAATGCATGCTCCACATAGTTAGAATAGTTACTGAGTATCTTCAGGAGGTTGAAATCAGGGTTTTGGGTAGCATGAAGTCTGGATTTAAATCCGATAAAGCATATTTAGAATCTGATCTACAGAAGGGTGAAATGTAAAAACGTTCATCTAGCTAATCTGAATGACCTGCTACGGCTATTACCTGCAGAATGGAAAACTCTGAATCAACAATACTTAGGAACATTGATTAAAAGTATGCCATAACGTTGTTGGGATCTGATACATGCTGAAGAAGGCAACGCACGTTACTAGATTTTTTAACTCAAAAGTGACTTTTATTTGAGTTTATTATTATCGATAGCCCAATTTATAAAATATTTTGCTGCAACTGCTTTTGTTGTATTCTTTACTTATCAAACCAATAAAAATTGATAACGCTACCTGAAGTCATAAAAATCATTAAATACATGTATGATTTTTTAAAGGTTATAAATCATAATGATGCGATACTATCTTGGCGGAGTATATAAAAATAATTTTATTAATGTATTATATTGTGTATATACAGGGTGTCCCATTAATAGTGGTAAATATATAACAGCAGATTCCTCTCATAAAAATAATGAGGTTAGGTTTAATTTTCCTAGTACGAAAATGAAATGCAACCAAGATGCAGGGTGATAAACATTAAGTTTTTTTTTTTGAATTTTGTCTATAAATTTAGCAGTTGTTTTTTGTTTTTAACTAAATTTGGCATTTGGAGGTTTTTTTATATACCAAATCTAATTTTATTAGTTTTTTAAATTGTCTCATAGAGGGCGTCCCCAGCCACATTTTAGTGGTTTTTTGAACTTCATAGCTTTTTTACGCCCTGTATAATTTTATTTTTTATTTTATATATGCATAAATTATCTGCGAGCATTTTTGCTTACAAAAGTTATACCTTAAAGATTTCTCTAGGATTACTCTTTTTCTAGATATTTACATTTAAAGATTTTAAAGACATCCATGAAAACCATATTCTAAACTAATTAAATTGCTACATTACAATTTAAATGATTGATAAATAAAAATATAAAACCTAAATCAGGACTTTGTACAGGCCAATGTCTTTGACTTTCACGTCCTATCCAGTTGAATATAGCACTAAGACCTCACGGGTCTAGCAAAATGCGCAGGAGCGCCATCTTGCATAAAAATCATATCTCGGCACAGATTTAAATGCAACTCTTCTAAATAATCAATGACTTTTGTTTCTAAAAAGTTTAAGTATAATTCTCCGTTTGGATTTAGAGGTAACTCGTAAGGTCCTAAAAAAATTGTCTATAACAGCAGACCAAATATTAACTTTAAATGCGTGTTGAAAGTATCTTTCAGTAATGAGGTTTGAATTTGCAACATCCTATGAATGTTTGTTTCTGAAATTAAAAATTCCCGGTCGGGTAAAAGTCACTTCATCCATAAACATAATTTTATTAATAAATAGGGGATCTTAATATTGTTGTTCCTGGATATAGCAGGCGATATCTTATCTCGCTGGAAGATCTGTCTCCAAAAGATTTTGTACTGGCGTAAAATGGTATCCATAAAGACGCTCACTATGAAAAATTCTTAAAACTGAGGACTTACTAATTCCAGTTCTTACCGCTATACGACTTACACTTATTTCCGGATCTTCAGCAACCTGGACTAACACTTCTTCTTCTTGGTCCACATTACGTCTATTTGGACGCCCAACATCTGGCTTTGGCCTGAATGAACCCGTTTCCCCAAGTCTCTGGTAAACGTTTTTAAAGAGTTTAAAATCTGGCTGCCTCCTATTTGAATACGATTGCGCATAACGTCGATAAGCTCTTAGACCGCTGTAATTTGCTTGGGCATAAACACAAACCGTATCTCGCATTTCCGAATTAGAAAAATATTGATGTCTAGGCATCTTAACCTAAAGTGATAAATAAATACTACTGGAACTAACACTAATTGTTTGTTTTCATTTGTCGCCAAGTCTATAAATTAATAGTTGATATTTAAACTGAAAAAAATTAAAGTTTTTTACATTTAAACAAATGCGCAAACTATGAAAGTGGCATAATAAATAATTGACGTGTCAACTTGTAGTAAATATTTTATTGCTCGATACATTTCTAAAACGTAGTGTATGTATTATAAACAATAGCTTCAACAATTTTTCTGAAAAAAAAATCACCATTATTAATAAAAATCGATGGCATCGGAATGCTTGAATGTCAAGAAAACCGAGTGACCGCAAATGTTTGTTATGGTCATTGAACTTGGGATGGATAACTCATTCTCATTCCTTTCACATATTAAGGCAACGCAATGTGGCAAAGTTGGTTTATTGTTGAATGCAGCTATTGAGACTAATTTTTTAAACAAAAGAACATAAAATTTTCAATTAAAAGATATTTTGTATGTCCTATTTTTACGCCACGTGTATTTATCGTTATTGTAAATAAAAAGTTTATCAAAAAAATTAGAGAAAATGTTTTTATAGAAATATGATTTGTTGCATCAAAATCTGATACGTTATGAGAATGTCTTAGTTAAATATTCCCCAAATATCTAAATACTAACAACTACTTTAATAATTAATATTAATTGGGAGTATCCAAAGTGTTTTTTTAATATTGAGACAAAATTTAAGTACACTTGGATAAAATGGAGCAAAATATTTGTATTAACATATATTTCAACTTAAATTTTGACCTATAGGATGAAAAAATTGTAAGAAAAAATCATGATTTTGTTGATAAATTTGATGCCCCTTTAAATATCTATTCATCTATTTCTATCATCATCTATCATCTATATATAGATCTATATGGATAATGCTTAATTCTCTAAGAACACAAAAAAATGGTAATCAAAGTAATATTTTTTTGTTTACATAATAAGATTTAGATATTATGACTACCATCTAGCGAAAAATAATCTTTTTTTTGTTTTGTTTTTTGTGATATGCTATAAAAGAAATAACTAGTGCAAAAATATTTTTTAATATCAGAAAAACCAGTGGCAAAGAAACGAAATAAATGAGGAGCAACTTTGCAAATCGCATTTTGTCCAAAAAATACTTTTTTGGGTATTGACGAAAAACGATTTTTTTTTAAACCCTGCTATATATTTTTACAACATGGAGTTGTTTTGATAGAAATTAACATAAAAACCCATTAACTTATCTCAGTTAAATCAATATTTATTAGAAAATCTGGAAAAATCGAAAAAATTTTTGGACTTAATGCGTGTTGATTCGTAACAATGTATAAAATTCGTTTTGTTTCGTTTAAAATTGGACATAATGCTGTTCGTTCCAATTTACTCGTTTTACAAAAAACTGGTGTTGGTAGTGAAATTATTTGACTTTAAGGATAAAATGTCAACTAAGTACCAGGAATAAGTTTTTTTTTGTTTTTGTTTAATTTCTTCGAAAAATGCAAACTTACAAAATAATACTAATGTTAATAATATACAAAGTCCACTTGAAAAAAAAATCAAATTAGTTCCTGGTTAGGGTCTTCTTCGAGGCAGTCGCACATGGGATTTTCTTCACCTACATCATCGTGGTGTTTAAGGCATGATCAAAAAATAAGAGCGAAAAAAGCGGGACTTTAAATTCCCAGTCTTGTCCAAATCTTGCACAAAGCAGCTTTCGCACATCAGTTTTCTTTTCTTCTTTGATGTTATTTACCAGTGGTATGTTACAGTGATCCTGCATATCCCTTATCAAAGTTTGGCCTCGTTTTGTTATTGCCATTGGGTGCTTCGAAGCGTCGTCAAACATATAGGTGGGCTTAAGTTTTATCTTAATATCAACGTAGCTGTTTTTTATAATTTTTTGTAAAAATATTCCTTTAATGTCACTAATTCCATCAATTTTCTTATAGTCTTTGTAGTTTTTAAGAAACCAGTCTTCGCCTAAACCCCTGACAATTCCGTATTGTTGCTAAATTTTGATATAAGCTATGGGGCTCAACACCTCTTCAGTTTTTCGTAGAAGTTTCTCAACTCGACCGAATATTCTGTCAGTAGGTAAATAGGAGTGGCCGCGAACTGGGAAATATGTTACTATCTGTTTTATGTTTCTTGGGGACTTTTTATGTAGCCAGTATGTTAAGGCATGGATGACGTGTTGGTTTTTGTTTTGGTCTGCGCAGCCGTCAGTTCAATATGTACTTTTTCTAAAAAGTCTATCAAAGCTGAAGAAATTTCTTGAGCACCTCTTGCAGCTTGTGTCTCGTTCCAGATATAAAAATGTGGGTTTTTAGTTGCAACATTAGTCACACAAAAAGAGTAAAATGAAATTTGTCTGGAATAGAAAGCCTCATCAATACTGACTTTGGGAATTGCTTGCACTTGTTGCAAGTCAAACACGTACGTTATGCTCGCTTCTGAGATTTGCTTCATCAAAGTATGAAAAGCTTTAGCTCTCTTTTTGTGAATTACGATGTTTGAAATTAAACCTTCTTTGATAACACATTTTCACAAGATTGAATTTCACTTTTAAGTCTAGCGCAATAGCTACAGGTATCGGAAGCCGGAAAGCCAAACCCTAGATTAAACTTTGTCTCAACAATTTTTACGAAAAACGCTTTTTTTACTTTCAACTCTTTACGGTAGTATTATTATAAAGGTGAAAAAGTCGATTTATGTTTAAAGATGAATGCAAGTAAAGTCGACGGCTTTTTTTCGTGCATAATGACTTCCAAATTTGAAATAAACTCGTTCACTTGCTTTCTTTTTGCAGAAAATTTCCGAAGTTTATGATCCCCTTCTCGTTTCTCTACGATCCCGATTCTTGATAAAATTCCATCAGCAATTGTATTTAGTCTTCGCTGACCGACCCCAAAAAACTTAGCAAAAAACATGGAGCATACAGGTAGTCTTTGTTTTTCTGTAGATATCAAGAAATATTTAACTGCAACGCGATGTGGCTTGTTTTTTCTCACCTCACCACGAACTCGGCTGCGTTTTGGTTGAACAACATCCATTAAAAAGGAAAGTTTTTTATCTTGCTCGTTTCTGTCTGGTTTATAAAAAAATTTTCTCTTTGCTTTTGCTAGTATGCTTCTTGAAATACTAAGACAGTTAAATTTTCTTTCTCTGTGGAGGCAGGATGGTTGAAAATTAAGCAACAAAGGGTCAGGGTCTTGGTATCTATAAAAAATAAGTAAAGGTGTAAATATTTTTTATTGTAACAAACGAGCAATACTTACCTCTTCTCATGATCCATTTCCCTTTTTGCCTTTTGTCGTTGCCTTTTCCTTGACCCTTCATTATAGTTGCCCACAATAACGCTGTTATCGAGGTTTTCCGTTATAACGCACTTTAGCACCGACACTTTCTAGTTCCTAAATATTTTATTTAAAGAATGTAACTGGACAATATACACCTATTCCACTGCAGAAACTTACTGAATTGCAGGTTAAAACAAACAAAACTAAAACAACACTAGCTTTATATATCAGCTGTTTTGATCGAGACAGCGCCTTCTAGTGGCAAAATCACATAATGCGTTTTGATTCGACTTCATCTGTGGACAAAATGCATTTTGATGTGAACCCTATACTTTGCACCTCGATTACACAGTGACATAATGCCGTTTGAAACGTTTCATTTTTACAGGATTGTAGAACACAATAATTAATTTGCAAATCCGCTTCAAGCTCAATTTTGTCCAATTTTTGGACAAAATGCGTTTTGAAAAGTTGCTCCTTAAATATTCAATTCAATATCTGCATGAACGCCAATGAAAAATACACAAATATAAATTATATAGCAACGTTTTAAACTTTTTGATTTTCTTTTGTTTAAAAACAATACGTAGAAAATATGTTTACAGGAATTTCTTTACTTGATTGGATAATAGATATACGTATATTTTGCTTTTTCCAAAAATAATTTTATTTTCTTCATTTTTATATTGAATGAGTTAAAGAATAGAATTGATTTGCAGAAAATATATCAAAATAAACAAAAAATTTAATAGCAAAAAAAACTTTAAACAATTTTCTTTAATCGATTATTTAATTAAAAAAATACGTTTAAAATATTATTAACAAGATTTTATTGCAACCCTAATATTTCAGCAAAAGGAAACTAATAAGTAACATTTTTAAGAGTTACTAAATTTAAGATTTTATAAACAAACGTATAAGCTTTTATTGCATTTTTTATAAGCTCAATAAATTTTTAAGTTCTTTAAAGAATAATATTTATATTACATTCAAATTAATAAGTAAGAAGAAAATTTGTTTTTAATTTATTAATTTGGATACAATTCAATTACTATTTTAAATACGTAATTAATGGAACTGAAAACAAATATTTTGTTAATTTGTTTATAAAGGTCTTAGTGAGATTAAAAAAAAATATATTTATAAACCTATCATCAATCTAATATCTTTACATTTATTAAATCGAATATATAATTATGATAGAGAAAACATAAAATTATAGAATGAATGAATTAAGAAATGTAATTTTTTTAATTTTTTTATTTATATATTAAGCAGATTTAGCCAAAAAATATTGATTAAGTGAAAAATTGAAAATGTATGAGTCACAAATATCTAATAAATATTTTTAAAATTTTTGAGGATTTTTTTTATAGATGCCGACTTAAATTTTATTTATGTTTTACCTATCTATTATTGATTTATAATACCTTAGAAACGGAATATGTTATGGTAGCAATAATACCTGCTATCACACCTAGGGCATTATGATAATGCCCGGAAATTTTATTGCTTATCCAATTTTATTTCTCTCATAATAAAGAATAAACATCCATTTTATACAAAAATAATTTTAATGGACAATTTACAAACTATACAAAATAGCGTTAGTGCTGCCACCTCTACCATCACAAAAAACACCGACCATTCTATAGTGGGATCAGCTACATTTTCCGGGACATTTCAAAATTGTAATTTTTATTTTGGAAATAAAGTTTATATTAAACTTAAAACGCCTAAATCTTCTTCAATGATAGTAAAACTTTTTGAAGTTGAAGTTTTAGTTTCTGGTACCTTTATAACCAAGACCGTTCCTCTACTACAACACCCATTACCAATATGACTTTGTGTATCAAGTAGATATCATTAGGAGCCTTCTTAATAAATTTTATTATTTGTTCTCCTTCCAAAACTGTAGACTTCTTCGGGACATATCCTTTCGACTTAACTTTTAAAAAAGATATGAGACGACGGTATTGCAAGATGTTTATATTTTTATAGACCATTAACGTAGACCTTAGGGTAGAATACTTGGTCCAGAGAGAGTTCGGACTGTATTTTTCCGGCTAAAAATATTAAAATTTGTTAAACATATGTACGTATTGAAATAAAATCAATAACTTACCAGTTCCTGAAAATATGCCATTAGAACGGTTTCGGTTATTTGAACAATTGCGTTGACATCTCTCCAAATACCAAATAAGCCATACTCCCGATCATACTGTTGCCTTGATATACCTAGCAAAAGATTTTCGGTCGCTTTTATGACCTTTTCTCTTATATTTTAAGGAATTTCTTCCATTTTAAGCAAATATTTAAACAAAAAATGCCAACTGACTAACTGACAGAAACATCAAAGTCAAACTTAAATAATCACTGCAAGTCACTTGATAAATTTCTGTATGTAGGTATGTACGTATACCGGTACAGGTAGACCCTATTTTTTAATTAATATTAAAATTATTTTTGTTCTTAAAAATCTATTTTTAGGTAAAACATAAAGTATTGTATGCACCACGGGCACAATGCCCGTGAAACTCAAAAAACAGTAAGTATAAAAAAAAATCTACGCCACTGCATTCTACTGAAAAAAATCTATAAAACTGTATTTTTTAGATATTCGATAAGTTAAAGAATAACTGAAATACAAGGGGGGTCCCAAAATGTCGAATTTTCAAAAATGACCTATATCTTAAAAACTAAGAGGGCTTTGGAATTTTTGTTTACGCCATCGTTATTTTCACGAAAAAGTAGCATACTGTCGCGAAAACCGCATCACGCTTACGTTAAAAATAACGGAGATACCCCGCAAAAGTACTCAAAATGGGACACCCTGTACATATTTCATTTTAAGGTAAGCACCAATGGTGCACCTTAAAAGTTATAATGTATTGCATTTTCAGTACTCAAACTAAGTATAAATAATAATTTTAAACATTTATAGAGATATTATATCATACATTAATGCATTATTATGTTTAGATAAAGAACAGTCATAATTATGATAAAGCAACTAATACAATTATCACACAAATCATGTATATTATTTAAATATTTATGAATCGTAATATTTTGGTTTGAACCTTAAAGATAATCGAAATATGGGTTTAAAACGTCGGTATCTTTTTAGAAAGAATAAAACTTGTGTTTCTTTAATAACTTTTTGAATTAGATAATAAATAGCAGAATTTTTTCCATTAATTATATAATAGTTGATTTGGAATTTTAGATTTCTCTGGATTTCTAAGCCAAAATATTCTGTTAATACCAAAGTCGGCAGATAAATGTCGAATCAGCCAGTAAAACTCCTAATCCTCAATATAACCATCTGTTTTCGATATCAGGAAAAATTTCTATTCTATTTCTAACATCCGAATATTTTATTTAATTACTTAATTTAAATCATTTTGATTAAATAAAGAAAACTTAAAGTCAAGGTCTCATAAGTATATCATTAAAAATTAAATGATTATAAGTATCCTAATATTTTATCTGATTCAATTCACATCTGAGGGTAAGTAAGATTCTGTGTTTGGTTCTCCTTAATATTGGAGATGAAATAAGGTAATTGTGTTGCTAGTAGCAATTTTATGATTTTTTAGAGTAATTAGTAAAAGTGCCATCAACATCACCTAGATCTCCTTTTTTCTTAAAAGACAAGTTGATTATATGCGCATCTCTCTCCAATACTGCGAAGAGATTTTTTTGTTCTTTATACCACAGAATATTAGTATCATGGGCACGCTAAACCACTTTTCTTGCCACTGAGCTTTGATAAATAAGAAAAATAAAACAAAAGCTAACACAAACCACCTATACTTAAAGTAAGAAAGTCTTGAAGAAGAAAGATTAAAGCCATCCCAAGTAATAATAATTAACCTTTAATAATAGTAATCCAAGATTTACACAATCAAAAGCATTGGAGAGAAAACAGAACATCGCTGTTACCGCCTCTTTGGAGCTTACAGAAAAGTACACATCCTTCAATAATTTAAAAATAGCATTCTGAGAACCTTCAGATAACTTACATACATATAGAATAAGAGTTAACACATTGCATTGGGTTAAAAAAGATATTTTTTTAAGCTTGCGAAGAACCTTAGAGAGAGTAGAAAAAATAGGTAGATATAGATAAATAAAAATATCAATATATAAAGCTAGAGGTTGGTCCAAGCTCTTACCCTAATAAAAAAAAAAGCAGTAGTAGTAGAAGTAGCTTTTTCACCACAGGCCCCGTTGTTTACTTCCAGACACCTGTGTGATTCCACCAAATAACTAAGTCTACGTGGTATCTTACATTTAAAAAACATAAAAAAAGTTTAATTGGGATATTTCTTACTGCTGTTACTTGCATAAGATAACTTTACACGTCATATCTATATTAAGACACTTTTATTAACTTTCTTTCTTGGATGTCAAAATACACAAGCGGTAAATAGACTAGAACTCGGGCTTTTATATTAATCTCTTTATAGTCTTATAACCTAGTTTCTTTCAAGAGAACTCTTTTTTCCAAACAGTTGTAATCTAAGCTTCTTTTAAGCAGTTTTGCCTGGAATATTTTTTCAGTCGTCCTGGAAATAACAAGAAACTTTTCAAATCAGAATTCTAAAACCAAAGGAAATCTAAATTTTCATGTTCTTTTGCATAGAATAATTATCAAATCTCGGTCTTACTATGCTTTTATTCCTTGTTTTATTCTTGAGACAATTCCTACCTTTTATTATATTATCCTGGTTTCTTTTAAGAAAAAACTTTTCAAAGCAGCTTAAATCTATGTTTCCTTTTCTTTTAAGTAGTGCTGCATTGAATGTGCCTTCAATTATCCTAAAAAAAAAACAAGACACTAAATTCTTCCAACGAAATTGCTTAAATTTCAGGTCCTCAAAATATATTTTGTTCAGACAGTCGAGATGTAAGGTGTCATCTTATTTTACAGGGAATATTCACCGAACCTGTTTCTCACTGTGCTTTTATTCCTTTCCTTTAAGAAAATTTCTATTTTTAATTTTAATATCAATATCCTATTATTTCCTATTAGGTAGTAGATATATAAAAATAAATAAAGTAAATTAGTATTTAATACAGGTATTAAAATAAATAATATAAGCCAATATGTATATTATAGAAAGTTAGATATAAGTTTTTAGATAATTAAGTGATCCAATGAGTTTTTCTAATTTGTTTGAGATACAGGTGTATGCACAGGCTGTGACTGTGTAACTAGTTTATCTGACAGGATTCTTCAATTTTTACGTCCTCAAGATATAAATTGGTCCACAGATAATTAAATCACGTTTTCTCAATTTGTTGATTATAAGAAATGTAGTTTTGTAGACAACGAGAATGCGTAGTGATAAAAAGTGTGAACTTCTAGTATTAACCGTTCATGATCGCCGTGGTGGGTCAGAAATGCTGTGCCTGTACTTTCTAAATATTAAACATACCAACTTTAACACAAATATATATGCAAAGTTCATAAAGTTCTTTCTTAAAGGACAAAGAGCTGCTGATAATGTCCCAGTATACGACTACCTCAGAAAGCAATGACATGTAAAATAGTTCTCGATGACTGCAAGATATACAATCTTATCAATAAATTTCCCTAGCTGAAGTCTTACCGCGAAAACTGTCAAGCAACCTAAATATAGTTTTTCACACAGAGTTAAATGTGGCAATAAAATTGCGGTAATTTAAATATCGTCCTAAAAACGTACTGATGTTTTTACCAGCTGTTATTGCCCCAAGATCATCTCTGAAATTACTTACACTAACTAAACTCTGTAGAAATCCATCTGCAAACACCTTCAGGAGAGCAGAATGCTTGTGATATCATAGAATAGGAGTATTTTTAGCAAATTAGGACATATGTCTAAATGCGACAGCAATAGGTAGATCAATTATATATACAAGGAACAGAATCCTGAAAAACACCAGCAATTATACAATGGACCATCGACTGCTTACCCAACAATAACGAAGAGAAAAAAACATTTGAACCAATTCAGTATTGCTCCTTTAAATCTATACCTACAAAATTTACTTAGTAAAATTTCATAGTAAACAGAATCAAACGTCTTACTTATTTCACAAAAACTGCAAAAGCCTTGTCTCTCTGGATCCGAACTGAGGTATAATTCCTGTAAGACATTGTAACATCATTTTGGACAAATCTCCTCACATACTTGTTACAAGCCGATTATAGTTTTTTTTTATACAAACCTATATGCCTAAATCATAATATTTTTACATAAGAAGGCTATCATTTTTTCAAGTACCGTGAATTAACGTAGACCCTGTATAAATAGATGCGGCCATAAAAATTCTTACGTGATTTACATAACTTTAAAATAACCTTTGATATAACATCATCCAGTGGGCTTGACCATTACAAAATGGTTTTAATATTAAAATTTACGCACATTTTCGAAATGTCTGTCACCCAATCCATATTATGTCCATACATTGTTATTTACATAACACTTATTATAATGTGGTGACATTAAAATGAAAGTTTCGCAATATCATCATCTTTATGACTTGTTCGTCGTCACACCGCACGTCGACATCGTTTAATATACCGTTAGTTGGACATCGGTGTGAATATGACTGGGTTTTAGTTATTGTTTACTTGTTGAAACGCATTAATTGGTTTTAAGGTATTTATTAGATTTTTAGGTAAAAAAGACAAAAGTCACATGTTTTAGTACATATAGTTATAATAAAAATGTAGAATTTGGTCTTGGGCGCAAAAATCAATGTATTAACTTGCAATAACAAAACTAAGATGCAAATTGAAAAGAGAATGAGAGAATTTCTCCTAATTCATTTTTCCTATAACTCAAACGCTCAGACTTCTTAATAAAATGTTAATATAAGTAATTTGCTGTTATTTCTAAGGCCCTCATATTTATATTGAAGTAGCTATACTTTAGTCATCACTTCTTAAAAAGATCTTTAAAGTAAAAGATCTTAGACTCTTAGATCTACGGGCAAAATGCAGATTAAGGCTTTAATTCATTATTATGGGCAATGCATTCTTTAATGTACGAAAATAGTAATTAGGTAATTGGCCAGACGTGAAAACTAAAGGACATTATCAGCTAAAAGAATTGTTAGTTTATGTTTTATACAGTGATGGCTCCTCAATAAGGTCGTTGATCCAATAACTCTCTCTTTAAAACTTTTGCCCGTATCTACAAGAAATAGAAGGATTCTCTAAAAGAACAAATTAACTCCAAATACATGAAATAAATATTCGAGTGATATTAATTTTTACCATAATTTTAGTGTACTTTGAAAAGAGTATTGGTATTTGAAATGGGAAAAAAAGATCTTTTATGCAATAACCTTTATGCAAATGTCATCATTATATACGAAATAAACAAGCGAATTTTTTATATGTCTACATCCGTACTATACACGTCTGGGTAACTAAGACTCTAGGTGCAAAAATTAATGTATTCAACTCACAAGTTAAAAAAATAACTCTCTTTCTACTAACTAATGTTTAATCCAAACACAACTTAACGGTTCAAGTATTACCATTTAACAGCTTCTTAGCATACAAGAAAGAAATTTTCAATGCGTGTATATTATTAGGAGTGAAATAAGTTCCAATGATATTGGATTACGCACAAAGACTCTTTCAAAGGCAGAATATGTTGATTTTAAATATCACTTTCCCTTTAATAATAATATTAGAATTTCTTTGTTAAATTTGCATATTTTTTTATTAATGGCAAATTCATATACAGGGATATAATTAAATCAAATCATTGATTTCCGACCTAGAGTTAATAAAAATTATTTTAGAATAAAGAAATTTATTCGGTTCAATTATTATGATCACATTAAAAAAACCTGTCAAAAATTTTATATAAATGCTAAATTTTGTGAGCCATGCACATATAAAAATTTAAACTAAATACCAAATCTTAGATGCAGCAACAAATGCCAATTCTAAAAGTAATTTTCAATTAAATTAAGTGATACTGATAATAGTTGGTAGTCATTCAGAGTACATATATAAACCTGTAGAAATTGAATTTTCGATTGCCGGTAGAAAATGAAGCTTTTTAATGTTGAGATTGATTAAAATATCTATTTAATTTGGAAAAAAGGTTAAGCACATTATCATTGGAACTCTAAGTGTGCCATAGCATATAAATTAGTTGTTTATATTCTCTTATGAAACATTTCTATTTCGTTTAAAACTTGCCTTGAAAAAACCACTAAGCAGATACAGTGTTTTTACAGCCATTTTTTCTGTTTTTTTTTGTACCTCAAAATGTCTTAAAAGATTTTCAATTTTTACCTGATTAACCCAATCTTTATTCCTACAAGTCGATAAGCGTTAATTACTACACGTTTTTTGTAATTTGTATGTGATTTCAAGTAAAGTGAGATCCATGTCCATTTAGATTATGCTGATACTATATAAAATAATTAATCTGAAAATGTCATCACCCACTTGTTGGATCTTTTTTGAATAAGGCAACTACAATTTAACAGATTTTTTTATTTGAACAATCAAGACTTTCCTAGCAGTTCCTTTAAATTTACCACTCATTCTTTAATCTTGTTTTTAAAATAATGTACAAAATAGTTCTTTCATGGATAAGTCCTACCAAAAAAATCCATTTTTTTGTTGATATATGATAACAGCCTCAACACTGGACGAGTCTAAGTAAGAACATGTTGTGGTTCAAACAGGTTTTCTGATGTACTGCTGCTTCTATAGATGTGCTTCTTGGAACCCAAGGAAGCACCTTTCTCGGCCTGTATATTTAGAGTTGTTTATTGTTCTTTTTAAGACTGAGGCCTAACGTTTTTTTGAATTTGGTTATAAACTGTATATTTATTATGAAGAGTAAAATTAGTGCTTATCTTATTATTGGCGAATCCATATAGAAAAACCTATTTCAGTCAGATCATTGATTTTTAAGGTTCAAAGTCAACAAAAAAATTTATTTCAGAATAAAGAAATTGACTTCAGTTTAACTGTGGTGACAACAAGATGACTTGTTAAAAACCTAATGTAAAATCCTAATTTTGTAACTTAAGCAAAAATATAATCAAATATAAAACCTCAGATAAAGAAGTAGATACTAACACTAAAAAGAATTTTTGAATGAATAATAATTGGAACACTAAGCCTGTTATAGCACATAAATTGGTGGTTTATATTCTCTTATAAAACGTTTCTGTTTTGTTTTGAAGTAACCTTAAAAAAATCCCCAAGCAGCCATAGTGTGGAGCATTCCCTCTTTTTTTATGTATTTTTACTTGCAAAATGTCCCAAAAATTTTCAATTTTTACCTGATTAATTAAATCTTTATTCCTACAAGTAATACTAGCAAGTTTTCTATAATTTTTAAGTGCTTTCAAGTAAAGTAAGAATCATGTCCATTTAAGTTATGCCGATAATATACAAAATAGTTATGCTAAAGATGTTAGCATCCGCTTGTTGGATCTTCTTTGAATAATAATTAATAACTTTAAATACACCATCTATGATTTAACAGATTTTTTTAATTTCAACAAAGATTTTGACTGCGTTTTCTTTAAGTTAAATTATATAAAAAGCACCTATTTATAAGCTGTTAATACTTAAAAAAGCAAGTAAGAAATCTGAGAATTCGTCAAGCATTGCCGCAATAAATTAAGGCTTTGCTCATGATACACTTGTTCTAAGCATCTTGGTACCCAACAAATAAAGCCTTTATATTTATTATAAAGAATATAATGAATAATGAGTGTTTTTTTTCCAATGGTATTGGATTACACATAAATCATCAATAAGAATATAAAATTTACATAAGTAAAAGTGATGAATCTTAATCCTCCCAGAAACTCTTTCCTGGATTTGGAGAAGCAGTAAAGATTTAATAAATATAAAGAATTTCAAAAAAATGGGTAACGAGAAGATTCTTACTATTAGAATATTTTTGTTTAATTCGCTTATGTTCTTATTGTTGAGGAATCCAAATACAAAAATATATATTGAAGTACAATTTTCCAAGCTGCAGAATCTACAAAAATGGTTTCAGAATAAAGAAATTGGCTTCAGTTAAATTGAGATTACTTTAAAAAACTTAAAGTAGGTGCTTAGTTTTGTAACACCCTCATAAGAAGCCATAAATGCCAACCCTAAAAAAAATTTTCAATGAAATTCATTGATACTAATAACAGTTTAGAGCATTTATATATAATTTTATGCCTAGAGGAATTGAATTTCTGATTGCCAGAAATAAACTATTTTAATGTAAGGATTGATCAAAACATGTATTCAATTAGCAATGGGAGGAAAAAGGTTAAACACATTATTATTAGGATACTAAGTCTGTCATCGCATAAATTGGTTGTTTATGTGCTCTTATGAAATATTTTTGTTTCATTTCATAATTTCCTTAAAAAAACACTAAGCAGATACAGTATCGGCCAAGAGTTTTAAATTATTGCCTGATTAACCAAATTCTTGTAATACTTGTTCCTAGTAATTATTTCATAAATATTAATTACTAGCACATTTTATGTAAATTTTATATGTATTTCAACTAAAGTGAGATTCATATCCGTTTAAATTATGCCGATATTATTTAAGATAATTATGCTGAAGATGTAATATCCGCTGGTTGGATCTTATTTGAATATTGATTAAAGACTTTAAATAAGCCAACTATAATTTAGCAGATTTTTTATTAAACAAAGCATTGAACTGAGTTTTCCATGAGTTCTTTTAAATTTATTTTTAAGTCTTAAATCTTGTTTTGAAAATAAACGTTAGTATGCAAAAATAGGTATTTTATCTCATAGATTGTTCTCATGATTTCTAAAAATATCCATTCTCTTTTTAAGATATATGTACAATTTATTACGGACAAGTCTGAGCAAGAACATACGATGATTACTCTGAAACGTTTTCTAGATCCATGATACTTTGGTCTATTTATTTAAAGTTACTGACCACTGTGCATGTGCAAGTCTGAGCTAGAATATAATCATATAAGTACTAGTGTCATAATACAATATAATAATAGAAAATAAAGTACAAGCAACTATATAATAGCTTTGCCCTAAATTACCTATCCAAGAATCTTCAAGAGATTCCAAGATTTTAAAAGGTCTCAACCATAAGCACTTGAACATTTCAACAAAAAAATAATTTAAATAAATAAAAATATATCCAAACAACATTATTCATTCAATAATTAGTGACCTGCTTCTTCAAAAAAAACGAGACTTATTTACAATATATAATATTCAATAAATAACCACATTCCTTTACAATGATGTTAATTACGCGAGCGGCAAACCAGCTCGATCGAAACCCATGCCAATGGGTTTTTTCAGAAGAAGACCCACGTAACGGCAATCTGAGAGTAAAGTAACTTAGCAAGTCCGAATAAAATACAGTTAGGCTTACACAAGTTACTTTTATTTAAATTTTAGTTTCATTCTGCATATCCCGATTACGTCACAAGGTTGTCGGCAAAGAAGGACCCGTTAGGTTGTAGGTTGGTTTAATTGTACACAATGAGCATGTAAGTTACCGTTTTCCAAAAATGGTATGGACGAAGCAATACATGACTCGCGACCTAAGTAACTGTTACAGATGAAAACAAAATCGGTTTCGATATTTTGAGATGATCTGTCGAGAGCAATAATTTAATTTTTTTAATAAACGCTTTAATATTTAATTGTGAATACTTATTTCTCTCTCTGATAGTTTTTTGAATACCCAATACATGTTTTGCTAATTTTCAAAATAGATTATACCTTGGTAACGATGCTTAATTTAATAGTTCAGGATACTTTTTTTTCTTATAAACCTAATGTGGACTCTAAGTAATTAATTATCTCGATAGTTTTGAGCGTATAGAGTAAGCATTTCACTGCATAGGAGATACAATCCCGATTAAAGAATCAGTAATCAATATTACAAAAAAATTAACAAAATAGAAAGAATGTTGCTTGCCATTAGAGATCTAGGAGGGAAGATTTCTGGGGATTGATCTGGATCAAGTAGTTCTACAAAAAGAACATACAGATAAGCTGGTGGTCGATTTAGAAAAGCTTAGCATTTTCTACAAATTAACCTAAAAAGACGCATTTAATTAGAGGAAATACGATTAACTTCCTTTAACGTATTTTACTTTCCGATATCCCGAAATTTTAGGCTACAGTATAGCTGGTAGGGCTAACTGTAAAGTTAGACTGGTATTTAGAGTATTCAAGATACTTATCATTCTATCAGTATTTAGTTCTAAATATGTGTGGTAAATATTTATCCTATTTAATAACAGACTTTAGAACTGCCAACTATGCATTACTTTATAGTATATAATTAATCTTTTCATCATATAAATACTCTCCTGCTTACTTTTGCTTCAAATAGGCATTAGGTTTTGTTTTATAACCCTAATTGATGAGTGATATATAAGTTGTGGCTCTTTGGACAAGATAAGAAAGTAAATCAATAGATTTCACTAGTACTCTCCATAAACACAATAAAACAATTGTGTTTTCCTATATTTGTGTTCGTTCCTGAATATATAGATTATGTCATATATAGATTATGTTATATTATATAGAGTTTGGAATTACTTATGATCAAAGAATTAATGATCTGTAGTCTAAATTTTTTATTTTTTAATGTTGTTGCAATGATTTGTTTCATTTTTCAATATTCGGTTGACTTTATATGAACTATTTTTAAGAGTAACCTAATAGTCTGCTAAAAAAGACTAGTAGTAATGCTTGGTACCATATATACGTTAGTACCTTAATTACTAGATTGTGTTACCTACCTGTAAACCGAGGACAGTTAAGAATTTTTCTATTTAAAGGATGGTCAAATTTAAATCTCGCGTAAGCCTTTTCTCATAATAAGTTCAAAAGATTTGGAATATTGTAGTAAACTAAAAACTCGTAAAATTAATATTTTATAGGTGTAGATGAGTTGGATTTTCTCTTACAGTTAGTAGGTTAAAAGATTCTATTTTGCAGTGAGTCTAAGAGGGAAGATTTCTCAGGGTTGATGATTCTGATTCTGTGGAAAGCATTTCTTACAAAACATAAAAAGCTGTATATTGCTAAATGAGTAGCTTATTTGTCTTTCTCTCTCTGACTTCATTTAACCATGCGACATAGTTTTTAAGCTAAATTGCAGTTGGTAAAGCTAAAGGTTATGTTAGGCTGTAGGGTGGTATTTATAAGTCGTTAAAGAAACGTTTTATTTTTATTGATATTCCTTTATAAAAACTAACTTTATGAGACACACAGTGGATGTTATCCAGGTTTAGAATGCACTTAAGAATTGCCATATATGCATAACTTAATAGTCTATAATGAACTTTTTCTTATATAATAAATAATCTTTTGCTTACTTTCGATTTCAGTAGGCTTAAGGTTAATGATTATTTACAAACTTCTGTTACATTTTGTTAAATAAGTATATTTATTACAATTAAGGCTACACTTATATCAAGTAGATCAAACGCATACCTGAAACAACAAAAAGTAGTCCTGGATGAGTTTAACATTCTTGAGCATAGCTTATTCAGGCAATCTGAACAAGGCATTTGAATACATGTGAAGTGTATCCAAGATTTAATGGTGTGGTGTTCGCGTATATAGTTCTTTTAATATTGAAATATTGAAAAGTCCCGAGTACATTATTATTTTGAATTTGGCCAGAATTATGAATATCAACACACGGTTTGCTAATTTACATTAATCATAGTAGATCTATTGGTTAAAAAAATACAAGTTGTCTGCAACCAGTAAGAATGGAATGATATTTGATTTTGAAAGTCTCATATAGAGCTCCTAGTTTCAGATTTTGGGAAATTGATCTTGATTATGTTCTTCTATGGAAAGAATATCGGCGATAACAGGATTAACCACAAGTAATAAATCCTGTAATTATATTCTAAATAAGCCATTAAGTGCTTTAAAGCTACCTAATATGTCAAACTGCTGCTTTGCTCCCAATATAGTTCAGTACTATTCTATTTTTAGCATTCGTTTGAAAAATCTTTTATTTAAAGAATAGACCGGACCGTAAAATACTAGAGATTTAGTTTATTAGATGTAATACCTTACTGAACAGACATTAATATTTCTTATTTTAAACATTTTTGTCTATGTTAGACCTGCAATTTTTATAGGTCTATTTCAATGAAGAAAACTAGACACTCTTGTAAGTTTTATTCGTAGTTAATGTATCATTGCTCTAGGAAGACACAAAACAATATCATATATTAGTAGATTCTTATCTTTATGGTCTTGTACTTAAAATTGGATTTTCCTAATAAAGTATTTCTTATGAAGCCCTTCAATTATATTAAATTACAGGCCTAAATATTAAAATTTTAAAATAAATACTTCATACATACATGGTTATTTTAATTACACGATACACGCTATATTATACAAACATTGCAATATTTGTTACATGGACATTTAAGATAAGATCATTGTCATTTTGACCCTAATTTACATGTTTCTGGCCGAAATAAAATAAAACAAAAGGTAGTTGTTATCCTTTTCTGCAAACTAAAAGTCATCATTGTAAATCTGACCGTATAAAGTATGTTAAGCGACCAGGCGTGGGTGGTGTATTATGATTCTTGTCTGCCTCTACTTGAATCCGGTTCCTTGTACTTTTGCTGTTCTATATTTATATAGGTTGAGTTAGCCTTTAGTAGAAACTATAAGTTATTTATCATTTTAGGCTGAGATAAATCTTAGTATGATATTCATTAGCAGTTGGGAGTTTTTGGGCTTTGTTCTATAAAATTGCCCTGTAAAAATAATATTAGCTACATTTACAACTTGTAGACGGCAATTTAATTTAGATTTTTAATGGCTATGCATAATTCAATAGGCTATAGGTAACTTTTTTTTAAACAGTAATTAAAATTTAAAATATTGATAAAATTTTTAAAATGTGACCTCCGATGTTGTGAAGATAGGTATATATTTTTATTATATACATAGTTTTCAACCTTTAAAGGTTTACTTAAAGAATACAGTCATTAAAAAATTATTTATTCAAAAAAAACAGTGATTTTAATATAATATTAATTTAATTAATTAACTGTGTCTGGAGAAATATTGTCAATTATATTGCGAATGTGATCTTTGAGGATATCAAACTTATGTGGCTTACCTTTTTTGACATAACCCCAAGGAAAGTAGTATAAAATATAAAAGGTCAAGTCACCTAGCTGGCCTTTATATTGATCCACGTCTGACTATCCTCTGATTAGCGAAAACATTATCTTAAATTCTTGTAACTACGCATTTTCTATTTTAATAATATAGAGTCAATAAAATTAAATTATTTAAAAAAACAGAAATTGTAATAAGATATTGAATAAAAAAAACATATTATGCAATAATTGTTTTTCTACAGCGCTGAAGAGGTTAGTCAAATTTACAATCATATACCCTTTTAATATATATATTATATATTAGAAAATATTTTAACTTTAATTACACAATTACATTTTCGATGCTTATCCATAACTAAATAGATTATGGGCAACCTCTATATATATATATATATATATATATATATATATATAAAATAATTATTGTGCTTGCTTTTTTGCTAAATTATTTCATAATATTCTATATTGACAAAGTAAGATACAAACAAATATAATAATAGAATGTAAACTTCTAAGAAAGTTAAATATATCTTTTTCTTAAAAAATTACGTATTTGAAAGGCCGTGATAATAAAATTTTAAATTAAAAAATAGTTTATGTGCACACGATTTAAAAAATAAATTAAGAGCTGGAAAAAGCTATTATATCAGTTAAGTTGAGAAGAAACTACGTTCACAGAGTTTTCAAATTTTTATTGGTTTCGCATGTACAGAAGAAAATGTAAAAATTGCCTAAAATTTAATCTACTAAATTATTAATTACTAATTTTGTATTAATAGCAAAATTGTTTTTCTATTTTTTACTAAAATATATTTTTAACTCTTATTAGTTATATTTAAAAATTAATAATTTAGTAATTTTTTAATTTGGTAATTAATTTTAATAAATTAGTATTTTTATGTGGATTATAACCTAAAAGTTTTAAATCGTTACTATTTGCCTAATCGATACAAAGAGGAGCTATTGAATGGCCTCCTCGTTCCCCGGACTTAGCCCGTTAGATTTTTTTTTATGGGGCCATTTAAAAACTAAAATTTATGCTAGTCAGCCAACATCGCTAGACCATTTGCGACAAAGAATAATTGATGAATGTCGTCAAATCACTCCAGAAATTTTGAAAAATGTGCGGGAAAGGTTTGAACAAAACCTTTATTATTGTATGGAAGTCGAAAGCCAACATTTTGAATATTTACTTGATTGATTTTATCTTTAAGCCCTTTATTTAAAATTATACTTTTTAACATTTTTTTGTAACTTTTATTAGCCCCTATATCGACTAGGCAAGTAGTAACGATTTAAGTTACTATAAAGTACTTTAGGGTTATTATCCACATAAAAATACCTTCAAAATAAGGTATCACTCGACCTCTCGTTTCATTTAAAATTTTGGGGGCCCTTGTCACCCCCGCTAGGGCTTTGCCCTCAGGGGGGCGAAACTAGCAAAAAAAATATTTCCCTCTTGAATCAAAAATTGACGGGTCCGAGGATTTTTTCGCAAATGTTCTGAGGGACCCAAAATAGGCACTGTTTCGTTTTCAAATGGCCACTCTGTATATTTTCCATATCTATGCATAACTTAATGTGGTATGGAAAACATTTTCTCATAAAATTATTGTTGATCTTATCTTTGTATTGCTAAATTATTTAATGTTATTTTTTAATAATAAAATAAAGTCCAAACTAATTAAATATTAGGATCTAAACTCTTAGTGATTCCCATATATCTTTTTCATCTTTAAATATTTATTCTAAAAAATTTCAGTTAATAGATCTAAAAAATAAATATAAATATATTACTGGATTATCATATTTCTATAACCTTATTTATCAGTAAAAAAGTTTTTAATAATATTTTATCAATACATTAATTAGGAAATTTTAAATATAGGTACATTTATACTTTTAATTAGAAAAAAGTTACGTTTACATGGATGTTGTTCGACAAGGGAGAATGTAAAAAATTTCTTTTTAATAATATTAAAAAAACTTTTATTGATAAAGAACAATTTCTATTTAGTAATTTCACAGTATTATTAGTTTTTAAGATACTTGATAAAATTTATATTTTTTAAAGTTAGATAAAAAGTATTTTTTTAAAGCGATTCACAAAATTATTAACGTTCTACTATTGAAAAAACTACGTTATAACTTTAGAGAAAAATAATTTCTTTATATTCCATGACTTTGTTTATTGCAGACGTTTAAAAACCATTGCTTCTGTTAAAAGTAAATATTTATTCTTTGCGCTATAACTCTAAAACTATTAGAGATTTCGGATTAAGTCTTCATATATATTTAAATTATATTTCAATTTTCAGAGAAAAAGGGCCTTAGTTCATAGGAACCAAAGTGATATAGCAATTGTTTACTTTCAACTATTAAATAATATTTTCCAAACGAAGTTTATCAAATTAAGTTAACCTTAATAAAAACTGAAAATACTTTTACAATTTAGACACAAACCTCCTCTTGTTTCCTAAAGTTATATTATATTTTTTTATTTTTGGAGGGATTAGTATACCCTGATACCCTACTAAATTTATTAATTTTATAACTATTTTATTAAGAATTATGTGAAAATTTTGCTTCATAACTTTTAAAAATTTTAGTTATTATAATACCTATAGATGTAACATATTGTGTTCATTAATTATCACTTCTAATTATTATTAATAAATAGATAAATTTAGTATCCTTAAGTACTAAAATATCGAACCTATCGATACTTAATAATCTGTGAAAAAAAGACTATATTACTAACCTAAATTTAAAACAATTTAAAATTTAATGAGTAACTAAGAGTATTTCGGTCATCCTCCACTAAATTTAATCAAAAACAATTAATCCACCATAATTTGGACATAGAACATGTCCATCATCAGGAATATCAAATTAAGTGGTTCTGTCAATTCATCTTATAGTTTAAGTCCCTCAGAGAATTTATTGAGCCATTGTTTTAATTATGTAGTTTTAAGTTTTTGTAAATTCAAGTTTTGTCCTATTCACATGTATTTTAATATACCATTTTTATTCATTTTTATTCTTTTTAACCGTTTAACCTTGTCTAAGGCACTAGAACTATAAAATGAATTGACGGAACCCCTTAATTTGTTATTCCTGATGATGGACATGTTATATGTCCGAAACATGTTGGATTAATAGTTTTTAAATAAATTTAGTGGAGGATGACCGAAAAACTTTTAATTACCCATTGATCTATTAACTCTACTGCAAGAATGGACTACTTCTTTAAATTTAAAACTTTCTAAGTAATTTAAAGTTGTTTTGAATTAATTGTGTTTTAATGCCTAGAAAAATGAAGAGAAAATATTATGTTGTTTGCATATTTTTTATTTAGATAAAATGGTCGAACATTATACATTTTTAGTGCAAGATAAACAAAAAATCTTACATTAATAAACGAAATAAAAAAAGTACTTATAATATGTTGGTGGTCTATTCAGTAAATAGATATTTTATGGAGTAAATTTTTGGTTTTGACACAACTTTATACAATATTTATTATTCTATAATCATCCCCATACCTAAATGCCATTTTTTAAAATTGACTGAGTTAAAGATTTATGAATGAAAATAGGTTTTTTTAAATTTAAAAATGTTCTTATAGTATAAAATTTTTCTATTTGCCAGATATTCAGTACATATATGCTCTTTAAGATTGTGGTTAATGAATAAGTCCAAAATAATGTAACTTATTATGTATGTGTTAGATTGATTTAATTAATTATGCCATGGAGACTTTTTGGAATTTATGGTCAATACAGCTGAAGGAAGAGTAAACTTTCAGGTTCTTATACCTGCATACGGGTCCAAAGTAAATTAATGAAGGTAAGCGGTTAATATTAACGTTGGACGGTACTCGCTCATAATATGCAAATTTTGAACAATTGCAACTCTACTCTAACAGTTCTGCTTTCCTCTTATAGAGTATCCCAATAAAACTTTTATTTTGCGATTTAAACCTCTGTGCCAGCTTTCATTTTTTAAAATTATATTTCAAGTTATATCTTTTATTTGCAAAACTAAAATTATAGCAATTTTTTTAAATACTTTTATAAGTTATTGTATTACGCTCATCTGCATAAGACATACAAATAGTTTTATTAGTACAGGGAATTCTTTTGTAATTAAAACCCTGTCACTTGTAATATCTGAGAAAGGGGATGTCTTAATACATGGCGCAGCGGTTCCGCCCAACACAAAGCACTTCAGATTTCTTTAGTTTCCAGTATCTTTTCGGACTATACTCCAAAATCATAAAGATTTAGAATTTTAGCAAAATTATTGGCCTACCCTATATTACGTATTTTTTGTTTATTAAGGCCACTTTTGTTAATCGATTTTTCCCAAAAAAGTATCTAGGTATATGTTTATCAGTATACATTTTAACAGCACTTTCCTGTTAAGAAAATTTTAAATTTTAATTGTACATTCGTTTCTAATGACGACCTTCCTGATATATTTTTGAATAAAGATACCTCATATCAATTTTATGGTTCAATTTACAACAAAATACAACATTCCTTACGCGGTGACAACTACAAGACGAGCAGTACAAACGGAGTGGGAAAGAAGACGTGCTCAGAGAGATAGACAGGTTTGGTTTACTAGGCAACCAAAGGTCGTTGATACCATGGCCGCTACTAAAAGCCCCTCCCCAACCTTTCGCTCAACTTATTGCGCAACTCGTCTTCATTTTCTTGCTTAGCGCCTTTACGATTCACTCTGTTTCTTTTAAAGTTATATTTTTATTAATTAAAAAAAATATTGCACAATCTGTAATCAAATTGTTCAATCATTCATAAAACTTTTATTGCTATAAAATATTGGAATTTCATATAATTTATTACTTCAGGTTTTATATTACTCAGATATGACCTCGTTTTAGGCTATTTGAATTAAATTCTTCCTCTATGTTTTTATAAGTTATTATTTTTATTTTGATGTAAGTTTTCAAAGATGTATGCTGAGAGCCTTTGGTCAAAGTCAAAATCAAATATCGCTTTATTGTTTTACAGCGCATAAAATTTTAATATTAAAGCAAAAAAAATAAAGTACTACAAAAATACAGATATAGAGATAAACGTAAATCCAAAAGCATTTAGAACAGATAAAATACGAAATTAAATTCTAAACTGCTAATAGGTAAAAATATGTTAAATTTATTAAAATAACAGACAATTAAAGCAATACAACAAGAAAATATTATAATGAATATGAATATTCAATACATGTGTTAGATGGACCACTGAAAACATAAAGTAACAACAAGAAGGAAATTAAAAAAAAATTGGAAGAAAGTGCAATCAAAACGATAATCGATATAAAACTCCTCCAGAATATTGTAGCATTGATTAAATAATAGGTTTATTATTCAATCAACGGTTGAAGGCTTTGTCGCTCAGCAATCTTTTTAAATTAGTTTTGAATATGCCTACTAATGGTAATTCTTTTATGACGCGAGGGTTATAGATCTTAAGCACTTCAAAAATTATTTACTTTTTAATTAGACTGGATGTAGGAATGGATAAGTACGAGTGTAAATTGGTTTGAATTCGTATTTGACATCTTGGAAATAGTACAGTTAAGCTTGTACAGGGTGGCCAGATAAGAATGCAAAGTGCTGTATTTTGGAAACTATTCGTCGTAGAGACTTGCGGTAAAAAACTTTATGACTAAAGTGGCTAAAAGAATATCGTGGAAAATATTTTCAGATTTCCAAGATGGTCGCCAGGGGGCGTAATCGCAATCTTAAACTTTTTAAATGATTTTTCACTGAAATCTACCCAGTAAATGTTACGAAAAAATATACGCTTTTTAAAGCTCAGCTCTACTCAAATAATTTTTGTTTAACACTTTGTGACGTATCTATTAAAATAAAGTGGTGGGGGGTAATTCAATGTTTTTTAAAATAAACAGCTGTAACTCCTAAACAACTGAACGCATTTTAACAAACTTGGTCTCGTTGAAAAAAACATTTATTGCTACATCAAATCTGTCTTATCTGTGATATATCTAGTGCTTAGTAATGCCGCTAGAGCGCGTTTTTTGATCTATTAACAGAAAATTGCAAAATTCTCTAAAAAATTAAAAATTAAAAAAATTAAACTTCCTACAAGGTCCGTAAGGTGAGTATTAAACTTTGGGTTGCCATCAATAATGATCCCAAGAAACCACCCTTCTAGTGTATTCTGCAACTTGTGAATATGCAAGAGTAACATGTTCCAGTGTTCCCTCAAAGTTCAAAACTCTGGTCTTCTGTGCATTAAGAGTAAGAAGGTTTCGGTCGAGGTATTGTTTAATCTGCAAAAGATCTATAGTTAAAGTTATAAGAACGAGCCTACTGATAGGACAATGCCAGAGAATCATTGTGTCATCGGAAAATTAGGTAAATTGTCTCTGTATGTCCAGGTTTGCAAAATTAATAATATAAAGAAGAAATAGTATCTCTTATATCATAAAACATAACATATCCAAGCAAGATTTATCCAGTCAAAGGCTTTTGGGATGTCACACAAAAGGCCTGCGGAAGGTCCGTTACCATTTATCTGGAAATAAAGCTTACTCAAAAAAAACTTTAAAAACTTTAAAACACAATAAAATTATGATTACATACATAAAAATATTACAAAATTTGAAATCATATAAATAACTTAAAAAACATCATAAGATAAAAATTCTGATAACCTATAAAAATACTTGATATTGAATCTTTTTACAACAGTCTGAAACCTATTGCGTCATAATTCACCTATTTCTCTTGGTAATCTATTTGTAACGGTAGGAACATAGTGGAGTATTACATTGCAGAGGTTTTTTGCAATAGCACACAACGAGCAGTTCCTCTTCTAGTGAGGTAATCGTGGGGTCTCCTCAACAGTCCTATATTGATTCTTATTTTTAACAGCAATCAAAAATTATTCATAAATATGCTGTGAAGGAAGGTATCTCAAAGCAGCAAAACACATGTTTTGCATATAAGCTACAGCAATAACTCGCATTACTCTCCTTAAAGCAAACTATGGCCTAAAGCAACAAAATGGCCTCAGATAAGTAAGTCGTCAGTTACAAATACGACCCTGTCTTCAACTCCCTAAGCTAAAATTCTTAAAAGAAATACACTAGATGCAACCTTTTGACAAGACTAATATGTTTTTCAAAATTTAATTGGTCCACATTTATTCTTAGAAAATTTATTTTGTCTTGGATTGTTTAAAGAGTCAGTTTGTTTTAATGCGAAAATCATATTTGCAGCTTTATTTAGATTTAACTTAAGAATTTATGCCCTAAGCCAGTCACTTACAAAGTTTATATGTTGTCATACACCTTACCACGAAATTAGTATCATGGACATAGAGAGCTACAGAACACTTAAGCAGATTGGCTTGTCCAAGGCTATTCGTTTTTGGTAACCCTTAATGAAGCATGACGGGTCCATTAGACCATCTATATAAACAAAAGCCCTTTTAAATTCATTTCTAAATAACGGCTTCGAACTTATGAAAATTACGATTTTTTGGCGCACTTCATCAAACTACATTGAATTAACGTTATTTTAGGATCATTCATTTTGATATCTTAGACTGAGATGGTGATTTAAACATGAACTTTTTCACTTTTTTTTATAAAAGTGCGTTTTAATTGCTGTCTGAATCTTAGACATATTTTTTATTATATTACTAAAGAATATAAACAAAGATGTCTCTATATCCTGCTTATTAACGCTCCTCTTCATTTAATCAGGCAAATTGGTTATGGTGGATATCCACTTACTTTTGTCTACTTCTAATGCTTTTGACAGGTTTCCACTTGAGTTCTGCAATTCCTTTTATCGTATCTGTTAATCTTGTCTGTCCATGAATTTCTCTGTATCTATCCACTCTTATACTAATGACGAATATAGCTAAGTTAATGAAATTGCATTCAAGATATCGTGTTAGTTTAATTCTTAATGATACTTTGAAATAAGATAAGCTATATAAAAATAGGGATTTTCTTTCACTATTTATCAAATTACATGTAAAAATTTGATCTTGCGACTATTCTCTATGATACTTTGGACCAGTATGACTATATAGGAATAAAAGTTCACTTTTTTATAATTTTTTTATAATATCATCAATTTATTTCTTAGTGATGGCCCGGATCCTTTGGCAAAATTTCTGGCTTAATTTATTAGATTCACAGAGAGAAAATTTAATAAATAAATTTGTTATTGTTTGTAATCTAAGTTATATTACTATATAACCCCTTATATCTTCAATCAATGATAGCATTTTTTGTTTACATTTTAATTCAAAATAAATTATGAAAATTTTAAAAATATACTTGTATATTTGTATTTATATTATAATTATATTATTATTACAATAAGTTTGTTTTTCTTTGTTCATTTCTTTTTTTCTTATGTAGAAAACCGCCAGATTTTAGTATATTTACAGAAACGTTGATAAATTAAAAAACTAGTTTTATTTATCTTCCAACCCATTTACTCTTGAAGAAAAATATCATTATTAAATTGATTTCTTATCTGAATTTTTAAATATTAGTTGTCATTATAAGAATTTTTTTCAAAGTGTTTGAAAAATAAAGAATGCCAATAAGGGCGGATAGTGTGGATCTTCGAACAGTTCCATCTATGGCATTTTCGGCCTTACAAGACAATAAATTAGTACTAGCCAAAATTAAATCAAATATGAGATTATTTGCATTTCATATTCATTTAATTTGTTTAATGTCTAAAAATTGCAAATATCTTACAACAGATAAAGGTTAATCATTTGCATTACCATAAATGACGAATTGATGAAATTTGGCAAATTAAAATCGCCTATTATTATTCGTTTGTACGATTCCCCAAAAGTTGATATATATATACAGGGTGTCAATTTGAAAACTTCCCACCCCTATTATCTCGAAACGGGTTAGGTTTTTATAAAATCGCTAGGACACGTCGATTTTATTATCAAGGGGGAACAATTTTTATGCAGAAATCACTTCGCCTCTTTCAACCCCCTACCCCCCAGAACCTCCCTCTCAAAAATCTTAAATGGCAATAGGGGTTGAGTGATACCTCATTTGAAAGAACTTTTTATTCTCTACATTTTGGCACCTTATTTTTTAAATTTGAGTGCTGCGTTGCCAAGTTAGGGTTATTTAAACATTGTTAAATTACTTATTATTAAACATTATTCCTGTAAGTGTTTTAAATACGTTGAAGCTATGATTTCTATTGCAACGTGTTTGACCATAAAGCGAACCGGTGCATTTCTCACTGAAAGTGTTTATCAATCCGACAAATTCTTTTGGTCATGAAAGATAAACATTTTATTTTTTTTCTTTTTTGTTTATTTTCGTTTGCAATGGAATTCGTCTCAATACAGTTCGATGATATGATCCGAAATTTAAAATAGTATTTAGTGAACTTTCCTACCAGTCAATGTCACTAGGTATTTAAATCAGTTAAAATTTATTTCGATAATTTGTGTGTTATTGTTAGTTACTATGGTATACACGCTTAGGCAAAGAATTGAAATGATTTTTATTTATGGCGAGCAAGGAAGATGCGCAAGAAGAACGGCAGAAGTTTTTAATAATAGAAATCCTAATTGTAATGTAAGTCACAGATACATTTTGGACGTAGTAGCTAAATTTAATGAAACGGGTTCAGTTGGAAACAAAAAAAGGGCAAGTCGGCGTGTTTTAAACGAAGATGCTCAAGTAGAGATTTTGGGAACATTCGTTGCAGAACCCACCAATTCTCTCCGTACAGTAGCACGTCTAACTGGAATGTCACATGAAACTGTACGACGAGCATTACAGTTACATAAATATCATCCGTACAAGATGCAAATTTTACAGGAACTTCATGAGGACGATTTTGATAGGAGAATAGAGTTTTGCGAAATTATGTCCAACTTAATAAACACTCGTGCAATTGTGGTAAGCAACATTTGCTTCAGTGATGAATGTACCTTTTTCCTAAACGGCCATGTCAATAGACAGAATTGTCGATACTGGAGTGAGGATAATCCCCACATTTTCAGAGAGGGTGCTACACAGCGGCCACAAAAAATTAATGTTTGGGCCGGTATTCTTGGAAATGCTGTTATAGGACCGTTGTTTATTGAACAAAACTTAACTGGAGAGCTCTACTTACACCTACTTGAAGATGTAATTGATCCTTTGATAACAACTGAACTGGAAAATCAAGTTGGTAACATTTTGCAAGAAAACGAACCACACTTTCAGCAAGATGGAGCTACGCCGCATTATTTTCGGCCAGTGCGGGAGTGGTTGAATAACAGATTCCCTAACCAATGGATTGGTAGAAGGGGACCGATAGAATGGCCTGCTAGGTCACCAGACTTAACGCTGTTAGATTTTTTTTTATGGGGGCACATAAAATCGGTCGTTTACAAAACTCAGCCTGATGATATCGAAGATTTAAAAAGAAGAATTACAGAGGCAAGTAGGGCTATTCCAGAAGAGGTATTTCAGAATGTTTGGGAAGAATTTGAGAATAGACTTTATTTTTGTTTGGAGAACAATGGAGAACACTTTGAACACCTCTTAAAGTAGATGTGTTAATAAAATAAATTTTAGGCGTGTTTTTGTAAAGACCATAATTGTAACGGCTATGCAAATGTTTAGTAAAAATAATATTAACCTAAATAACATATTTCAATGCAAATCATAGCTTTAACGTAATTAAAACACTTACAGGAATAATGTTTAATGATAAGTAATTTAACAATGTTTAAATAACCCTAACTTGGCAACGCAGCACTCAAATTTAAAAAATAAGGTGCCAAAATGTAGAGAATAAAAAGTTCTTTCAAATGAGGTATCACTCAACCCCTATTGCCATTTAAGATTTTTGAGAGGGAGGTTCTGGGGGGTAGGGGGTTGAAAGAGGCGAAGTGATTTCTGCATAAAAATTGTTCCCCCTCGATAATAAAATCGACGTGTCCTAGCGATTTTATAAAAACCTAACCCGTTTCGAGATAATAGGGGTGGGAAGTTTTCAAATTGACACCCTGTATTTAAATAAATTACAGAAACCTTTGCGGTACAAGACTCGTTATAAAGCTTTAAGATAAATGTGGTTTATCAGCTAGATATCCTCTAGAAGTAGTATCGATATTAAAGTTTTAACATCCTATATTTAAAAATTATCAATTTTTTCAGTATCCAGACCTAAATTATCCTTTTTTTTTTAATAATTATTAAAATACTTACGAACTTACTCACTGATTTATACTCTTTTCTTACTTATTAATACCTTTCCAATAATGCCCACCTGTACTTATTTCAATGTCAGACAGTCTTGTCAAAGTCATTTAAACAATGACATAATTCATCCGTCCTCTTCATTTTCTTTCGATAATATCAAAATTTTTAGTGATTTAAACAACAAAGCGACAAAATGACTTCAAAAGAATTTAGGCAAACGGTAAAAACAGTAAGCAAAAACTTTGAAAGATATACGGAAGCAATGGAAACAGATATTGAAATTTTAATCGCATCTATGTTGGATATCATAGAAAGTAAAATAGTTGCCTTAAGAAAGCTACTTAAACTAAAATTATGTGTAAAAAATATAAAAAGCTGCGCCGGATTGGATTGTATTACTAACGTTGAGGAAAATAGTACTTTTACTCTTGATACAGCTAACTTGAAGCCCCGTGAAACTAGTTCGCTTGAAGAGCTTTCTTCTATGATTTATGAAATTGATAAGAATTCACTACCCGCAAGTGATTATAAACAAAACGAAAAAATTCAAGAAAGGTTAAAACATTTAGAAGACTACGTGGACATTGACAGTTTATGTTCTGCGTTAAATTATCAGCATCGAAAATTGTCATTTGCTCAAGAAATTACTGAAGAAAACAGAGATGCTTTAAATAAATATATTTACCTCCTTCTTGATGCTGAACGAGAAAAAGACAACGAGGGCAAGAAAAGCATTAAGTCTCCTGAACCTACCCAAAATCTTAAGATAGGAGATTGTTTTTCAGATAGTTGTAAAAAAGATCCTAATGATAATAGTAAGATCTCTATTGGTAAGCAAGATTACATCAGTATAATTAATATCCTTAATATGGTATTACGATCCTACAAAATACAAGAAGAATTATTAAACCAGAACCACGGCATTGGGAAAACGAAAACGGACACTTCTGTCAATAAATCTTTGATCGGTGAAAGAAAAATCGTTTCTGATAGCGTATGCCAGCCTAAGGATAAGGGATTAACTGAGAAAAAAACAAGAATGAAGAAAAGTGCCAATTGCTTAAATATGTAATTTAGAGTAACAGTTTTAAGTTGTAATGACAATTGTATTGTAACGTTCTAAATAAAGAAAATAAGCAATCTTTCAATTAATGTGTAAACTAGGAGTATTGTTGCATCAACATCGCGAAGTGTACAAGTAGTCCTTACAAAAATTCAAAATAGTCATCAGTTCTCGCACATTGAACATTCTAGCCTTGTTGCCATATGGTACAAAAATGGTAATAATTATTAAAGTTCAATTCATGTCATAAATTACCAATATATTTAACTATATCATGTTTCATCATTATTAATATAGATCATTGTAGGATAGAAGTTTTCTTCTGCTCATGTGATGAATCACGTATATCTACAATTTAGATGTTTCTCAACACTGGCTCAAAGTTTAGAGACCCGTCATTAAAAATCTTCAAAAAAAGCGAACCCCAAACGTAGAAACTAGTAGAGTCTCAAGTTTCTGTATAGAAGAAAATGTGGATCCCAGAAGTCAGGTAGGGGAGACCGGGGACCATTGAAACAGGGGATGGTTGAAACAGTCGCCATTTTTTTTAGATGTGAAGATAAAAACTCGTTTACGCAGCCTCACAACGTTTGACTAATTCCACATTTCTGCTCGAGAGTCTGAAATTAGCGGTTAAGCAAAGTGGGTGTGTTTGCGCTCGGCTCTCATATTTTACGTCAACAAAGTAATTTTTACGTTTCATCTAAAAAGTGTGGAAACAAGAAATTTAAGTGTAAGTACACCACTTTTTTGTTTTAATCATTTTTTTTATGTTTTTGCTTAGGTTTAGCAGCCTAAACTTGTTAGTTTTAATTAAAGAGTTTAAAGAAAAATAATATTTTGCCAAAAAAAAACCTGAAGGGGACAATTGAAACAAGATGTAAATAATTTTACGGGGACGGTTGAAACATAATTTATAGAAGGCTTTTGGTATTATTTTTGCGTAAACTGATTAACTGATTGTAACAACAAACTCTCTGAGGGCTATTATTTTGTTATAGAATGCCACATGAAAGGGTCAGGAAAACAAATAAAGGTACCAAATCCAACTTGGTTTACGAAAATGCGTATAGGGAGGTTATTGAAAATGGAGCATCCGTAAGGTCTGCGGCAGATTTGTTTGAACTAAATCATGTTATATTAGGTGGATTTATTAAGAAAAAGAAAGAATCTATTGAACAAGGGTCCACTGAAACTATAACAATGGGATATAGGTGCGTACGACGAGTATTTAACGTTGAGCAGGAAAAATCCATAATACATAATAAAGGCATCTCAAATATTTTACGATCTAACGCCAAAAGAAATACGTAAACTGGCCTACCAAATAGCCGTAAAATATTCATTGAATATGACGAATACATGGACTAAAAACTCATTGGCAGGAGAAGATTGGTTTTCCGGGTTTATGAACCGTAATCCTGAACTATCAATCCGTTGTCTCCAGGCTACAAGCCTTTCAAGAGCGACCAGTTTTAACCCAACAAATGTACAATTTTTCTTTGACAATCTTGCCACGGTAATAGACAGATATAAATTCCAAGCGAAGGACATTTATAATATAGACGAAACCGGTGTTACGACGGTACAAAAACCTGCTAAAATCGTAGCAGAAAAGGGACGCAAACAGGTAGAGGTACTTACATCAGGAGAACGTGGCACTTTGGTTACAGTGGCAATATCGGTAAATGCAATTGGAAATAGCATCCCACCAATCTTTATCTTTTCAAGATTAAGATATCAGGATCATTTCATTCGTGACGGTCCACCTGGGTGCATTGGAGCAGGAAATGCTTGTGGATGGATGCAAAAAGTGCAAAAATAAATTCTTGCTATACTTAAGACACTTTCAAAAACATACCAACAGTTCAGTTGAAAATAATGTTTTGCTTTTAATAGATAACCATCAATCTCATGTAAGCATACCATGCTTGGACTTTTGCAAAGAAAACGGCATTGTTGTCCTTTTATTTCCCCCACACTATTCACATAAACTACAACCTTTGGATCGATCGACTTATGGTCCATTTAAAAAAGCTGTAAATTCAACTTGCGATTCTTGGATGAGAAAGAACCCAGGCAAAACGATGACAATTTATGACATCCCCAGCATCGTTAAACAGAGTCTCTCTATGGTTTTAACATAATCTAATATTGTTGCTAGATTCCAGTGCACTGGTATATGGTCGTTTAATCGAGATATTTTTACGGCTTTAGATTTTGCTCCATCATATGCAACTGACAGACCTGCTCCCGAAAATTTGCAGGTAAATATCCCCCAAGAAGTATATGCAGTAGGTTCAAGAGAGAATAAAGATTTAAGCAGCACTGATTCTGTTCCAAAATTAGTAAATACTAACTCTCCAAGAGCGTCAACGAACAGAACTGTTGCATTAGAGCCACCAAGCACCCCGCCTCCAGTTGCATCTACAAGTGTCCAGTCAGCCTCTAACCTCTCTTTGGATGTGTTTTCACCTAAGCTAATAAGGCCGTTACCGAAAGCTCTTCCTCGGAAAACTACAGGGAAACGCAAAAGTAGAAAATCCACCATTTATACGGACACACCAGAAAAAGATGCTATTCAACAAGAATATGAAGCAAAAAAAATTAAGAAAGTGAAAAAAAATTTGGTGATCCAAAAAATACATCAAAAACACCAGTGTTCAAGAAAACTCGTCAACAGAATAGTCAGGACGATGGCAGCAGTGACAATGAAGACTGTTTTTGTCTAGTATGTTTGGAATCGTATAGAAATAGCCGTTCAGGGGAAAATGGTCACATGTAGAATGCACTCGTTAAGAAGGTTTGTATATCTGTCATAACTGCATGTCAGAATAAATATTCTACTTTGCTAATTTATCTTTATTTCAGCATTAGGATAATTATTATGTTGTTTAAAACTTTTGAATAAAAAATTTGGTTTTATTTAAGTGTAAAAATTATATGTATCAATGTTTTTTTCTTCGTATTTCTACATTAAATATTATTTCAGTATTAAAATAAATATTTTGTTTTTTCTTAATGGTGTTTCAACTGTCCCTGGTATGTGTTTAAACTGTCCCGTCTCCGGGACACTTGAAACAATATACAAGGCTATGTGTTTCCTTTAATATCTTACAGGCATTATATAATAAGTAATATAACCTGATTTAAAATATACAAGAAATTAATAAATGTCTTTGTAAAAAATTTTTGGCTGTAAATATGATTTTGTCTAAAAGAAAAAAATAAATATTTGGAAATTGTTTCAATTGTCCCCGGTCTCCCTAATAGAGCTCAGCACAATGAGTTCAATCTAGATAAAAGTAAATGTAGTGACGACTTAGGTTAGGATTCTGAATTACTTGACCTCATTCAGGACGTATTTGCAGTTTCTAGTTAATTACTGTAATATAAATATTAAATTAACTTGAACAATATTTAAAACATAAAAAATTGTTCTCCTGATCAGTGGTGAATCTCCTTCCTGTACTGGTTCATAGTGGAGTTCTACTGGAAAATTAAATACCAAGAGGTTTAGATTATAAAGCTTGATTTAAATATATTGGACAGAGAGACATATATTTTTGAGAGTTAAATTTACTACAAATCAATTACTATCAATTACTATTATCATATTACTACAACCTATCAAAATTACTACAACCTATCAATTACTATTATCATATCAATTACTTCGTTTCAGAAGATTCAGGCCATAGCTTAGAAATGAATTGATGATAAAGGAAATGTGAAGAAAAAATTCATTTTTGTATCAAAAAAAGTATGTAAAGAATTTTCCTAAAATGATGTTTTTTTTTAATTGTAATTATACAAATTATACAGGAAAATATAATATTCGTTTAATGGCTATATGCTAACCTAAAAATACGCTAACATTATTATTCAAAATTATCTGTCAATACCTTTTAAAGCCCTCCACTACAAATAATATTTACTATAAGCTTTATTAAGATTTAACCTCTACTCTTATATGAGTTATAACATATGCTCTAGATATCCAAATAAATAACACTATCTTAAAAGTCCGAAACGCCTTAAGAAATCATAAAAATTCTCTATCACTGAAATTAACGACTCATCGAATGATGGGCCATAAACTACTCTAAAGTTTCCATTATTCATATGCTTCCATAATTTTTCGAGGTTAATTTTAATCTTGGCAAATTTGGCTCTGAAGGTTATAATACGGGGATCATCTTCGTCATAGCTGGAATAGTCTGATGAGGAATCGCTTTCATGCTCAGTAAAAGCTGAATGGATCGTCAGTATTTTTTCTGAATCCCTTGTGGTACATCTAGGTGAAGAGCAGCAGGATTTTTTTGGAGTTAAATGTGCGGTTTTCTTGGATGTAGTGGAAGATTCAAAAGATTTTTCTGGATAATGAGATTTTTTCTTAAAATCTTTCTTTAATTCCAAATCTGAAGATGAAAAATCACTTTCGCTTACGTTTTTAGTATTGTCAAATGAAGTTATCAAAAAGGAACTAAGATGTTGTAAAATGGCCTTCTTGTCTATTTTTGATGTATTCAAATCACTTGAATTATTACAAGTACTATATCTACAAGTTTCAGAAGTATCATCGAATGTTCTTTTTTTACGCTTTTCTCCAAGCTTATCTGAAGTCATCATTTTTTGATTATGACTTGGTTGACTTTTTGTTTTAGAAGATAATGAAGACTCGGTACCATCTTCTGATTTACTATTTTTTATACTTGAGGAATTTTTGCAAATATCTGCGCAATCTTTACTTTCCTGTACGTTCTCATTTGAGTTTTCTTTTAAGGTCGAGTTAAGTATCTGGGAATTGTTTATGTCAAATAAAAAATCTGCATTGCTTAACTCGTGTTCTTCTTTTAGTTTAGTTGGTTCTGTTTTATCGTATTTGGCAGATTTAGAATCATTTGAATTATTCAGCATGTCAGACTTATCAGCTTTGACACTTCTTTTAAAAAACGATGATTTATTTTGCTTTTCTTTTGTAACTTTATTATTCGTTTTATCATCTGGCATAGATTTATTATCAATTTCTTGGTTAAAGTTAACAGATCGGGCTGACAAGCTCTTATTTTCATCAGAACAATTTGGCTGTTCCATATATTTCATCTCAGTTGAACCTTTTAACTTTCTTCTATTAATGTTTTTGCTGGACGAATTTTGGGAGTCATTTGCTATATTGTTGTTTCTAAATTTA
The DNA here is from genome assembly GCF_022605725.1 of Anthonomus grandis grandis. Classification (NCBI taxonomy): domain Eukaryota; kingdom Metazoa; phylum Arthropoda; class Insecta; order Coleoptera; family Curculionidae; genus Anthonomus; species Anthonomus grandis. The sequence goes on from NC_065555.1 coordinate 12,073,192, forward strand.
TCCTCTTCTAATTTATTACAAGTTGTACATAAAGTTTGCTTATTTATCTCAGAATTATCTAAATCTGCATTTCCAAATTTATCTTCCTCATTTTTTGCATTAGTTGCCTGTATATTTTTGGATTCTTCATTTGAGGAATTACGTTTAGGACTTTTTTTAAAAAATGTTGACTTACCCTTTTCTTTTTCAATGTTTTGATTTTTCTTATCGACGTGTCTTAGAGATTCCTCTTTGTATATATTACTAGCTTGATTGGGACAGATAGTTTGAACTAAATCTGTATCTTCTTCTTTTGATTTTATTTGCTTATCTTCGGGCTTCTCACTAATAGAATTAACTTTGGAATTTTTCTTAAAAAGTGGTGACTTAGTTTGCTTTCCTTTTGTAGTATTTTGATTTTTTGTATCAACCTGTTTTACGCATTCCTCGTTTATATCTATTTTTTGATCAGGATTTACAGTTTGAACTCCAACATTATTATTATGCATAATCAAATTTTCCTCATTTTCATTTTTCGATTCCCAGGTGTTATGAGCTTTGGAATCATTTGCTGTTGATGGCTGCTCACTTGGGTTTTTAACAAATCTTAAGGTGCTTGAATCACAATTATTTTTTTCTTTACATTTAAAGCATTTGGTCCGATTGCACTTCTCTGGATAACAGAATTCACGTTTAGACATATTTTTTGGTATTATTATTTCAGTTTTGACAGTTTCGTTAACCTTCTTTAAGTTTATAAACATTGACACTTTAATTAAAAATAAACATATGTTGGAAGTAGTTAAAAATGACCCAAGACAAAACCTACAGAATAAAAAATTATTCTAGTAATAGCATATTTACCTGATATACTTAGCTGAAGATGTCTTTGTCTTACGAAATCTTTGACAATGGATAACTAATTTTAACGACAGATTGTTCCAACTCATCTGGTCATTAGAATATAATGTTAACTGGTGTCGTCAATTTAACATTATTCATTTAACCATGGTCAGATTTGTTGATTAGAGTGAATTTAAAGTAAATTACGTTAAAATAATGTTGGTTTGCCAAATCTTCAACTACAGAGAAGTAATTTTGACTGCAGTTGACTCCGATATCAACTGTTGATAGGAATATAGTGTTGGTTGGTCCTTTAAGTCATATCAGTTAATTTACCATTTAGTCATGGTCAGATTTATTGATTTAGGTGGCTAAAAGCACCCATGGTTTGCTGAATTTTCTACTTTAAATTACTAATTTTACTATGGTTGGATTGTCAGCTAGTGGTTAGAGTATAGCATTGGCTAGTCTACCCAGACTGAGTCTAAAGCCATTTTCAGACTGGTTAGATTACACTAACATACAATAGAAATATTGACTTTTAATGAATTTTCAAAATATCTAGATAAGTGAGAACGCCTTGACAGTATCAAGACTTTTTAAAGCCAGTTAAAAACTTCCAATAACAAAACAGTTACATTTAAAATGAAACTTGTTGAGACCTTTTTGGTTAAGAACCACTAAACTCATAGGTTTTTATAAGAAACTAAAACCCATAAAATCGATAAATGAGTTTTTTAAATATATAGATCGTTGAAAAGCCTTTGACAGTATCAAGATCTTTGCAGCTTTTTAAAAACTCTTCAATAACTTTAAAACAGTTATATTTACAGAAAACCTTGCATTTATAATATAATATTAAGGATCTTTATAGGCTAATACATTTACTCGATTGCAGATCTAGTATAGATCCTTTCTTTGCAATGTTATTTAACCTCCAAACGCTCTACTTAGAACTACTTCAGCAATACAATCTTATAAGAAAGAATGTTTCCATGTGAATATGGGCATCCAGCAACTACAAAATAAACAATTTGGTACGACCTTCTTATCCTAACTACAAAACGCACATAACAATTTTAAATAAAAAATAATATTTTCATTAAAACTCTTATAGAATATTCGCGCACAAAATCGCAAATCGACAATGGCCAAGAAGCAACATCGGCGGCAGCAATTTAATAACGGTACCATTCGACTGTCCATTGCCGGTACGTTGACCCTCCTCGCGGTACCACGATGCAAGAGGGGGGAGAGGGGAACCTTTTGGAGTTCTTGGTCACTGTCACACACCTGACGCCATGTCGGTCGCCAGGATTACGTGGCGGCAGGGAATTTTTATTTTTAAGTAGGTTAGCTTAATAATAACTGATTACGTCTATTTGGTACGGCTCAAGGGTACTAATTGATTACTAGAGTTGTGGTTTGTCGTATGGTGACCTGAATTTGGTCACTAAACGATCAGGAAACGAATATTTTTGATGGTTATGATCATACTATGGTGTTATATGTTTTAGTTCATTCTATAGTCTGACAAGATTAAGAAATCTTTTGACCAGTTATCATAACCAGTCTGATCGAATTACTTTACAATTTATTAACATTGGTTTTTGTCCATCATACGTTGTTCAACATTCACGATATTTAGGGTTCTAAAATCTGCCGAGAGGTTATCCTTCCAGTGTAATCTTCTGCCAGTTGGATTCTGTTCTTATATTAATTTCACTACTTGTTTTTTATTTGTTCGTTTATTGTATCTGACCTATTTTAATCTTTTAGCTTTAACCGTTTTACCAATATCTAGTTGACGCAATATATTTTCTAGTTCTCTGTTGTTTCTGATTCATCCCATATATAGTCCGAAGAAGTTTTCTTTCCACTATTCTTAGTCGAATTTAATTTTGTTTTTTCCTGGTTCACGTTTACATGATATTAATGTAGTAGCTACTTATTTTTGTTCTTTGAAAAACTGTTTTAACCTTCATTATTTTCTGTTGTGCAAAATAACAGCGCTTTCCATTTTGTATTTTGTATCTATCATGTTGCTATTTGCTGCTATTGTAACTCCCAAAGATTTAAAGTAACTTCCGTTAGATATTTTATTTAACTTCAGGTCAAAAGACATTTGGGATGAGGTTTTTCCCTAAATTAAATTAAATGGTTCTTTTAATTATGCGTTTTTTAGTGATCTCATCGCTGAATTTTTTTATTATATTTCTAAAGAAACAGAATCTTTAGAATCTTGCCCATGACTGATGAAAGAGTGATGGTTACACAGGGTGTCCCGAAACTACATCGCAATATTTTACCAGCAGCATCTTTGTCTAGAAATAAGACAAAAGCTTCATATACAGGAATCTTCAAAAGTGAATTGTTTTCATGTTACAGGGTGTCTTATAACTCCTATTAAAGATGGTTTTTTAGTAATATTTGCGAAACGCCTGGTCGTTATTTTTCGAAATTTTTATCGTATACCACTGTTATTGTTACTTACTTATTTTATCACATTTTTTGCTAAAATATATTCAGGATCATTTAAAATTAGTGGTCAGCAAAGATAAAAATGTCATAACTTTTTTTCTAGTTACTTTTTAATTATTTGGATAATAGAATTAAAAAAAAAAAAACAAAATTTTTTATATAAAAAAGGTACTCTTGTAGAAACCTCCGGTTTCAAGAAAAATTATTTTTAAGTTTTAAGTAAACCATCATTTGGTATTAAAAAGGTAACTATGTATAAAATAAAAAATAGTAGTTGGCAGTGCTTGTTGACAATTTGTTTATTGCTTGAATTTTATTTGACGTTTCGATTGGCATTTTAATTATTTTACATTTACGTTGGTAAAGTTAAATAGTTATTTGCGTAAATTATTTCTTAAACGTCTTAAACTATTTCGAAGAAAATCCTGGAACAAGCATCAGAACAGTGTCACGAGCCACACATATCCCCCGCTCAATAGTAATTATTAAAAAAATAAATACTGCTGACATAGGTAATATTAAAAATTAGAAAATATTTTTTTAGATAGAAAGAATGGTAAAAATCCAAGGCTTACATCCTTATCATTACTAGAGAGTTTAGGGTCGAGGTGGTTTTAAAATTGGCTTTCTCGATCTCCAGATCTAACTTCAGTAGTTTACTATTTATGGGGTTATTTAAATGAATTGGTATATGCTGTAGAAATTAATATCTGTGAAGAATTAATTCAGAGGATTAAGTGGGCGGTTAATGAGATAAGGGGAAACCCATTTTCTATTTTAGGGGTACTCGCGCAATAAGGCGTAGGGCACGAATATATCTCCAACAAAATCGCAACCACTTCGAACATTTGCTGTAATTTGTTTTGTTTGGAATTTTCAGTTTTTTTTTCTTTGCTAATAAGTTAATTATTTTAATTTTTCTCAATTATTTATACATAATTTATAATTTTGAAATAAAATTTAAAAGAAAAAAAACAATTTTTGATTAAAACTAAGTATTTGTAATAGTTTGCCACATATATTTTAATTTTATTAAACATAATCAAAAATACTTTATGAGTGTAGGTTGCAAAATATTTGTGTCTAATTATTTCAAAAACGGTCGCTGCTATCGAAATAAGACAAGAGCACCTTTTTTAATTAAAAATATTGACTCTTTTCGATTTTATTACCAAAATTATTAGAAAGTAGCTAGAAAAAAGTTTTGACATTTTTAACCTTCCTGACCACCAATTTTAATCGACCCTGTATACATTTTAGCATAAAATTTTATAAAATCAGTTAGTAACAATAACCGTAGTATACTATTAAAATTTCTAAAAGTAACGACCAGGCGTTTCGAAAATATTAACAAAAAATCATCTTGAATAGGAATTATAAAACACCCTGTAACATGAAAACAATTCACTTTTCAAGATAAGACAAAAACTTAATTTACAGGAAATTAAGTTTTTGTCTTATTTTTAGACAAAGATACGGCTGGTAAATTATTACTATGTAATTTCGGGACACCCTGTATTAGCCTTCAGTATCCATCAGTTACCAACTCTCATTTTCTGAGGATCAGGATGACGTCTGCTGGATTGAATTTCCCTATAGTATTTTGTCTGGAAGGTTTTCCAAGGAAATATTTTAGTTAAGGCAACTGTCTAAAGTTTTGTGTAGACTAGGTGTTTTCTATATTATATCATTTATTCATTATATCATTTCTATATCATTTATTCCTTTATGTTTCCTAATTCTGCCAATAACTGATAAAAAACTGATAGATGTCAAGTTTTTCAGCATCATTTTCGTCTCACCATTATTGATTTTACAGATTCTGAAAAATGGAGGTCTCTCGCTAACATTCTCGGTTTATTCCTGCCGAAATATACATTGAATAATTTTGCATTAAAAAAATTCATGAAGGTCTATGAAATTATCATCCGCTCTCTTTTCTTAATGATGTTTGCTAACTGCTTGTAAAAGTTTTTCAAGAAAAGATTTAGAGTACGACTCTCGAGTTTGGATTTTGCTTTGGGCACTTGAGGTTTTGTGACTTCTGATACATCTTCTTAAAGATTTATAGCTTTTTCGTGATTTAAGAAGTCTTGTGATTTGTTCTTGTTCGATTAAAGATGTTCCAAGATCTGTCCATATCCGTGAATATAGCTGTTCATTATCGGCTCTATTTTTCTTAGGGTTAGAGTATTGTATACTAATGGATTGAATATTTCAAAGATTCTTATCTGAAGAATCAAGAAAAGATCCAAAATAATGTATTTTTTTCCTAGAGCTGTATAGTTCTTGGTGCTCTTTATAATATCCTTGACTTGGTGAACTAGATGCTAATTTTTTGCTTTTGCAATATGCAGTGCTTGGAAGAAAGTTTTATTATTGCACGAATTAAAGACCTTATCTTGTTGCTAACGAATCTTTACTTTATTTCTATTTTTGCTGATTTGGGGTTTTTGTCTAATTTAAAAATTTTGCTGTAATATTAGATATTCTTATTTTATCGTAGTTCTTGATAATATAATATTCGTTAACTGCCTCCAGCATAGTACTTAGGTAGAAAAATCATTTGACGTGTATTAGGATTTATTTTTTTGTTTAGTGGTAATTAGTCTGTTACATAATTTCCATGTTAAGTAGTTATTTTGTAGTAGTTTATTATTTAAATTATGTAAAGGCACAGACTTTAAATCAAAAAAAACTTTATGAGCTAAGAGCTCAAAAATTACTATATTTTACTAAGAGGATAACAGTCATTGCAAGCACGATTAATTTAAAAATGTATTAAATAGCTTTAATTGAAGGGAATGTACCAATCACGATGCCTTATCGAGATCTCAGAAAGTTACCAAGGGGTTAAAGGAGCATCTGAGCATCTGATCGAAATCTTAGCAGAAGCGTAGAAAATATTATAACCTACATTATTATTAACTTATATTAACCTACAATTTAAATTTTCTAACAAATAAAGAGGTACCTATGCTAGCAGCAGATTTCAGCTTTTAAGCAATAGAGTGGGTCGTAAGTTAGGCCTAATTGTTTAAATTAGATGCTGATATATCTTGTGGGCGCCATCCAGTGTTGTGTGAGTATTTATCAGAAACTTATGAATTTGACCACGCTGCTTCTATATATTATACAGTAAATTTATGTATTGAAGCTTTTAAAAATGATTAAATACAAAATGTACCTGCTGAATATCTATCTTTGGTCAAAGTTATACACTCATTAATAAAAAATAAAAAAATTAAATCTCTTTCAATGAGGTTGTTTACAGATTTTATACTTTTTTTGTTAAATAGTTAAAGAATTTAATTTAAAAGTAATAAGTTAAATAAATAAAACAAATAGATGACAAGTACCCTTACTGCAATTAGAGACTGGTGTAAAAGGTACTTAGAGTACTTTTGTTGGAATTTCACACCCAGACCAGATCACACAAGTAGTCGCTAGCAACAGGAAACCTTTGATTAACTGGCCTTACCAAGAGAGCTAACTCGCTTCAAAACACATATGGCTCACATATGGTAGATAATGGTAGAGAACAGTAGGAAACCGTGAGGACCTAAAAAGAAACACGTGGAACCTAGGTACAGTTTTCACGAAAAATTAACAATAAAAAGGCCTTACCTCAAGACCTTACAAAGGTCTAACCATTAATTAATATACACATGGTAGACCCCCCGTTTTAAATAAAGTGTGTTTTACTTATCAGAGTACTTCAGAAAAAGAACCAAGATGGTTAATAAGCGAACCTGCTAGGTTACACTTGCAGGAGACAATCCCCAGTGATCAATAACAATGATGCCAAACATAACCAAAATAACACACTACCAAAGGATTTTATTCCCAAGTACCCACATAGCAAGCATTTGTAAATGTTTTGTATTTTCATAATATACTGAGGTATATACATACAATGTCTATTTTTAATGCTCTGTTTATTCTATGCATATGAAATAAATATAACTTTGACACCTACTATGTAATACATAAAATATACTGTAATTATGTACAGTGTATATTCTGAAGATACTAGACATTTAAAGTATATCTAAAGGTTATATTCTATGGCTTATTTTAGATATCTACTACTATTCAGTGAAAAAATAAAAGTGTTGAAATAAATTTCTATATCTATACTTTGCCATGGCATACTTGCCCATAGCAAAGTTTTATTGTTTTTATTTTTTTTAAGCAAAAACCATGCATCGGACAAAAAAAACCAAGAAACTAAATTTGCTAAAAAGGAATTTTAAAAATAATTTTCATTTTATGAAAAAGCAGTAACGTAGTATTTTTTTTACTAAAAATATTCAATAGAAGACCTGTAGGGATGCCACTGACAGAGAAAATATTTTTTTTTACTAACCAGAAAATGCGTTTTGTTGCAAAGAATAAATGAACCAAATTTTATAAAAATGTATATTTAAAAAACTGATTTTGTTGGAAAACTTTAACACCCTCTATCTCAAAATTAAGACTTTTAATACATGTGCTTATAGAAACTTTTTTACTTAAAATGGATCCAGGAATTACCCCCTCAAATATTAGCACGTTTTTAAGGAACACCCTGTATATATATGTACACTACATGTACATGTATAAGTATAAACTGGGTAACTTTGATTCATAAAGTTTGTACTTCTTCCGTCACTAGAGCTTTTGATATTTTACAAAAACAAACAAGAAGAAAAGGAAACTCTGAATATTGTTACTTTGCAAACGATATTGTCACTTATTTGATGTCACTTATTTGGTAATCCTATGGCAAACCATGAGATTATTGTGAGTAGATGATTATTGAATGCCTTTACCTCTGATGCTTTGAATTATTTTTGTTTGCAGATATCTCATACAATTACTCATAATACCTAGTTTTACTAGAAAATCACTAAAAAATGTATGTTTAAAACTTTTTAAAAGAAATATGCTATATAAACAATATAAACATAAACAATATCTTTCGCACTTTCTGAACTTTATAGGTATATACACTAGAGTTATAACATGCTATGTGGGTAGAAAGTAAACATTAGAAAAAATAACGGCAACAAAGCTGAGTCACTAAAAAACATACGTTACTTCACTAAATGCAAAAAAGAAGATAATTGGTAACTGTCTGGGATTATGACTTAGGTCAGTGGTTATATTAATCTAGAACCGTATTGTGACAAAAGTGATTACCTATTTTCATAACCCATAAGTCACGGAAGTAAACTGTTTCAGTTTTATTGTGCCATATGTTGGCAAACCAGTAATACAGTAAGCCTAGAGAACGATTTGTAGATTTGCGCTATTAGGCTATACTTTGTTTTGTTATCTATTTAAAACTGAAAGAATAAATAAATGTTGAGAGTTTAAAGCCTATTATTTTAATATGCAACCTACAAAAGTAAAAACATTTTACTATCACATTATTTAACAAAATTATTGCTGAATGATTACTTTAGAATATCTCAAGAGGTAAAAGCGTCAACATTATTATTGTTCTTAATAAAAGTTGGCAAAAATATCAACGACCAATATACATTAGTCTTTATAGGTTGATGTTTTTTGAAGTTTTAGGTATAAGAGGTATGAAAAATTAATTAGCAGGTTGAAAGGATTTAAATTTAAAATTTAAAGCCTCTGGATAACACACGTTACAGGAGCCCGGGCAGAAGTAATTGAGAGATACTTAATGAGTATCAATTCATATAATGAATTTAGAAATTATTTCATGAGCAAGGAATTCTATTTCTGTTGATGCAATGGATCTAATATAAATATGATTTGGTGGCATAAAACTTATTTAGAAAAAAAAAACAGCTTAATAAATTTATTTGTTAATTTATTTACCCTAAAATCAAGAAATTCTCTGCCTGAAGTTGCAAAGTGTGGGAAAACGCCAAACTTTTTACTTAAATAGTTTAATATGAAAAGTATCTTTTTTATTTTTAAAAAAGTTTAATCTAACCCTATTACTTTAAAAATAACTTTAATTACTACATTCTTTCAACTCTTTTATAGTTCACTTTCAAATCATCTTCCCATAATATTTTGCTGCTTCTAAATAGAGCTATTCAGACATTTATTTACAGCTACAACATTTATTTAATATATCAAGTATCCAATATAATAAATTTAAAGTAAAATAATCAAAAGCTTTTTCTTATTCTCCTTAAGTTAATATTAGTAAAATATTTCACAATGAATCTTAATGCATACATATATTATAAAAAAAACGTCATTAATATATGTTACACAGTCTGACTGTGAACTTTGTTGTTAGCGAACGAAACTACAGTTAGTCAGTTGTTTGTATTGTCCCAGCATTGTTAAATAATGGCACACTGATAACACGTGAATGAATTTGTAAATTAGCATTCTACCTGAAGTGTGTATTTCATTAAGGTAGCTGTGACCTATTTTAACAATTAAAATATGCACGAGCTTATTAACATTTACATAACTAATACTGAGGAACAAAAGAAGTCATGTGAGTATTCAAAAGCGGAAGCACGCATCGTCTATAAGAAGAAAAATAGTATATTTTAATTTTCCTAATAAGCCATTATAAATGTAAAATAAAATACTTGAAATTAGTAAACCTTATTTTTTTGGAAATTATTTTTTTCTCATAATTACCTACTAAAGTACTCAATGTATGCACATAAATTTTTCTAGGTGACTACGTATAGTGTTGGTTTCAAAGAAGATTTTTATGTGGCTTCACGCAATAAACAATCTGCCGGATGCGCATTGTTGACTTACATGAATTTGCTCTTTAAAAACATGGTTGTTGGTAGCCAGTGCGCTACAATTATTTTACTAATGGCTTTTTTGTCGATACTCGGCTTACTAATATATTGAAACGCACTGCTTTGACCTATTTAAGTTACGCTTTAGTGTTACGAGTAATTAAGAAACTTCACCTTTTAAGAGGATAAGTGGGTAGAAGAAAGTCAATATAAGACTTTTTTTGTTGTTATATAATCGCGAACAACTATATAATGTAAAATTTGTCCTTCTTGGGAAATTTAATATATCTTCAACTGTATGGATGGCAGGACAACAAAATTTGGTGCGAGCTCTTTTAACACATTAGCCTTGATGACTGAGATGAGATAAACAATCTCTATAGTCCGGTGCTCCCAAAGGGCGATACGGTCTTACATAGAAAATTTCATATATGTTAAATTTCAGGTGCTAGAATTTTAATTTAAACGGTTAAACAATTTTCGACTAAAAAGGTCCAAGGGTGAGCTGTTTACTTAAAAGCTCTTTACTTTTTGGGTAAGGTCGGCTTATATGTGGGTTATTATAGAGGGACAAAATTCTGTGAAAATAAAATGCAAACTGCTTTGGAGGCTAAACGGTAATTTAAATTTGAGCTTTAATTTAGATTTTCTAGACCTAGCTCATACTTGCTGTAACTTTTTTGGTTTTGCTGAAGCATATTTAGAAGCATACTTGTAGTATCTAAAAAAAAATTACGAGTTCTGAAAATGCAAAATTTTTGGATATGCGAGACGGTACTTATTTTGGAAAAACGTTTTTTATTTGTTATTATCTTTATTATTTGCCCTTCGAATGCTATATATTTAAAATTTTGCATCTATCATACAGAGTAAGTAATAATGAACTTTCCCAAGAACTGTACACAAAAAATAGTATTTTCTTCAAAATTGAAAATAAACAAAAAAATAGTTGTTTTCGTAGTATTGAAATTTTTTAAAGTTTAATAGGTCAAATTTAATTTAGTCATCTTGTTTGCCCCAACAAATGTTGTTCCATTGTCTTAAGAAAAAGTAAGTGGCTTACAGCTCCGACTTATAAAACGTTTGTAATATAATTATAATAAGACCAGTATTGCTTTAGTCCTAAAACACACAAAGATACATACATAAATATTCATAATTGGTTAGCCTTAACTGGAAATGGACCGTAGTAATCCAAACCTGAATGTAAAAATGCAATTATATTAATATATGTTTCTTTGCTTCTCACAAAAAAACAATACAAGATTGTTTTATTATAAAGCACTGTACTATTAAGCAAGTTAAAAGACAAAGAGCTTCAAAAGATTTAAGAGCCCGAACGCGTCTTTCCATTATTTTATACCTAAAAAACTTTCCAAGGAATGTATACCTGTTTGTAAAAATACCCTTTTGCGGGCCCTAAATCTAGGACATAAAAAAGTCAATGGTGTATTAAGTTGATTTTTTAAAACAGGACAAATGCCTTTAGAATCCTGAGGTGGTGATAGAGTCAAAGACAAAAATTAAAAAAAAAAAGTAATCATAAACTTTATTAAGTCTTTCTCTGTTATAGAAAGTCACTACTGTCGAGGCAGAAGTGAAAGGCAGTACCTGGCTAGCAACTTGAGCATTAAAAAAATGTGGAATCTTTATAATTCAAGTTTTGAAGACCACCGGGTGAAAGAATCTGTTTTTAGATCCCTATTTAATACCAAATTTAATTTGGGATTTAAGGCGCAAATTTTCAAATACGAAAGACCAATATGAAAAACAGAACCTTATTGCGCAGAGTAGGCTCCATAAATTAAAATCTAAAGCATTTTTCCAATTGCTGCAAGAAGAGCGTCCAGGGTCATTAACAATGTCATACGATTGTGAAAAAATTTAGTGCTACCGAAGATCAACCCGACCAACAAGCCTATTATAAACGTCAATTTTATTTATATAATTTTACTGTAGTAGTTGGCTCATCCTATTCGCAATTAACAAAACAGAATGTATTCTCTTATGCCTGGAAAGAAACTGACAGGTCGAAAGGTTCAAACGAGATCAGTTCCGCGGTCTTTGACAGACTTCAAAAACTAGACTTAACAGATATAACAGATCTGGGACTTTGTTCCGATAGATGCGGAGGACAAAATAAGAACCTAACAATGATCACCATGGTATCGGTTTGGTTTCAAGGTGCTCCAGATCACATTCAATCCGTAGAGTTAATATTCCCAGTGACGGGCCACTCATACATACCACCTGACCGGGTTTTCGCAAATATTGAGAAAAGGGTACGCAAGGAGGAGACCATTATTATTCCAGAGAAGTACCATAAAATATTTGAGGAATTTGGTACCGTGCAAATTCTGGGAACAGACTGTAAAGTTTTTGATTGGCAGGAACAAGTCAAACTTAACATAAAATCGACTTCATCACTACCTTTTAAAATAAATTCATGTAAACGTATATTATTTACAAAAAACCAATCAGGAAATGTCATTGTTAAAGGAGAGCCATTTTATAGACACTCCGTTAGTAAAGCACAAGGTATTTGCAAAAAAAAGAAAAATACTGATGACTGTTAATTTGTGCAATACATTTTAAGAAAACATTCCAACTAATATTATTATTTGATTTTTTCGAAAAATTTGTCAATTTGATACGTTTTTTTGATTAAGGATTATTTTTAAGTTTATCTTTGTTATTAAAAAAAATAATAAAAAATTTTCCTAAGCAAATAATGTCTCTTATTAAACAGTATTTTAAAATTCAAAAACAGATAAATCCTGGCCTAAGTTTTCAAAATCAGTTATATCCACAGCATTTTTTTAAACAAGTGTTTAAAATTAAGAAAAAAATAATTATTTCTTTGCTATATTTTATTAGGAACCCATCACCTTTCGGTTGGTCCAATATTAGGCCAATAATATTGTTTATAAATAAATGGCAGTTTTTTGCAATTATCTCAGTTTTATTACAAAGTGATAAATCTGGTTTTGTATCTAGATGACTCAATTGAAATTGGCTTATTTCTAAGACACACAATGCATTTTCTCAAAAGCCTTTTCACTGTTGTTAAAACTAACAAAATCCAATATTTTGCTCGTAATTATGCCAATAATGATTGAGGGCCTGCATGTACATTTTTATAGTGTTCATCTCGAACTAAACATGTAGTAATGTGATAAACTGAAGGTAAAATTATGGTATGCATTTGAGAGGAACTAAGAAATTTAGCAATAATAATTCGACCAACAACTTTAAACATACCATCTTCTAAAATGGGATTTTTGTGAAAGGAGTTTTTTATGTTAACTCTTATTTTTTATAACTATAAAAATATCCGCTTTAAAATACTTTCTTTGTACAACCTCTATAATGATTCTGAAACTGGATTCAAGTTCTATTATAGACAGGGAACCATAACTCTTATTGTTTTTAGTTAAACAATTATGTTTGAATCCGAAGATTAATGCAATTATTCTTTGCAACTTTAGTTTCGATTAATACTTTGGAATAAGATCATATGGTTTGAAATTTGATATTTAGGTCTTTTTTTTTTGGAATATCTTCTGATGAAGCATTATATATTTAGTCCAAGATTCTTCACCATTGACTAACCAAGAAGTTTTGATGGTAAAATTCCGTAATGAAGAAGCTGACAAAATATCTGTCTTTGTTCCCCTAGAAATAAAATTTGCAGGGTTTTCCTTGGAGGAAATATTCCTCCACTCATTTATTTTTGAACCTTTATAAATGCGTGCAATTCTATTAGAAACAAAAGATTTCCAAACATAAGAACCGCTCTTTATCTATTGTAAAACGATAGTTGAGTCTGTTTAGAAAGTATATTTGTCAAAAGTAATTTTTAAAAAAGAGTTTATCATATTTATTAAGTCTGTTAAAATTTTTGATGAAAACATCAATATTACAAGTCACAAAAAATACATTTCTTTTAAAAAAGTTCTCTTCCTTCTTTCTTCAAATAAAAGTCATACAAGGATGATCGAATCCAGTATATCCACCAAACAGATATCTACAATTTTTTTTACAGGATCTTTTTTCAGGATTCAAGAATTATTGATTAAGGTGGAGGCACAGCTATACTTGTCAAAAACCTAGAAGGATTTCAGCAGGTAAAGACCTATTTGGTACCACTAGAAAAACATTGTAAATTTTGTGTATACTAGCTGTTTTGACTAATATTACTTATGTACTTGTGTGTATTTATAAATCGCCAGCTAGGGACATAGATTGAATTATAATAGTAATCGCAGAACTTTTAGATAAAATTTATTGTCCTAGGAAATATACTCGCCGGCACAAAATTCCGCCACCCTAAAATATTGGCCAAGTTTGATGTTTTATAAATTTTTTATGAGATTCTTACGATTTTGCCATCAGTTTTCAGATACATTTGTTGTGATTTTTTAAAATGATTTTGTAAAGTAGCATTTTTCGATTAGGCTATATTATACAGGAGTAAAACAAACTGTTGTTTTTTCTCGTAATTTCAAAAGACCCTGTAGGAAAATTAAGGTGGATAATTCTGTTTACATACTATCTCTTGTAATCTTTGATGTATTCTAAACATTTCGATTTTTGATTCATTCCATTATCTCATTTCTGCTGCGAGCTGCAAATTTTTTATTAAAACGCTGATTTGAAGCTTATTTTTAGATAATTAACGTCAAGTTTTCGGTTAAAAATTATCGACGTTGGCTAAGGACGCAATTAATGTGACATAAAATTTGACAGTGTCACTATTATAATTTGTTGTATGTCAATATGGTATTAACTCCAGCAGACGTGGGTAGAATTGTTGTGTTAATAGAGGATAGCCGTAGCAAAAGTTATGTCGCCCGTACTCTGAGATTTCCGCGGTCTACAGTTCGAGATGCCTGGAATAGGTATTTACAGACGGGAATTTTTACTACGATGATTCGATCTGAATCTACTGTCACAGTAGATTCAGATCGAATCATCGCGATTAAAAATTTTCCTAAGCCTAAAAATAGAAAAGAGATTTTACAGTTTTAGGTATGATTAATTTTTCTTGTAGATTTATTCCCAATCGGACATAAATCCTAGAGCCACTGACATCTCTATTAAAAAAAATTGTTTGGGATGCGGCTCAAATCCAATCTTTTGAAAAAATTAAAACATTGTTGCAGAATAGCCCAACTTTGGCGTATTTTGATCCGACTAAATCTATACTGATTTCGGCGGATGCTTCTTCTTATGGTTTAGGTGCATGTCTAATTCAATCTCAGAATGGGAAAAATGAGATTATCGCCTATGCTTCGCGCTTACTCTCTGATACGGAGCGAAGATGTACGCAAATTGAGCGAGAAGCACTCGCACTCGCCTGGGTGGCTAATAAGTTTTCGGAATATGTCACAGGAATACCTATTTTGTTTCAAACCAATCATCGAGCATTAATTCAGGTTCTTCAAACTAAACCAATTGACGAATTAATACCTCGCTTATAACGTTTTAGAATTCGCTTGATAAGGTACAATTATAAAATTTATTATTCGCTGGATAAAGATTTAGTCGTTGCTGATGCCTTATCGCGTAATTTTTCAGAAAATTAAGAAAAGCCCATGGAAGATGAACATGGGGGTAGTTAAATGTCGACAGAGAGCTAAATCTTGGTGGATTGGGCTTTCTAGTCAAATAGAAAATTTGTCTAGGAATTGCCCTCAGTGTGTTGAAAATAGAATAAATAATAAAGAACCGTTTTTAAAAGATTCATTTCCAAATCGTCCTTGGCAGAAAATTGCGTTGGATTTATTTAAATGCGATTCATGGTACTTAATAGTTACCGCCTATTATTCGAGATTTCTTGAAATCTTGAATCTAGATTGACAAAAATGACTGAATCATTGAAAAGTTGAAAGAATTATTTTCTAAATATGGTATCAGTGAGACCATACGGTCTGATAACGGTCCTCAATTCCGGACAGAATTTAAAAAATTTGCTCGTGAATCTGATTTTTGTCATATAACTAGTAACCCTTACTTTACACAATCAAATGGCTGTATCGAATATGCTGTTAAGATAGCAAAAAATTTGATTAAAAAAAATAAAGACATTTTTTTGGCTCTATTGTCTTATCGCACTACCCCTCTTAAATGTGGATTTTCTCCAAGTGAGTTGTTATATCGCTACCTTCCAGAAAGACCGTCACAAGTCCGAAAAATCGATTTTTCGGTTTTCCACGAAAATCGATTTAGCAGAAGTTGCTTCTATTACAAAAAATATCGCATCAAGCTAATTTTGACGAATAGCCGCTTGGCGGCGCATGTGGTCAGTGTACTAAGTGAGAACCTTTCCTGTTTTAACACGCAAGAGCGTATCAATTCAGTTGTGCCTGGTCAGTTGCAGTCGTCACCTGTGTTTATTCAGTTAAGAGCGTCACAACATAAAAGTGACAAGTGTTTTTTTAAATATTTGTGAGAAAGACCGTCCTATATAAGTTCAGGTCGATTTTCTGTGAAAAGGTAAGTTCTTTTTTTGTATATTTTTCGAGAAATATCGTCACATTTTATGTTGGTGCATTTTTTATGGAAAATGTGGTAAATAAAATATAGTTTTTTTTTTGGAAGAAAAACGTCATATTTAGAATTAGTGCCCTCTTCCTTGTAAAAATAAAAAATAATTTTTATACTTTGTGTTAAAATTTGTTTATTTAGGACGTTTTTTTATGAAAATTTCTGTACTTTTAAAGACCTGACCACGTTTCATCTTGAGTTATGATGTTCTTTCTTGAATAAAAATTCGTTTTTGTTTGTATTAAATGTTAAGGCGTAAGTATAACAGTTTTATTTATAAAACAAGTTAAATAAAATTTGCCAAAAGTTGTCTATTGCTTTTTACTTATTTTGACATTTTTTTCACACTTTCAGTACTAATTAATTTTAATAAATTTTTCATTATCTATTTTGTAGTTCTAAGATGTCCCGAAGAACTTCTATGATATTGAAGCTTGCCAAAAAAAAAATTACAAGTTCATAACATCGAGCAACCATCCTGGGAAATTCAAAATTGCTTAATTGAAACAGAAAATGAAGGAAGTAGCAAATATACCAACCCAACCCAACCCAACCCAGAAGAACAGGTCGTAGTAGCAGAATTATGTGTAGAAGCAGCTAAAGGAGGAAGATAAAAATGAAGTTCCTGAAACCAAAAAAAAAGGGAATTATGCAGTTACTAGACAAAAACATAATACGCGACTTTTATCATGGTTTCTACCAAAATTTATTTAAGTAGATTATAGATTTTGACTGTTTTGTGAGATGTTTTTACTTGAGAGTTAAGAAGAAAATAACTAGGTATAAGAGTTAAGTTTTTTTTTAATACGTTTTAAAACTACGCTTCTTTTTCTTTAATACGTTTGTACTGATGTAAGTGTAATCTAGTATTATAGAAGTTCAATATTATAATTTTTTAAAATATGTTACCCAAAATTTGATTTAGGTTTATTTTTCATAAGGTTTGTTCCAATCCAACGCGTTAGAAAACCGTCATCAAACGATCACGCTCATGCGCAGTAATTGAAATTAGACTGATTTTAATTACTGCGCATGACCGTAATCGTTCGGTGACGGTTTTGAACGCGTTGGAATACACTATAGTAGATAATAAACAAGTTTCGTTTACATGAATTCAGCTTAATACTTTTATTAATTCAAATTGAAATAAAAAAACGTCATTTTTTTTCCAGCAAAGACTGTCACATTATTTTTTGTTTGATGACACAGACTAAAAAAATTATCATCAAAAAATATTCTCCTCAAGGGTCTTTAATAATACCAAAAAAAAAATTTAAACATATTTTTCAAAAAGCAGCGTAGCCCTATGAAATAAATATTGGATATTTTTAAACGCCTCTACTGAAAAATAGCAATTTTCGAGTTGTGACGGTCTTCTTGGAAGGTAGCGATATGGTAAAAAATTGCGAACTCCACTACCGGTGTTGCCAAGCCTGTTGAATGAAAGGGTAAATACTGACCACAACTCTATTTATAAAAAAGATGGTATTGCGAAGGATAAGATAGCTCAACAGTTTAATAAAAGACACCGGAGTCGAAACTTACGTGTTTTTGCAGTCGAAGACTATGCCTGAGTAATAGATTTACGTACGTATGGGAAAGTTATTAAGTTATTGGGCGAACCTCGTTCATATTTAATACAGACTAATAATTTAGGTGTGTATCGTCGAAATAGGTCTCATTTAGTTCCTGCACCTTACTATACTGAACCCATATTTACTCCGACATGGGCAACTCATACTAACCATAATATTAAGGATCAATTTCAAATTAGTAATAGATATGTGCCTCGGATAACAGTGAACTACAGACAAGTGTAGAAGTGAAGAATTCAGATTCTGAATTGAATCTAAATTCTAACAGTAGTGATGAAAGTTTTTGTAGTGAAACCTTAAATGAGACGCAGGTTCCAAATTCCTCTGTTAATAAACCTTCTTACATTCCCCCTAGTGTTTCCCCACCCCGAGCTAAGAGACTTGTAAAAAAACCGGCGTACCTTAATAATTACTTTATTAATTAATAATTTTAAAGCTTGAAAGGGGAGATCTTCTTTTAGTTAGTTTTATTATCTAGTTCGAGTTTGGTTTTGTTCATGTGTTTGGTTAGTATAAGATTTAGTTATTAGACGTGGCAACGTTGGATCGGCTGTAAATGACGGGCAGTGACAGAACCAATAAGGTGTGTCAACAGGCCTTGATTTCGCTCATTTTTTCTCTCTCGAATAATAGACCTCACGTTGCACATTTAGTGAGCGAATATCTGGATAAAGCTGGACTCCCAAGATTGGAATGGCCCGCATGTAGCCCGGATCTCAACCCAATATGTTCTATTTGGGATCAACTTAAAAGGGCCGTTCGTCGTCGTCGTGTACAACCACAAACCTTGCAAGACTCACGACTAGCGCTGATCGAAGAATAAGAGGCTATTCCTCAAGAAAAAATTAGGAACCTTATTCATTCGATGCCGCGAAGACTGCAAGCTGTTATTGCTGCAAGAGGAAGAAATACACGCTATTAAAATTGTTTTTTTTTAATTAACTTTATGATATACTTAGTGTTTGTTTCTCCTAATAAAAATACGCTTCAAATCAGCGTTTTAATAAAAAAATTGCAGCTCGCAGCAGAAATGAGATAATGGAATGAATCAAAAATCGAAATGTTTAGAATACATCAAAGATTACAAGGAATACTATGTAAACAGTTTTATCCACCTTAATTTTCCTACAGGGTCTTTTGAACGAGAGAGATTACGAGAAAAAACAGATGAGATTACGAGAAAAAACAACAGTTTGTTTTACTCCTATATAATATAGCCTAATCAAAAAATGCTACTTTACAAAATGATTTTAAAAAATCACAACAAATGTATCTAAAAACTGATGGCAAAATCGTGAGGATCTGATAAAAAAATAAAAAAATTATAAAACATAAAACTTGGCCAATATTTCAGGGTGGCGGAATTTTGTGCCGGCGAGTGTATATAATTCTTAGTTAAGATCTTAATGGAGATTTCTCTAATGAAAGTCGTCTTACATTTATAGTTTTACAGCTGTTTTTCTGTTATTTTTTTTCTATGATCTGATACCCCATTTCTGGTATATGCATAAAAATATTGTTAGTATCTTAAGAGAAAACTACAGTATCAAATTTATACTACTAATATCTCGGATCAATGTGGTCAGGTTTTAAGGTTCCATGCAGTGGAATTCCTTAGCAAAGTAAGGTTCATTAATAAACGTTTCGTTACTTATATACACTTATTAAATATACAGCTTGTCCATTTAGTATTCCTATTGCGGTTGTATTTTTAAAGCAAAAGAAAAAACATTTTTTTTTGCTAAGGATGAAAAAAGCTATATTTTAAACTTGTTTTGACTTATACAGTGGGTGTTCATAAAAGACGTAGCAGTAGAAATTTCTGTTTTTTTAAATGGAAGGCTCTATAGTCGTAATTGTCGAAATTTGTTTTTTTTAAGTCTACAAGGCTACTATCACGTCTTTCTTTTTCTTAAAATGTTAAAAAAATTTGATGGTTAACGTATGAAAAGTATACAAATTATATGAATCTTTTTATATACTGCTTTAATCTACAATTTCCTCTTTCTTTATCAAAGAACAAGACTGACAAGACATCATGAATTAAACAATATTTAAAGTATATTAAGGATATTTCTATTTGGTATAAAAAAACTAACTCTCATGAGGTTTATAGGCATTACGGTGGTGAAAATAATCCTACCATAAGTTACTTTCTGAGTACCATATTATTTTCATAAACCCATGAAAATATGATTTCTTATTCCAAAAATAAATTTTAAGGCAGTCTGGAACATTTTCAACAAAGAAACCAATAATAGAGCGATACAGTTGGATATAAATTTAAAAGTTCACAATAAAAAAATTGAACATCATAATAGTATTATTAAGTTATTTAATCACAACATACAAAGCAACGCACACTTTCCCACACTATTTCTGACTCCTGTTGATAGCTTTAAGATTCTTAGATTGTTGATGATTTTGCTATATAATTTGTCAGCGTGTCTTGGTGAAATACCAAAATGTCGTTAACAAATAATATAAATCAATGTCTTATATTGGAATGTTCTTCCTCGTTACTTAAAACTGTCAAAGTGATTCCAGTATATAAGAAAGGGAACAAGCTTGGTATGGAAAAAATATTCACACAACTAGCAATATATAAAGTGATATCATATATTGTTAAAAATGCTGATAAATACAATAATGTTTCTGGGTCGTTCTTTGATCTCTCTAAGGCCTTTGACACTACTGACCATCAACAACTATTTTAAGGGCTACAATAATATAGCATAAAGGCGAAATGTGCTTCAGTAATAGAATCACATCACTCTACAAGGGTTCAATATGTTTGAATAATTAGCAATGATAAGGATAATCTTTCACAATCAACAGAAATAATATAGGGAGGGCCTCAAAGATCCATTCTTGGGCATGCTCTCTTTTTATCTTATGTAACTACTATCAGCAAAGCATTAATTTTTGGCCTGGTTTTACAATATCCAGATAATAAATATATAATACTGTCGGCACCAGACTTATCTGATCTTCTGAAGAACTGCTCAGAAGTGCCTAAACAGAAATGGTGCAGTAAACAAAGTCAAATAAACAATTCTTTCTATGTCCAACAAAATGGAAAAGTCAGTACCAGTGGTGAAAGATGTGAATTTACTGGGGAGTTTATATTATAGTACACTTAGTTACAATTTACACCTCTAGAGAAACATTATATCAGTATATTTACTAAAACAATTTAACTATGCCAGTATTCAATCAATTATTAACCATATTATCATGTTTTGGGGTAAATTACAACTATTATTTAAAGTTTTTAAAGCACAAAAGTGCATCATTTGCAGCATCCTTTGATTCCATCATAGAGAATCTTATAGACCTAGCTGTGTTTTCTGATTGTGCCTTTTTTATACGTCATGTCTTTTGTAATGCTTCTTAAGATAATCTTAGCACAACCATGGTTTGTATTTCAAAGACATATCAGTTATCACCAAAGGCAGAGACCATCTTAGCATACCCACTGATTCATCCACTTTTATTCCAAAAGGTTCCCAACATATATTTAACAAGAACTTTAGATTCTTAGCACCTTTAATAAGTGCAATAAATAACATGCAAACGTTAAAAAATGTAATTAAGTTTTCTTTGAGAAACTTTATAAAGCATTATGGTTTTTTGAATCAGGAAAGTCTAACAGTGGTCCTCATAA
The DNA here is from genome assembly GCF_022605725.1 of Anthonomus grandis grandis. Classification (NCBI taxonomy): domain Eukaryota; kingdom Metazoa; phylum Arthropoda; class Insecta; order Coleoptera; family Curculionidae; genus Anthonomus; species Anthonomus grandis. The sequence goes on from NC_065555.1 coordinate 12,095,046, forward strand.
GCAAGCAAGGATGATGGGGATAGTATGTAAATGCACCTCAGAATAATATTTGATCAATGAATAAAATCTGAGATGCAAAGCTTTATTTCTCACTGTGTTAATGCACATCAAGGACGCGTCTTGTATTGACACTATTTTTATTCGCAACTCTATCATGTCTATAATGTCTAAATAATGTGTTTGCTAATTACAATTTCGGAACTAGAATATTCTGGTAATAATCATGTCTCTGCATGCCATAAAAGCTACAACTAACTTTATCATGAAGTGAATAATTGAAAATTGAAGGACTGAAGTCGATATTCACATAAACTTTAGATAAAAAAAAATAGAACAAAAATTATGTTAACGAATTATGAACCTGAATAACTACTGCACTCACCATTTTTTTCCAACATTTTTTCCGACGGTCTTTTAATTCAGTTCTCACATTTAAGTGGCAGAAATACAATTTTTATTTTTCTGTCCCATAAAATTAATCCCGGGTTTTTATGATGCGAGTACCTACCTGGCTAAAGTATTAAGTGTATTGTTTGCCTAATATATCCACCCACAAGCATGCCTTCAATGGCTCACTACCAGGTGTGGCAAGGTTTTATGGGTATTTTTTGCCATTTCGTAAAAAAAATATTGAGATCGTGGGAACAACTATTATAGGGATGTTTTATAGGAATGACCGTTAAACGGGATATATGTTGTTGAATTTTTTTCAATTAAGGAAGTTATTGAAAATTAAATTTAAGGGTTGTTTTAATTTAATTTATATAATTTAAATTTTTGTCGATTTTAATTTTATATACGTTGGAAAAATGAAAGAATAATTAATTTGTCCTTTAAAACTTACGATTTGTCATTATTTTTATATAAACTGATGTTAAAATTGAAAAAAAAAATCAGGTGGTATTTGTAGTCACTACTCTCTGAAAAACTTCCTTTACCTAATAAAAGAGCTTTTGTGCAGCTCATACTTGAATTTACTCTTACTGAATTTTGTTGATTTTTTTCTTGATGACCTACCTTTAAGGTCTGGTTTCAACCTGAAGTTAGTCTGTTGGACACTTTAGAGGATGCTAGGGTTTTGAAATGTTCTTAATTAGGAACTCATCGACAATCCCCAGATCTAATCACTATTCCTAATAGCTCACATCATTCGGGGCATATTTCTCCATTTTTCGTTAAATATGCCAAGAATATTTTAGTTTTCTGAAGGTTATTTTAATATCACGGCATCAGGAAACAAGAAAAATAAAAAAGCGGCCAATGGCTTTTCTAGCTTGACGTATCCACGAATACTGAATCTTATCACAGAACAGACAGTAATGGTAGAACCCATGACAACTGACATTTGACAGCCGATTTAAGTCACCTAGAATTAAAAAAAATTGAATTTTACTGGAATATAAAGAGTCTTTCAATAGAAAATTTCAGATTACTATTATAGTTGTAGGAGCACGATTCACACATCGAAGATTGTTCAACGATATCGGATGGAGCAGACTCATTAAACCCTCTTCTTAGTTTGGTAGTTTGACTGTTCTCATTCAAAGCTCCGTGATAAGGAAAGTCATAAGTAACCTTAGTTTTTGCCAAGTTTTTATATTCAGTCATATGGGGCCAAGAATAATATGCATTAATGAAGTCAACGTGTATTGACTTATACATAGGATTTTTATTAAGTTCAGACTCCAGAGAATGAAATCTTTTAATGGCATTATGGTTTAAATCTCCTAGCTGAGTTTTCTGTAATGTTGGTATGGTTTTACCTAAATGCTCTTGACCTATGCACAAGAGATTGAGATAGATAATTGCATCAATCAAACGATCAATTTCACCAGACTGATTGAACTTAAGATCTGCCAAATGTAAATCTTTAGGAATATTCCAAGAGAGTGTATAAGTATTATAAGATGAACGAGTAGTACATTTTTTAGTAATTATAACACAAGAAGGACCCACCATAATATAAGAATTAAATCTCAACTTGACATCTATACTTTACCTGCGACATTTTTTGACCGACTCGTGTAATAACAGATGGTAACTCTAATTTTTCAAAACCTAATCTCTCACGACATCCTTGTGTGATAAAATGCATTTGACTACCACTGTCCAGTAAGGCTTGACACACTTATGTGACTTCAAATGAATTGATTACCTTCACTAATTCTGTTTGCAACAAGAAATTTAGAGAAAAATGCCTTATACCACTAGATAGACTTACAGCCACCTTAGTACCTTTATTCTGTTTTAATGTTGCACTTCTTGTAGGAATAACTAGTTAATAAATTGCTATTAGAGGTGTTGTTATAGATCGTTTTCTTAATTTTCCTAAAAAGTTTTATGTGAAAATTTTTTTAAAGAATGTTTAAGAAATATTTTATGCCATTAGGAATATTTTTGTTCTTTCATGTTTTTTGCCTTTTAATTTTTGCTGCCGGTTTTACTCTGAATTTACTTAAGACGTTCCTAATAAAATAGGGTTATAAAAGTAGTCAGGAACTTTTTGGCTTCTATTACAGTGACTGCAATGCCAACATAATTATTTAAGTAATAATTGTTTGTGCTGCTGGTAAAATAAAACTGTTGTAATAATAATCTGCAACGTTGCAGAAGCTGTAAATTCTAAATATAAAAGCATTATTATATATATAGGAAAGTTATGATGGATATTTAAAGAGACTAGTGATGTGAGGGAAGAACATACTGGTTCAACAAGAATAAAATAACTTATGATAGGTTTATTTATATTTAAGCATTAAGCAACTCCAATATTACTGCCAATTAGCTTAGAAGTTCTTAATGCTTCATAATGTTATAGCACTAGTGTCACTGCTTAAACAATAAGGAATAAATTACATGAAAACCATCTATATAGCAGACATGTAAAGAATGGCAGAATTCATTGTTTTTATTGACTAATCAAGTTTTGTTTATATCCTTATATGACGAACGCCTGGTAAAAAGTCTCACTTGCAAACCACTCACTCAAGAAGTTAAAAGGTACCAAGACGGCATTTTGATGGCTTAAGTTCAAACTTATCTGGTTTCCATTGAAGGGTTTTTAATAGCAAACGGCTATCGGGATTTATGAGTAAAGAAATTCTCCAACCCATTGTTCATCTACGCCCTACAGAATTTGGTAAATATATTATATTTATGCGTATGCAAACGTGCATTATCCGCATATTGAAAGAACCGCTAGGGACTTTTTGGAGCAACACGATATTCAGGTATTGCCATGGCCTGCGCAATCCTCTGACTTAACTCCTATCAATCACGTTTCGGATATGTTGAATAGGCGTGTTATAAATCAAGACAAGGGAATAGTTCCTGGACTGTACGCAAGGCTCTCCTAGAAGGATCTCTTCTTGTTGCAACTTCTGTTTTAAAATACATAAAATATGCTTAATTTTTAATGTTTTTTTTTATTTTCTGCTTTCCTTGTTTATGGAACATCCCGATAAATTTTCATATACAAATATTCAATTATTAATATAGTACTATAAATTTGATAAAGTATACTTGAGTATTCCTCGCAATATTTTTAAAAACTGTATACTTGCCAAATAAGACTTGTAAAAGAGCTTCTTCATGGTAAACAAGTTTTTCTTATTTTGCTAGATCTAATTATAAGCGTTTGCTAACATGCCTACCTAGTACTTAAAAGACATGAGATCTTTCCCTGAACCTAATACCTGAACCGAAAATTTTCTAATTTTTTTCAATTACATTTAATTGAATAATTCAAGATTCTTTTATTAAAATTTTTTAACTTTGCACGAGGGTTTGCTTGATTGGCCTCTTCAAAAAGTTATCTCACATTTTTTCTATAAAATGTTCATGGAAGCCAATAATTCACCCCCTTAAAATTTACATGGGTTTTCCTATGTTCCGCTCGGCGACGCACCACCCGGTATACCAACCCTTTTAAGAAAATCTAATTTTTTTACTATGACCAATTTAAATGTTGCTAACACAAAAAATAAAACTTACTAGCAGTAATAACATGTCGTCAACTGAAGATATAAACGTAACTAAAACTAATTTTTAACGTTCAAGCATCATAAGTAACCACTAACGTCATTAGAATTTAAATCTACAATTAAAGCTTATATAGTGCTTATATACGTGCTGTCATAGTTGAGAAAACATGATAATTTTTTTCTTAAATTACAGTTTACCTGATCGCCAATACATAAAACAACTCGTCTTATGTTTCGATACTTCGTAGCAAGCGCCACTATATCATATGTCAGCCGTAATCTCGAATTACCTTCAATTATTTTTATGACCCCAAAACATTATTGTTTTTTGTAAAGAAAAGAGAAATATGTGATTTAATGTTCGAAGAAATATTTAAATGAGACAATAATATCATGATGATAAATGTTTAATAATGTAGGTTGGTTAGGATGATGATATGTTTTAAATATTCTACGATGACAAATATTTCCTTGTATTTGGTGCGATGCATTAATTACATATTCATCATGAGAAAAAATTCAGGTTAAAAAAGATTTCAGCTTTAGGTCTGACAACATAAGTGCGGGGTGTAGCCAAGAAAACAATAGTTAGTATATATGCATTATTACATAAAAAACAAGTCACTTACCAAGCTTTTTAGGAATTAATGACGAGTTTTCATGTGTTCGATAGGACACAAAGAGTGTAATAGCAAATAGCTAAATTAGTCACTTAGAATGTTGGAAGATTACTTAAGGTTATGCAATGTAGTAGCGATTTAAATGATAGTAAGTTAAGTTAGGTGAGCGGATTCGATAGTCCTTAACTACAACTCACTAGTCTTTTATGGGTCACTTCAGATTTTAATACTTCTAAATCGGACTTTTTTCAAATTAACTATACTAAAAAAAAATTAAAATTTTTTTGTCTCACAGAAACGTGGGGTAATGAAAATAATGTAAATTTTATGGTTATCGAGGGATATTGTCTACGTGCACACTATTGTCGCAATAATCTAACTCATGGTGGAGCAGCTATCTGGGCACATAATGATATAAATTGTCATAATATTGAATTGGATGATTTTTGTTCAGAAAGGGATATCGAATTATGTGGGGTATCATATCCTTATGCACCAAATAAGTATTTGTTTATTTTTTTATGTTATAGGGCACCTGGTGATTTTAATATTTTTATTCGTAATTTGTGTTGTATGATGGAAAAGTATTTTAGGAAGGAAAAAACAAGGTAAGAAAGCAACTACCCTAAAGACATTTTGGTCTTCATTATGCAAGCAAATTCAAAAGAATAAGTTGTAGACTCCAGAAATCAGCAAGAGTAACTCTGAGAGTAAAGTCATGCGCATATCACGCGCTAGCTCTATCTCTCTTACACAGAGGATCCAAAAAAAGAGAATGTATTAATCTTGGGAGACCTAATAAGGATAGTAGGAAACTGTTAAAAAATCAGACTTTTAGAAATCAGTAAGAATTAAAGATTCCATTACATACATACATAGATACAACCCGAGCTAATAAAATCGTTTTAAAAATCGATAAAAAGGGACTGTAAAATTAAAGAGAAAAAACTTTCTTATGCATGGTGCAGTGTACTAGTTAACATTGTCTCTAAATACAGTCACATCAGTAAATATGAACGCATTCAAAATCAAATTGGACAAGAATCTCGGCCATATGCATCAACCACGATTCATTGCAGCGCATAAATAATCTGAACCAATTAAGACAATAGTCTTATCGGATTTATCCGATTGCTGGAGTATTGGTAAAATATGAGACAATTGATGTTGAGTAAATTATTTAATTAAATGGTAGAAAAATATTCATGATCATTTACTTAATGTAGAGGATATTATATAATCTTTATTTATGCGGTTTAAGCTCTACGTGAATAAGTTATTAATTAAGCTGTATTTATAACATATGATTAAATTAATTTTCTGATTTATTCTTGAAGATTGGTTTTGGTATTCTGAAGTAGCAGTTTTGACTCTGTTCTTCTTATGATTTTTCATTTTCGCCATACTGTAACTAAATTATAATCAATAAATATTTAAGACATTCAATTATTCAAAAAAGCATTAAATAAATGTTCAAAGAACGTATTTGTTACCAGGGAATTCAGTACCATAAGTGAACTCTTTCTTAATGGTGAAAACCGAAAACAATTTACAAAACAGTTAAACCTATTTATCGATATGATATGAAGAATGAACTTAGATGAGAAGAGAAATACTACTATTAGATAAGATGTTGACAGACAACAAAGAGAAACGATATTTTTATATTTATCGACCTGAAGAAAGCATTCGACAATGGGCTATTGGTGAATTTGTATAAACTTCTACTAATTACAAACTAAAAAGTAAATATTATAAGAGCAGTAAAAAGCTATATGAAAACTGCTAAATTAAAACCAAAATTGCATTTACTATCTCGACGGGATTTGCTCTAAATAAAGGACTTAAACAGGAGTGCTGACTTTTACTAAAGCTGCTTAAACTATGTCTCCAGAATATATATAACACACTTAGCTTTGTTGGCAACCAGACCGTTCTAGCATAGTTCTGATGATATTTTGTATATTATGACTTGGAAGCTCATTGAAACGTACGAAAAGTAAAGACTCGAAGTGAACATTGCAAAAACAGAAGACCTGAGTTTGGGAAGAAGACCAAGAATAATAGAACCATGAACAATGCAATTAAAATTAGTGTTACAGATGACCCGTGGGTAAAATAAATAAGCACACTTGAACACTAAACTTTTATTCACTATTTCACGTCCAACATTTCTATTTCTATTGATTATTCAGCGTACTCAAGTCACAACTATAAACTTAACATCGAATCAGGTTCTTACATTTTATATCCAATGATATTCTGCTTCTAATTTCTAGAATTTTACCAGAATGTTCTTTAAGGACTAATTTAAATCGATTAGAATAATCCGGCTAAGACAGAGCCGTAGTCGGGCAACTTTGTACCAACAGGAATATATAGGAAATCAAAGCTAAGTCAATGTTAAACATCCTTTTAAATCAAAAAATGCAAAAAATTACAAAATATAACAACCATCGTATAGTATACGTATATAAGACTGTCAAATGCATCGTTACTTACGGTATATAAATATGGCGGAGTTAAAATCTACCTGCAATAATCTCTATATGCAGATTTTTAAAAGTAAAAATTCTAGAGTAAAAATGTCAAGAATTTATGTATGAGTTGATTTTCTATTGATATTGATGATTGGTTTTCTATTGATAGTCAATCCCCTCTGTTAAGACCTCAGAAAAGCAAAAATTTTTAAAATTTCATTCTTGTCAGTTTTAGCCTAAGTTAAGAAAATAACTTTCTGTGAAAAGTATTACGTAAATTACTTCTTTTTTTATTTTCTTGTATTTGTTTTATATATATATATATATATATATATATATATAACATGTTAATCGACGCATAATTTATGCATTGTATAAAAACTTAGCATAATCCTCCCAAAGTTCATAATTTTTTTATTTTATTTATTGTATATTAAAATAAATAGTTAGATATGATAATTGATTTTTTTGTTTATTTTGCGTTTTTCTGTACTTTACAGATACCTCTTAAGGCTTTGTTACATTTACTAAAGGTAACAAAATAGATAAAGAAACCTTAATTACTAATTACATTTAAAAAAATATATATACTTTAATATACGATTGAATAATTAAGACAGAAATCTATAAATTTATGTCGGTAATAATTCAAAACTTAAGGCGCAATTTTATTGTCGCAAGAAATAATAGGCAATCAAAGTCGTTTATTCTTAGAATTTAATTGGCAGTATTTTTCTGCAACACCGGCGGTATTTCAGTTGCATTTTTAAAAAGTTCAACCTAACGGTACTAATATAAATATTATTTCAATTATATAACTCGCACTGCATGAAAATTAATATGAACTTAAGAGCTGCAATTTGAATATTCGTTATCGGTTCGTGTGAATATTATGTATTGAATTAATTAAAACAAGCACATATTCGTATTATAAATTTAAGTTGGTCGTCGTTTCGCGGGACCCTAAGTGTTTAGTATGCTTATCGAATAAATATTATGTTGTTGATTGCTAGATGAATAATAATAAACTTAGTATTGTTTATTTTAATTAAATATTTATTTTAAAAAAAAAACACACATTTTCTATATAACTTCTACCTATTTATTAATTTATTTGCCATACTTACTAGATCTACTACATGAATAAATTCTATGACTGGTATTAGTATTATTAAGCGTTAACAATAAAAATGTAAAAACACTATTGTCGTGACAAACTCATAATTAGTTACCTAATAATAATATTACCATGAATAGTATCGTAGTAACAAAATAGGTCATTAGCAAAAAAGCAAAATATCATTATTAACCTAAATTCAAGTTTTTACACTTAATAAAAATTTATTATATTCTTCAACAAACAAAAATAAAAACCATGTGTACTCTACAAGGAAAATCATAATTTCCTACAGGGAAGGATTAGACAAGGTGAAGCTCTTCACACCTAGTTTAATATGAAATCAAAAAGACTAATTAGCATTTCCGTATTATTTCGCCTCTGACTACTATTGGCGAGGCTCCAGAAAAGAGGCTCCAGCTTCTTACGTAAACTTCCAGTTCATGTCATTACCTCCAGTAGACAGAATTAATTCATTAATCAGTCGTTTTCGAAAGTGAACTTTGAGTTTTCTAGATTGCCTTTTAAGAACCAGGAATTCATGATTCATTTGGCTTTAGTAAAATTATACCAATGAGCCTTCAGATATTCAACCGTTTTTGCTTTGGTGCACTCTTCCAATCAATGGAATTCATTAATGAATTAAGATCATAAATACAATGCATCTCATCTCCAGCAATATTTTTCTTTAGGTAGTACGGACCTTCTGTAAGCAAACTCTTCATTTCTATATAACCTTACATAAAACCTGCAAAAGATGATTATCTACGGATCTATTATATCTTTAAGAATAAAAAGTGCCTTTTGATACTTCAAAGGCGTGTACCAAGTTTTATAAAAATATCTTAAGTCATAAAAAACTTATGACTAAAAAAGTTACAGTGGTACGTTCAGCACTGCAATCAGTAGGACTATCATGCGACTTGTTGAAATAAGACAGGAGCCACTCTCAACTCAAAAAACCAGCACAATGAGTTATCGAAAGCAACATCACCAAGGAGACATTTCCTGATCTCCTCCAAGTGACAACTGAAATAAATCGAAAATTATGCTTCGTATTGACGAGAAGTAGGACAATCGCATAGTGGGTACTTCATTTAATTGACAGTACCAGATTTAGGGCCATTCTAGTAATAGCTAATTTGTCGATTAACTTAGATTTGTCGCGATGGTTGAGAAGCTCTTTAGACAAATTGCACCAAAGGGCCTCATACCACCGCTTTTTAAAAAGGGTATGAGTGTGTCGTTTGATTATTAATCTGATATTTGCAATAGTCAGATTAGGCTTGCTGTAGCTGTTCCTTTGATTTAACTCCTACCATGTTTTTGAAGGAAGCTTTCATAAGTGTGCGGTGGAATTGCTGCATTAGTTCTGACTTAAGGCCTAGTCTTGAAAACGCAGAAACTGCCTGTCGACAGTCTATGTAAATTTACGTCATTTTGTCAGTAACGTTGATTATAATTAGTAGTTCTGCTGCTAGAGTTTTCCCATATCTTTCTATTTGAAGGGACACAATTTAGACTTAACATTTAATCTAATGCTTGTATCGTGTATTAATACAAGTTTCTCGAGTGTAAGCCACAGCCCTAGCAGTTTTAGTTTTGAAACAATCTGAGTAGATATTAGTAAGGATCATTCCAGCTACCAGATGTGATATGTTTACAGGCAAATCTTTGCATTTGTATTGATTCCAATAAAGCGGAAGCGAGTCATCAGTGGGTAAAATGAGATCCTTGATATAAATGTTCAGAAGTACTATCAAATACCACCTTCGGCATTACCTCCAAACCTCTTGGTGACATCCATGGTTTCCGTTATGTTGCAGCATTCCATTCTTAAAACATAGTCTAGTTTCCGATAAATAGTGACATGAACTCGTGCGTAAGCATAGGTCTTATGATGTATTAGTCTTAGCTGTAGAGATCCATATAACTATTCTAGACGAAAGCTCTAAATCCTACCAATTGTACACTCCTATTCATATGAGATCGATGCTTTCTGTATTTTTGTGATATGAGATTTATAACTTAGTTTGATATCGAATGTCATACCAAGGTACTTCACTTCCTAAGCAAGACTTAGTGAGGTACCTAATAGTTAAGGTACTGGTAGAGATGTTAGTTTTCTCTTTCTAAGGTATAGCATCATCTCACTCACTTTGGGTTTAATAAATAGATAATATTCCGCACACCATTTCTCTTTTATTGGACATGCCGCCTAAATCCTAATTCGGTACCGTGTCTTTAAGTTTGATATCCTGTACACTTATATATTTCAGAAAGAATATTGATAATTCATGCGATGTTTGTATTGGAAACAGCCCGTCGACGTCAATGAATATATCCAGAGTCGACTTTGTGGTCTATTGACTTTTTCACTGAGTGAAGAGCTAAGACTGTTAATCGCCTAGAACTGTACGCAAATTGGTTAGGGCATAGCAGGTTACTTATTAAGACTGTATGTTTTATATATCTTTCATACAGTCTATCCATAGATATTAAGCAAAAGGATATGCCTATAGAACAATAGTGCCTTTCTAGTTTCGCTAGAAACACAACTCAGAATTTTTCCCATGCCTTAAGGATATATCTTAACAGAGATGCTTTGAACCTCCTCACCAGCCGTGGAAATAACTGTTAAAGGTCGTACTGAAGTAGTGCTAAATAGATGTCGGATCCCGAGTATTTAATCTTTCAGGTTTAATGGGCGAGTACCCATTTTAATTTATCCGTGTATTATTTGATCGGCGATTAGCCTTTAGGAGTATGTAAGGCGCCTCTGCTCCTCCGATCATTTAAACTTAATATTTATAAAATTCAAATTAAGGATACCAAATAATAAGTGCATATTTCAGAAAACTGTTTACGATATCTAGCTAAAGATATTTTATATATTATGGGTTTTTAAAATTCTTAAATTTGCGTACCGTAAATCATACATTAGTATGTATGTCCATGCTCAATTTTCGACATCCTCTACATGAACATAGTAAGCTAATTAGGTCAAAATATTATTTCGTATAATATAAATGTGATTAATTAAAATTAGTTTCCTTGTGTAGCTAAATACCGAACACTTATTAATATTAGAAGAACGCTTATTACTTACAGACCATTTAACACTATTACTGATATCAGTTTAATATGGTATGAAATCATTCAGAATATTTATTTATCTATGAATCTTTATAATGAATTATAAGTCATTAGCATAAAGCAGAGTAAGATAGCTTTTTATATTTATGATAATGAGCAAAATGTACTGGAAAAAAATAGATTTTATGTTTATATATGTTATATATACATGTATATAGGTATTAATGATACCGCTATTGGGCAATAATTAATAATGAATTAGTTAGTTATCGCTCTTTTTTAATAAGATGGTAAACTTTGACTTTTTTCTCTGCAATGAGAATAAACTATTTCTAAAGAAATTTTTATTTTTAAACTCCAGATTAAATGTATAGAGGGCTAAAGAAAATATATGTATATTATAAAATAATTATAAAAATAATTTTGTCTGGGCCAATACCTTAACTAACCTATAAATTTTAAAGAGGTTCCATTATACCATTAGATTTATAATGTTTAAGTGATACTGTAGATATAAATTTATTTGACTTATATTAGGATTTACATCATGTTATCATAAAAATTATAAAATATTATAAAACCGGGCACTTGCACAAGAATCAAAAAAGTTGCAGATAATTTATTCCATATTTTGATAATAATATTATTTAAAAATTGTATATATTTGTTTAAATTAAAAATATTCATAAACATAATTTCTAGAACAATATTGGTAAGAAGTTAAATTATGTTACTAACTAGTTCAACTCAAAAAAACAAAATAGTACCTTGCCCATTCAAGTTATGCATATTTATTTGTTTATAACTGATCTTAACTCTTCATAATATATTATATATATATATTATATATATATATATACTACAGCTGAGGCCTAAACAATAATTAAAATAAATATATTGACTTTATTAATAAAATATTTAAAAACTTGACTTGACTTGTACATAAAAAAACACCCACTATCATAATAAAATTTACTGATTTGCATGAGAACTTTTTAAATGTATTATTTTTTTTTGTAAATATTATAATTATTTAGCGGCAAAAAAATTAATAGGAGTGTTTATTTATTTATTGTAAATTCTTAGGTTAGAAAATAAATAATTAACAGATGATTACTGAAAACAACATGTTTTCTAATAAACTTGTACTAACTAATTTAAATTGTACATTTTTAGTCTATCTTTTTTGAATATATTTATGAATATTACATATATTTAACACCTTCAGACCTGACTTTTTTTAATGGCAAAAAAAATATTTTTTTCGAAGATTTAGCTAATATGACACTATCTGAATTCATTTATATAATTTTTTTGATTTTTTTTAATTTTTTTGTATATTTGTTTGATTGTACATACCTATGTACATAAGGTACGGAATTAAAAAAAAAGTTAAGCAAATACATATTTTTTATTTAGGCATAAAAGAAATAAAATGATATAATCCTATTTGGAAGAACGGTGGAAAGTTAAAAAGCAGTTTTGATACTTGTCACAAAATATATGTGACCTTCCTTTATATCCAGCCACCTTGCATCTAGTAGCTTCTTTTTTATCATCAAATTAGGGCATGATCTACCCTATCCAACTGAACTTCAACGATTGGGCGAGTTTCCACTTTTCTTCTTACTGGATGAGGAGACGCGGGTGGAGTAGCACTAAAGGATGATGATGGTCGACCCCGTTTATTTGAGGGAACCTTCTGACCCATTTTTATTAGACTTTTAGCAATCGTCCTGAAATCGAGTAAGTCCATAATTTTTTTTTTGGAACATTACAAGTTTGGCAGTCTTTTTTATATTCCAGCCAGCTGCTATAAATCTGTTTATTCTTATCGCCCCAGCAGCAAGTATCTCTTTTTTTTTAACTCATCAAAAAGCAAATAGCAATTAAAGAAGTTATTAAAAAACAATTGATGGCCTGGTTGAGAAATCCTGTTTGCAAAGTGAAGAATTACACTAGCTCCCTGTCCAAATTTTTGAAGATTGTCTTCACTTAAACCAGTTGTCTTTCCTTAATAAAACACAAAGTCATAAGCTTGTCCACTTTTTCCATATAACACGAAGACCTTTATTCCCCATGGACATGGTTTGCCTTTTATACACTGTTTTATGTTTATAGATCCAGTGAAAGGAATCATTTACTCATCAACACAAAGTTGACGTTCGAGGTTTAATTGCAAACATCTTTTTCTGACAGATTCTATAATTGGCCTAACCTAAATTTCCTCAAATAGTTTTTCCGGAATATACCTCAAGAAATATTCAATAGGGTATGCAGGCTCAATTGGGTCTATATTACTAATGTCTTGGTCTTGATTCCATTCTTGTCTTATTGTTTCAAATTTCATTTTTTTCCAACTAACCCCACTTTTCTTTTTCTTTATCTTAGCTGCTACTACTGATAAAGATTCGTCATCACTGCTGGAGTCATCGGCACCGTGTTGGTTTCCGTTTCTTTCCTGAAGTTGCTCATCCATCTTTGTCAGAGTGTCAGGTCCTACTCTTGGTTCACCGGGGACGGTCACGCTTTCTAAAATATCGTCTTCGTCTTCATTTTCTTCAATTTCTTCAATATCCGACAAATTGCCATTTTCAACTAAGTCGATAAGTTCTTGTATATCTTCTGGGTTTTCAAGACTATACTTCTTTTTATATGCACTCATTTTTAAAATCAGCTTACTAATATTTAAAAGAAAATACAATTTACAACTTACAACACTTCATACCATGTGTACTTCTACATGGACAAGCCTTTATACCAATAAAGACCGTTTATACATACAGGTGTACATGAACTTTTAGACAATAATAATCGTAGAAAAATTATCAAGTATTTTATATAAAATAGTAATATAAACTTTATAAACCTCTACAAACTTTTCACACTCATTTTTTTCCAAAAAAAATACAAAATCCATACAAAAATCAACATAAACCACAGAGCTTACCTTGAATCGATAATGCGCAATAAAACTAGGTCATGTTTTTGTTTACTACTTCACATTTTGTCTCATAGATGGCACTAAAAAATGGTTTTTGCGTGGTAAATATGTACATAAAGAAGTACAATTGGTATAAATTATGAATGCTTGCGGGTTGATTAAAAAAATTATCAATAAAGTCAGTGTACATACCCATGTACACCGGGTCTGAAGGGGTTAAATGAAACTTTACTTTTTAATAACGGGATGAATAATCCTAATATCTAATTTTTCTTTTGTAATTACAATTTGTATTAAAGATGTCGTTAAATCACCAATAAACCTTATGTCTAAGATGGGTTTTCATGACGAAAAATTTGTGAATATGGATCAATAAATATATATATATTGGTGTCTACCCTATTTCAATTTCTAGTATTGCCTTAAATTATCTTAAAACATATTTTCGTTGTCTATTACACTCGGGTCTCATATGAAAAATGGTTTTTTAAAACATTTCTTTTCATCATCATCTATTTTTTTTACGTTTCTACCGCATTTGAGTTCCAGTAAGGTCTTTAAATATTTAACATGTAATTTATTTTACGTTATTAAGACTCTTTCAGACAGATGAGTTTTCTTATCAACATATGAGTAAAAAAAGGGCTTTCTCGCTGTAAACAGAAACTCACGCTAATTAAGGTATGGACGTTATCGCTTCGTAACCTCTTACTTCCAACCCTTGTCTTTTTTGCTATCTGCATCTTAAAAGTTGGGATAAGATTAATTTAAAAACTAGATTGTTTAATATTAAAATTTTGGATTTACAAAAACACCCCAATATTCATTAACCTTTTTACTGATTAAGACAAAGACTTATTACATGATACTGTATTTATTATTTTAAAATTCTACAATTTTTTTTGGAAAATGGTATAATGCTTTGTGTCACATTTATTTATATGTTTTTAAATTAAATAAGAAGTATCTAGAAAAAAATTATTACGTTTAAACCTTTTTCAATTTTTTAATACATCACAT
Organism: Anthonomus grandis grandis; assembly: GCF_022605725.1. Taxonomy (NCBI): domain Eukaryota; kingdom Metazoa; phylum Arthropoda; class Insecta; order Coleoptera; family Curculionidae; genus Anthonomus; species Anthonomus grandis. The sequence continues at coordinate 12,110,306 of NC_065555.1, forward strand.
TTCTTTATTAGTTTTACCTTTATTTAGTAATAGAAAAATAAGAGTAATTTGTATAAGAATAAAAAACTTTATTATCCAGATATAAAATTCATAAAAAAATTACAATTAAATCACCTAATAACCTTATATAGTATGTCGAATTATGCAAATATATTGTTTTTTACAGAATGATGATTGAAGTAGGTGATAGGTCTAATTTGGGCGGTTTAAGATATATCACATTTTTTATTTTAATTCAATTTTAATAAAATATGTTTTTGTTTAATTCTCTGTATTTTTTAGTAAATATTATAATAAATAAGTAAGACATAATTTGAATTATCCTACTAAGCTTAAAGTAATTTTTTTTAGCAAAATTAATAATAATTATACTTTAAAATGAAATGACTAACGTGTCCGTTTAAGTTATGCAGATTTTTTACTTATTACTGATAGAAATTGGTCATTTTAAAATAGATTTATGACTAATAAAAAATAATCTTTGGACGTAAAACATCTTACTTAAAGTTTATGTGTTAATGGTAATTTATATTTTATTTTAAACTCTACTGAAAAATTACTTGAATATCACTTTAGATTAAGATCAAATTTTCAAAATTAATGTTTATTTTATAATTTATACGATGATATCTACCTTTGGAAGGAGAAATAAAACATGCTAAGTAACAGTGAAACTCGTGAAGCTTTTAAAAAAGAATTCCTTACCATTAAACAACTAGCAGTCAGTAACTTTTTCCCTCTTAAACCTATATATAAAATGTATTTTCAGTATGTGAACAAGTATAAATTATCATTTAATTTTATCAGACAACAAACAAACTATATCAAAACTTTTAGGTCGTTTACTTATTTTGGACCAATTTCGGCACAACTATCCCGCTTTTTTTCTCCCTTTGGCATAACCCCAGCTTTTAAAACCAATAATACCTTAAAAAAACATCTAATTAAAATTAAAGATAAACTACCCCCGCTATCTTCTCCAGGAGTTTATGAGATTAGGTGTAAAGAGTGCCCTGCAGTGTACGTCGGCCAGTCTGGTAGGAAGATTTCTACTAGGATTAGTGAACACAAGGCCCAATAAAATAAATTTAAAAATACCGAAATCACAGTGACCAGGTCAGCTTTTGCTAATCACCTTCTGGACTCCAAACATGATTTTCCTGACAGCCAAAATATAAAAATACTGCATCAATGCAACAAAAGTAAAAAACTAGACTTGTTGGAGACAATGGAGATTAGTAAAGCTTTTAAAAGCCCAGATCTGTCCTGTGTTAATGAAAGGTTTGATTTAGATGCCCACCTAGTTTTTAACAACCTCAAGTAGTTCTAGACTCTTAAATGATGGTTAGATTTCTAAAATGTATAAAGTGATTTGATTGTTTAGTTGAGTTCTTTGTACATAGATAGTGCCACTTTATTGTAATCTTTGTTTACTTAAATATTAGGTGTTTTGTGTATGTTATGGTAAGTTTTTGTTAAATCCTCCTTTTTTCAGGTTACATAATTTTAATTATTGTTTAGGTCTGATGATGCTCTAGTCGAGCGAAACATGTAACCTTCGTTATTTTATTAAATGTATTTGAGATGCTGTAGATTTCGTGTTTTTTACCTTTTGTAAAAGTGTATGACCAGCATCTTTGGGATAATGGATGAATTTTTCGAGTTAAGTAAAAGTTATTTTAAAAATCGCCTAAACAAAATAATAAATTAAAACAATGATTAATAGAGTATCCGACGATGAACTGTGACAATCGAGTTCTCGCGAAAAAATATAAAAGTTGGTTAACGTGGATTATAAGTACTCTATTTTTCTTAATAATTGTAGTAATGTGATATTGGAACTTCTGTATAAATCAAGATATATAATAGTGTATTTGGAATATCTATATCTCTTGCTTGTTTATTATCTTAGCGTATTAATTTTGATAAAATATGTTTTTGTTTAGTTCTCTGTATTTTTTGGTAAATATTATAATAAATAATTAAAACGTAATTTGAATGTTTCTACTAAGCCTAAAGTAATTTTTTTAGCAAAAATATTAATAATTATACTTTAGAAAGAAATGACTAACGTGTCTGTTTAAATTATGCAGATTTTTTACTTGTTACTGACGGAACTTGGTCATTTTAAAAAAGATTTATGACTAATAGAAATTTTTATTTGGACGTAAAACATCTTACTTAAAGTTTATGCGTTAATGGCGATTTATATTTTATTTTAAACACTACTAAAAATGGTTTGAATATCACTTATCTAGATAAGGATCAAATTTTTTAAACTAATGTTTATTTTATAATTTATACGATGATATCTACCTTTGCAAGGAGAAATAAAACATGCTAAGTAACAGTTATTTTAAAAATCGCCTAAACAAAATAATAAATTAAAACATTGATTTATAGAGTATCCGACGATGAACTGTGACAATCGAGTTCTCGAGAAAAAATATAAAAGTTGGTTAACGTGGATTATAAGTACTCTATTTTTCTTAATAATTGTAGTAATGTGGAACTTCTATATAAATCAAGATATATAATAGTGTATTTGGAATATCTATATCTCTTGCTTGTTTATTATCTTAGCGTATTAATTTTGATTGAATATGTTTTTGTTAAGTTCTCTGTATTTTTAAGTAAATATTATAGTAATTAAATAAAACATAATTTGAATTATCCTACTAAGCTTAAAGTAATTTTTTTTTAGCAAAATTAATAATAATTATACTTTAAAATGAAATGACTAACGCGTCCGTTTAAATTATGCAGATTTTTTACTTATTACTGATAGAAATTGGTCATTTTAAAATAGATTTATGACTAATAAAAAAAATCTTTGGACGTAAAACATCTTACTTAAAGTTTATGCGTTATTGGTAATTTATATTTTATTTTAAACTCTACTAAAAAATTACTTGTCACTTTATCACTTTAGATTAAGATCAAATTTTTAAAATTAATGTTTATTTTATAATTTATACAATGAGATCTGCCTTTGGAAGAAGAAATAAAACATGCTTAGTAACAATTATTTTAAAAATCGCCTTAACAAAATAATAAATTAAAACATTGATTTACAGAGTATCCGACGACGAACTGTGACAATCGAGTTCTCAAGGAAAATTTTAAAAGTTGGTTAACGTGGATTATAAGTAAAAGTACTTGAAATATCTATATCTTTTGCATGTTTATAATCATCAAGTAACCTAAATTAATTAAAAAGTGACACAATTAAGACTGACGATTTTACTAACGAGTTTCTATTTTGCCAAAAAAATATTGAAAATGTAAAAATTGACGACCTTAATATAATTAGCGAGAACAATAACACACCGATAATATAGAGGAAAATAATTAGAAAACCTGTTAAAATTTTTTAACACTTTTCAAGGTTTTCGCATAAATATTTTTGATTTATATAAAGACCTACTTTTTAAATTAAAAAGAGCATATATAAGTACTAAGCACATACTCGTAATTTGCAGCAATTTACTTTAAATGTAAACAAGTAAAGACCATATTAACCTCTTCTCATTACTTATGATACCAATTTCAATAATCGAAATTTATTGATTGAAATGCTTATAAATTATATGGCATGCATAATATAAGCTTCTTAATGGACATTTTAAGTAAAAAAACTGAGCAAATATGTCATAAAATGTCTGTATTAAAAAATGTAGGCCATCGAGCAATTTACATCATTTGTTGTTTTTGAACGAACAATAATTATTAACAGTTTAGGTCAACATTATTCATCATCTTAATTTCTAGAAAAAAATATATTTTTATGACCTGAAATATGTGGGCTGTGATCAGAGGTGAACAAGTTTTTGTTGAGTAAATAACGCTTAACCGGGTTTGTTTACATCTTACGATTGACCCAATATTCAAGACTAATTAACAGGGAAAAGAAGATAAAATACTAAGATTATTTTAAACAAAGAAGGAATATTGAATTTTTAATTCCATTTAAGTAATTCACTTAAAGTTCATAAAGTCGCTCCGGATCAAGAGACTTTGATGAAAAAACGCCCATTCTTAAGCTATCTATAGGGTCACTATCACAATAACACTGAACTATCGAAAAGACTTATATTTAATTTTAAGCAATATCAAATTTACCAAAGTTAAAGGACTTAAATATCTTCTAGCTGATCCATATAAAAATATTCAGGTGTAAATTTAAAAAAAAATGAAAAGATTAAGATTCTTTTTTAAACGATGAGATAGTATCGTATTTACATAAGTTCCACTTACGCCAAAAAACCATCAAAGAACGTAAAGTTTACCTAATCGATCTAGATCAAAAGCCTCTGACAGAAATTGTATATCTAAAAAGCTTCCGATAGGATCAATAAATAGGTCTGCACTAAACCAACTTTTTTTACCCTAAATCATCATTAGAGCAAAAAGCCCACCAGATAAGTCTTAACATTGTCTATATGATCGAATTATCAGATTAACCTTTAGAAAAATTCTCAAGCATTCGTATGCCTACTAGGATAATTAAGTCTTATAAAATTAAAATACAATAGCGTTTATTTACAAGTGCCGGTAATTTAATGCCTATTCTCGCTCATTGAAACGATCCTCTCCCATTTATTAACATTCAAAGGTCAATGTCAATTTATTGTGGTTAAACCATATCTATATGATAGAAATACTTGAGAATTATTGACTACGTCTCCAAGGAATTATGAAAACTTTAAATTATTAGTTATGGGAATAGTAATTTGCTCTACATATTTAATGTCTCTCAGCTAGTACATGCATTTTTTAATTTTCTTTGCATATTCTGCAACTCAGGTCTTCACAGTACAGTTCTGTTTTATTAAAATTAAGTATGTAGTTGCCTTCCATTTATAAAGAATGTTCCATTTTTATTCCGCTGAGACTTAGTCATTCATCAGCAAATTTGATCCAATGTTAAGTAGCAAAATTGCTTTGCACAATCTTTTTCTAGTCACTTAAATCCCATTCGTTTATACATTTTTGTTATATATAAATATTGACCTCTTAATAATAAATGCAATTTCATTACTCTATCATAGATATGCTTCTCTCTTTTAGCACTTTTCTTGTATTTCTTGTGTTATGGGTTCTAGATTCTATAAATTAAGTCCTCATTTGCATGTAATTAAGCACTGTGAATAATTGTTCAAACAATTATCTCTGAATAAAGGTTCATTCTTATCTTAGCCAATTTATGCAAATTTTAACTTTAAATCAGCGTGTAAAAAACATGGTACCATGACCAAAAATAACTCAACACGCCTATAAGAGTTCGGAAAGGATTATACACAATAAAATCTCCTGAGGTCGTTGCCATTCTGTCATTTGCCTTGAATTAAAATAAAAGCACCGTAATTTCGCATTTAATTGCTACTAAGGAAAAGACAGCTCGTTGGCAAGCTGTTGCGATTTTTATAAAAAGTGGTTTTGACTTTAAGTGTGATTAACAATAAAAGAAGTCTTTATATTTTAAGAGATTTTATTGCAGAGTTGGTATGAAATAAGAACTCTGATTTGAATCATGTTATAATATTAATATATTTTTTGTAATAGGATGTTACGGAAATTTCTCTAGGGATCTTCTGTAACAGCTTAATTTGGAATGGCACATACATGTGAAGTTTATTTGGAGTTTGAATAAAAATGCATATTTTATTTTTAATAACTAAAAAGATCACTTACTAGAATTGCCCAATATATACTTCTTTATGTAAATTCTTATCGAAAATCCATACTAGCTTAAACAAAAGTTTTAATAGTAAAATAATTTTTTCTTGAGCATGTCAATAAAAACATACTTTATATTGCCCGCCTATGATTTAATCTACATTTGACTTAACATTTATTATGTTTTTTATCACTTATTTCCACCTGTAATGTAACCACCATAAAACCTTTTATCTTGGGCACGGGCCACTAGTACGTTATGCTGGTATAACATGGAACGTGCAGCAGTGATAAGCTTTTTGCTGAAAATTTTGTATAATATATAATTGCCTCTTACTGTAATAATTATAACTTGGTTTTTATTTAATTATGTAATATCTTTTTACTGTCAAGCATTTGTATTACGCCGTTTGTATTACAAACTAATTTATTAAGTTTGTGTTAGTTTCGGTTACATTATTACAGCCGCAGAGCTATTCTCATCTAATTGTCTCAAATATAATAGAAAACTATTCAAAAATAAGCCTATTATCATCATTCCAAAAAATTATTGAGAAAGTAATGCTTAAAAGACTGAAGATGTTCTTTCAATCAAGGACCATTCTTGCTAACTCACAGTATGGCTCTCGTAAATAACGATTATTTGAAACTACTATCTACGATTTCATATGCAAAATAATTGAACCCTTAGAAAGTAAAAGGAAAACTTAAGGAGCTTATCAGATCTTCTTGAGGCTTTTGACAGTTTACTCTGATAGTTTAGATGTTTTTGGAAAGAACGGGATATGGGGTGCATTTAAGAGTTATTTGAATAGTAGGGTACAATATGTAAAAATTGAAGATGCACAAATTGACCCTATCAAAATAGGAGTGCCGCAGGATACAGTTTTGGGACCGTTGTTATTTTTATCGTATATAAATACATTGACCAGTCTTAGGCTTTACAATGGTGTAATTGTTATGCAGATGATACTGCCATAATATTCTCGGCAAAATCATGGAATGACGTCAAGGAAAATATTATATATGGATTTTGTATTGTTCAGAGTTGGTTAAATTCATTTAAATTAACATTAAATTTAAACAAACCAAACTATATTGCCTTTTCAATAATCAACGCAAATCGTTGTTCTTTCGACTTCATAAAAGTTAAAGATAAAATTAATAAAAAAGTCATAAATACTCGATGTTTAGATATAATAATTGATAGACACCTTAAATGGTATCAACAGATTTTAAAACTAACATCAACACTCCTATCAACTTAGTTTTTCAGCTATAATATTAAGACGTTAAATGCTGAATTCAATTATAAAAGACTATAAAAATTAAATATACTCAATACTGAATACTAACGGTTCTACCACCAAAGTATTGTACTCCTGTAGAATTTGACTTATTCTTATACTCTATAAGATATACTATTTCAGGTCTCTCATAAAAATGGTATATTATTCTAGACATGGATTAATACATGTGTAGGAGAAATTAGTAAATTTGTTTTTCGTATATCTATCAAGGCCAATCTCTTCTATACTTTTCAGATATTTTAGACTTGTCTTTAATAAAAATTCAGAGTTTACATAATTGTATATGTAAATGATGGAACTACGTGGCATCGAATTTTCTTTTTACCTCGACAGTCTTAGTTTTAGGGCAAAACACAAAATATTTTATTAAAAAACCTATTTGGAAATACATTTACGAAAATTTGGTATTGGCAATTTTTCCAAACCTCACGAATAAGAGAGGCCTCTATGGAGTCAATGTCTGAAAGCACGTTTCATGAAAACGATTCTGTATCATGTCACTTCCTTTCTAGTATTTATGTTCATTGTATTGATTTGTTTTGATCCCGCATCATCGACGGCTCATTTACCATGAAAAGTTAAAGAATATTAGATTTTTCTGTAATGTACATGATTCTCTTACAATGAAATATCTTCAAGGCCAAGTTTCGTAGCTGCAAAAATCGCAGATATCTCTGAAAAACGTCGAAGCTTTGACAACTTGTCTCAAGGAAACAATTACGTTTTTCCTGTTTAACGGAAATCTATGACATATCGATCAATTATGACATCCATGACTTCCATTCTCACACCTATGATAATAGGCAAGAATCCTTATTCCATTCTATCAGGAAAATAAAGCAAGAAATTTTAGACTAAGGAATCCTTCCATTTTACACATCATTTCATAGGCTCATCCCTTCCTTTCTCGATTTAGGTACATATTTTAAAGGCCACACAACCACAAATATTAAATTAATGCTAGGATCACAGGTACTTCCTAGGGGCTTGGACTGGTTGCGAAAGTATAATTATCGCTTTTATAACGGCTATGATATTGATTCCGATGAGTGTGAAGCAGATCACTTCAGGTAATTCCTTTTATCAGAAAGACTCCTGTGGCTCTAGAAAATAAGGGAGAGTTAAAGCAGCTACTTTTCTGATGGTTCTCCAATAACCAAAAACTTTTAAATTATATGACGCTATCAGAGTATCAAGTATCCTTTGATAAATCCGACGTTAGCAAGCTTAGTGTATTTCTCTGACTTAAACTGTATACTTAAGTTTAAGATATAAGGCAAATGCAATATTTCTTTTATTTCAATAAATACATTTTCCAGAAATTGTCACTATAACTAAACATTGGTTAAGTATAAATTAGCCTATAGTTGTTCAAAATTATGCTAGAGTAACTAGATTAAATAAAATTAATTTATCTCATGGAGGTACTATGATATTGTCAACTAACAATGACTTCTCGGCGATAACAACATTTAATAATCAACTATCTAAAAAAATATTCAAAATTTCCATTGTCTGCCATAAACATTATGACTTTTATATTGTTTGTATTTACCGAATATCTGATGCTGATGCACATGAATTGTGTCAAAAATTACTGAGCTTACTAGAATCCTTGCCTTTAAAAAGTAAAGTAATATTATGTTGTGATCTCAATATTGATTTCTTTAATGTGTGTGATACTCAAAGTCTTCATCTCCTTTTCTTTATCGCCTGTCAAAAACAAACATCATAAACTCTGGTCCACTAAAGATTTACATTTATCTACAAAGAACATGTGCTCATTATCACACTAACAGAAACTATTGAACAGCTTCATCCTACATGATTACGCGAGACTTTACAGAAAAATTTATTACGAAATTATAAGGGCTGCCAAGGATTTTAAATTATTCCGGAAATATGATCTTGAAGATTTTTCGTCACGGATTTTTCTTCCAACTCACGGATATGAGAGGCCTTTATGGTTTCCAACTCTAAAAGGAAGCTTTTTAATAATGACTCAGGAGCACTATATTCCTGGTTAAATATCAAATTTTTAACCAGAAGTTAGAAAAAAGTTTACTTTGGGGAAATATGACCTAAGAGACCTAATAGATTTTTAATGTTACTTTATTTTGTAAACAGACAGTTTTTTTCAAAATAGTGTAATTATCGAGGTACACATTTTCAGCTTTGTTTTCTTAAACAAAGTAATTTTTTAAGTTGACGGCTTAAGATGCTATTAGTGGAATATTTATAAGTACTATACAGGATGACGTATATTTAAGAAAAACACACTTAAATCAAGGCTTTTTTCACCGCTCTAATTAAAACTAATTTCTTTTAAACAAAGCCACATCTGATTATAATATTACTAGGGGATAGTCAAAAAAGAAATTTATTTTTGTAAAGGTATTGTCTTGTAAAGCCATTATCCTGCTATTATCTTTTTTAGAAAAAAATAGACGAAATTGGTTAAAAAATACAAATAGGAAAGAGTATTTAAGCCGTTTTTCATGTGTGATTTTTTGCCAATTTTTATCTAGTGTCTCCTGATCTAGTACGAATGTATTTATGGAGTTTATGGTCAAGTATAGGTTAATCATGCCTTCTTGTCCCTTTCCTTATACGCAAAGTGGCAAAAACTAGTCTTTCAAAGAAATTCACAGCTCTCAAACTATTTATTACGAATATGTTTATCCAATTTTTGGCCTTGTATAGGTAAATCATGGGGCTAGGTGTAAAAAATGTTTATGGCTTGCTTTGCACCTTTTCACCAACCTGCCTCCATCATTAATAAAAAATTACAGAAGCAAGTTTTTTGAAAATATTTTGTGATAAAATTTCTAGAAAATTGATCTTGGTGATATTGTTTAAACTCCCAAATGTGATATGGCTTCTATGTTATCCAACTCTAAAAGGACGCTTTTTGAGAGCGGCTCACAAGAACTATATTTCTTACCTCAAAAAGTGCAGCATCTTGCCTTTCTCAAACGGCCTTGTAGGTCAAACCGACCTAAACTAAACCAACCCAACCTCTGAAATTACTGTTCTATTGTTATATTTAATCTAAAAAAAGAGAAGAAATAAAAAGGTTTAAAAAATCTACCCGGATGTATATTTAAGCTGTTTTTAGTCATTTTTATATTTTTTATTGATTCTTTTAAAGTGAGAATAAGTTAATATAACAGAAACTCTCTAAGTTTAAATTTTAAGTCGTAATGCGACGTTGACCCAACGATGTCATCATGGCTTCAACCTAACTTTCATGTCAACTTGAGATATTTATTACCGACTCATAATTTACATGTCAGCTGACAACGTATAAATGATTAATATTTGTTACTGCTTAGGATCTTAATTACTTTACCAAAAATTATGAGATCCAAATCAGCTAGCGGTCCTGTTGACGTCAACAACTAGTACCAAATCCTAACTATTGAATCCGACTTGGTTCCTTTTATAAAATATATGACCTAAGAAGAAATTATTTAAAAAATTAATAAATAAGGAAACGAGACCAGTTGGGAGTAGACAGGCCTATAAGACAGAAGTAGTATAAACTAATAGTCCTCAATTGGCTATAATTCGCTAAAATGTGTCTTTAAGGCAAACGTAAATTTTACAAATGGCTTAACCTCGATATGAACATAACTATTTAATAAAACCTCGCGATTAGTCGATTTATAACGAAATTACGTAGATTTTGTACCTTAATGAATTAACTGCAAATTAATTCTTATTCCACTTATTTTACGTCTAATTGAAATCATAAGTTAGTCCATCATTATACAAAACCAATTTTCTTAAGTAAAAAAATATTTAATGATAAACCGGCCACGTAAATAATGTTTGTCCGAACAGCAAGAAGAATTTAGAATTTCTACACCTAAAAACGGGTCAAAGACGTGAGTGGGAGGGCCTTGGTCCTCGACCATCGGGCAGCGACCATCATGGGAATAAAAGAATTTATATGCAAGCCGCATCGCCAGATTGGCGATTACTGCGAAATGGTAACCGCGCAATAGGTTAACTAAATATTTGGCGAGCTTGTAAAATACCGTCAATATATTGGGTTTGGAATCGAATGGAGTTAAGAAGGCATTAAGAAACTCAGAAAGCAAATTAAGATACTTAAGAAACATGAACTGAATAAAATTGTGCCTGCTAAATACCCTGTAGGTATTTTGTGGTACTGGTACTGGTTCTTAGAAAAAACACCGCATGTGCGAACTTTATAAAAGTTTAGTTTGGCGTTAAAATAAGACCTAGATAGTCTATATTAGATAATTGCTAAAAAAAACGCGGTATTCAAAATCCTAAATATATTGTTTGAAAACAGTGCTACATATTGTATTATGAGGTGGCATTGTGTATGAGGTATATCGAAACCATCTTAAAAATAAAAATTAATTTTTTACAAACTTTGGACGCGAAAAGTACGAATTGTGTGAAGCATTCGAACTATTCAATAAGAAGTATAATTCTGATAAGTTAAATTCAGCATCATCTTAAGAGAACTATACGGTTTAGATATAAATGAACCCGATAGATCCACGACCTTTTAAGTATCTGTTGACTTATAAAAAGTCACATTGTTCCCAATATTCAAAATTTAAAGAAGAAATATTTACCCAAAGAATATCAGAATTCAATTTATGGTTTGTACCCCTAGGTAAAGGAAAAAAATAAAAAACTTTTGCATGCTTATGGCATAATGGAGAAAAGACGAAATATTTAGCTCCTATAATGCTTTTTTTTATATTACACGGATATTGAATATTTTGTCCTTTGTGTTGATAACTGCTCAGGTTAAAATAAAAATTGGGGTTTTTATCTTTTCTTGTAACTATTATAAATTCTGACTCTATATTTGCTCAAGTATTTAGTATTAAGTATTTCGAACCAGAACATACATCTGCAGATAGCTTCCATCATCAGGTGGGACTATTTTTAAAACAGCAAAAAAAAACATATAATTTTTACGATTTTATTACAGCTGTTGAAAATGCAAATTTAAAAAGATGGCAATAAAAAAAAATGAAATAAACAGATTTTTTTAAGTGAAAGGCTTTCGCGTTGCAAGCAAAAATTTAAAAAAAGTAGAGCCTTATCGCCACTTGGCAAAAATATCAGAAATTATTTTCAAGAGGGGATTATTTTCTCTGAAGCATAAGATAGCAAATAATAACTTCGATATTATCTTTGAAATTAATATTCGTTAAAATGAAGTTTTAAAGAAAAAATTTCACAACCCTCAAACATTTACATCTCCATGTGAACTATCAAAAAGTTAAAAAGAAGTCCTAATTAAAAATCTTAAAATACCTTTAAACAGATTACAATTTTGGCAAAACCTTGAGAAGGAAGTTAAAAAATTAATAAAATAATTTATCTTTATGTTTTTTTTTTATTTTTTTTACTGAGTTTGTTTTATGTAATAAATTTGGTTATATTTAAATGTAATTATTAGATAATTAGTTTAAATAAATTTTTGAAAATCTCATTCTATTTAGTTTTTTTTTAGCGTGCCCTAAGGAAAAATACCGCATAAGCATAACTTTAGTAGATACTGTAGTTTTACTAAGTAGATCCAAAAATAGCTTACAAATTTTTCCCAGTATCTGCCATAGCAGATGAAGAATTGTAATAAACAACTGCCTTTAATTTAAAAAATATAGTTTATTTACACATTTATTGATATTAAATAAACTGATGTCCAACTGCATACAATTTCCGTACAAAAGATGCAGATTCTTTGAAAACCATTTACTTATTTTCATAGGCACTGCAGATGCTGTGGTTTTCCTTAGGATGACATCTTTTAAGTATAGAATACTAATGCGAATTTTACGATGTAGTGGTACTTCACTGATGTAGTTTAGGATTATTACTTTATAGATGGTAAGAATGATGATCATAATCAAGTCTGTAAGGTAAGATATATATATCTTGGATTCTTAACAGTTAATACGATGTCAAAACCTAAATCCTAGATATAACCGTATAAAAAGTAAGTTCTCCGTATAAAAAGTAATTCTCTAATAGTTTTGAAAAATAAATTTAACCTGACGTTGAGGATCTGTAAGTTTATTTCACAAATAATCCTCATAGAATGATCCATATATTCTTTTGCTATATTTGTGAGAACGGTATATACAAAAACAAACATTAATATGAGACAATTTTATCACTATCGAATCGACAGATTGAAAGCTTTTTCTTTCCTGAAAATTATCTTAAGAATTCATTCTTGAATAATTTTCTGATATTGTAGTATATTTATATGAGCTTTATGAATAAAGGACTCTTTTTCTTTTAGTACCATGATTTTTATATTTAAAGATCGTTGATTTATTATTGTTTTATTGAGAGATTCTTGACAAACTTAGCCTCGAAATCTTTAATCACGATGTTATTCTTCCTCTTGGCCTATGCTTGGATAATTTTTTTCCTTTTATAATAAGATACAAAATCTCATACTTCTCTGGGTGTATTGGGATATGAAAATATTCTAATTTGGTCGTTTTATAGTTTTTGCTATTTCTAAATCTTTGGCCGTGTAATTGAGAACTATGTTCTTACCAATTTTGTGTACCTAAGTTATTTTAGTTATAACAAAACTAATTTTATAATACTTTAAATACTTTTTATTTGTCTTATAAAGGAATGTAAACTTTAAGTTGAACTCATTTCTTATTATGCTGATCAACTAACCTAGCATACTTGCAGGGCTGTCGTATGCACCAGTCCATACATACATAAGAGATATTTAAACTCCCGACGAACATTAAACATAATAAATCTTTATTTAATGCTATATGTTACTTAAGTGATTTAGAGTAATCAATCTCGAATGATTCTAGATATTTGACCATTACTTTGCTAAATGACATTCTTTGATATCGTACAAGAGAACTGGAAACACATAGCAGCCTACCTTTTTCATTCGCAGCTTCAGCGTCAGGTCGTGAACGATTTACACTCTAAAAATCTTCACAAAGGGCTCGAGCTTACTCTATTCTCGTTTTACTCTATTCTTGTTCTTTATTCTCGTTTTTTCGCACAAAACAAAATATATGATTCAATAATCTTTAGCTAAACTGTGTACAAATGTCGGTTATCTTATTCATAGGGCTTTATAGATCTTTGTAGAAGTATCGTCGGGGAGTTGACCCCATTAGTATCAATTCCTTCAGTGGCATTAGTAAAAGCCTCATTAAATATTTTCTCTAAACAGAGGTTGAAAATTAAGGATGATAAAATAAATCACTGCTACACTCCTCGCTTGACGATAATTTTATTTGATAAATTGCTAATTGATAAATTGATAATTGCAAATATTTTTGTCATCCATCCCTGCTATTTTTAAAATGTGTAGCTTCTTGTTATGTCGTACTTTATTAAAAACTTTTTCAATTATGCATAGGAATACACTATATTCATGACATCTTTGCACATTAACAGCCAACAATGCCTTTCTAGTTCTTAGGCCGCTCTGAAAACTGAATTGACTATTTCCGAATTTTTCAATTGAACATACGCTGCCATGTAGCACTTTTAAAAATATCTAACACGGTGCTTATTAGACTAATTATTCGATAGTATTTAGATTTGGTTGCTCCGTTTTTCTTTGAGATCATAACCAATGTTGATTTCAGTCAATCCGTCGCGTCGCTTCTGGTCTCGTAGTTAAAGTTAAAAAAAATCTGGAGGGCTGTAATTCTTTCACCGCCTAACACTTTCAAAATTTTAGTGCTCATTTAATTAGGTCTAATTGTTTTCCCATTTTTGTGCGTTTTATTGCTCATTCTGCTTTGCTTCTAGTAGCTAGTGATCCGGATGTAGCATCAATCATATCATATCCAGATATTTCCTTATTAAAAGTTTTTCCAATTTATTCTTTTCATTTATTAATTGGTTAACCTTTCTCTCTTATTTTGTTGCTATCTCGGTCTTGTCAGTCAATTATTGCCGCTAACTTATTTTGGTTTTTTTATGTAAATTAAACAAGTCGTATTTTGCACACATTGTCAGATTGTATCACATTCCTCAGTATGCCACTCTGCTTGCTCATCTCACTATGCATCTTATTTCTCAGTAAATAGAGGATGTTTATTAAATATCTTCCTGATCACAGAAAATGTTCCAATTTATTTTTTAACCCTATTAGTAAACCTGCAATTTCTCTTTAAGGTTTTACGGAGTATGCTCTACTCTTTTAATTTCCCTTTTGCCTAAAATTTTAAGCTGATTGCAAGTATCAGGGTTAGGTATATTTTCAATTTCGTGTTTGTGACCCAATATCTTCAATATTGCGGAGGGTTGTTGGGTGGGGTCAGAAATAAAACAGAAACCTGTTTACCTAAATGTCGACGTTTCGACTTATGCTTGATGACTTAATATAGGAGTTGAAGGTAACTATATCGATCAGATTGAAAAAAACAGCCATCGGCCATCTTCTTGTGCCTCGCCGATAACTATATGCCCTTACACATTTATTAAGCGTATCGACGCCGGCTTTTATGGAGTTATAGTACAGAATAATTTCTGGCTTGTTATTTTTCACTTGCATATTATGATGTTGTGTAGAAACTATTCAGCTATTATTACAGATCCGGACTTATTATGTTTGATTCAATTTCTACTTTAAATTTGGAAATTTGTTGCAAACGAGTTTATGAAAACATATTAAAAATATTAGTTTTTTTCTTTCTTTGAGTATGAATGTTGGCGTTATTTTATTATATTTTTAGTTTATAGTGGAAATAATAATTATCAACTATTCTCAAACTAAAAAAAAATTAAATAAGTTTATTATAGTTATAATCTAGAGTAAGAAATTTTCCCATTAAAATTTAACATCTTCTTGTTATATTCATCTTATTTTGTATTTATTTTATAAGCCATGTATCATCTAATTTTTTTATCAATTGTAATTTAGTTTATTTTTTTATGTAAAATATTCTTAATTTATGTGAATGTAAATAGGTTATGTGATGAAGTTAATAACAAATACGAAGTAAACTACTAAACAAACCTTGTATATGCATTTCACACTAAATCCCATAACTTATTACATTTTTGTCTTTTTTTTATCATGTAGGTTCGCCATTTTGAATCAGCAACTTAAAAAATTTCAGCACAGATTTGTAATCAGCAAACTCTAGATCTATATTTAACTTATCAAACTGATCTACATGTCAAAAAACGCTGAAGAGACACTTTTTTTTGAAGCCAAAAAATACTTTTACTAATCTATCATAACAACCTATCATCGACAAAAAAAAACCATAGCGAAAATTTTAATTTGTTCTAAATAAACCCTCTACTACTCACCTAACAAACCCAGTTGCTCTATGTTTTCCAACCCTGTAAGATTATCTATGAGCCTATGATTTATGTGATGTTCTTTTAAAGAGGCTTTCAGACCTGCTGACAGCTATTAGTAGCAAAATTTATACTAGGGAGCTCATATTTCCCAAAGATTTGTATAAGTTATATAGAGGCTTCTTTTTCAGGCAAAAAGTTCCCAGCTTATCGCCGTAGCACTGTATGATGATATATCTTAAAATAACTATAAGTTTAATTAACTCCGAAGTTTCTTAAGATTGGCCTTAATATACAAAAAAAAAATTACCATTTTTACTAATAGCCTCTATAAGTATATTATACACTTATCCATCGCTAGCATTTCTTCAATATCTAACTCCATTATCATTTGACAAATTGCCGTTATAAATGTTAATATTGTCAGTAGTTTTGCCTCATCTCGAGAACTAAGGCTTATAAACATTCCTTAGTAAAATGTTATGTAACACATGGCAACCTGCTGCTGCAATGCTATAAATCGACCAGATGACGTCGTTAAGCCGTTTTAAAAGTTAATAATGCATATGCAAACACCAGCCAATTGAAATGCACGACTAATGATATTTAAAGGAAAATGGAAATATCTATATTATCAATGTTGTTAATATTTAATCCGTACGGATTATTTATTTCAAGCATTCTTACCGATCTTCTGTTGCGGAGATATAATTTGATTATTATAATTAATTGCGTTTGTATATTAATACTCGTTAAGTTAAAAATATAATATTTGAATTGGTTTTGGTTCATTAATAAAAAAAATTAATTTTTAAGTATAAGTAGTCCAATCCAATGAATCTAATGGAATAGAATTAAGAAAAGTCGGAACAATTTGCCAAATTTGATGATACTAATCAAAGTCAATAGAATAATTTGAAAGTTACTGCAAAGCGTTAATTCAAGATACAAAGAATTTTAAAATTGTATAGTGGTCTTTCTGATGTATTTTTTCTTCACGAAATTACTATGCTTCAAACGTATTCTAAATGCGAATTTCCTCTATCTACTTGTAAAGGCAATTATTGATTACTACCTTATAATATATTAAACCAACATATTGTGAGGATACCCGATAGTTTTTGCAGCTACTGTGACTAGTATATGTGAAATATTTAATCGAAACATTACTGATTATCTGTTTTGCTACATGTTATTTCTTTAATTTCAATTACATTGTTACACCAATTTCTTTGGTGAACAAAAATAATATTCAGTAACTATAAATGAGAATTTCTAAGAGAAATCAATCCTGTTAAGTGTTTTAGATTGATCTCAATAAATAACACACGATCATCAATAATTAGTAACAGTTGAGTGACTTCATGTTTTTAAACTATTATATTAACTATCTTTGATGATATTATAAATGCATAATATCTATGCGAAATATACTTAAATCACTAGACAGTTTTACTACTAACCAAAACTCTTTTGAGAGAGTAGAAGAGTTTTGGTTAGTAGTAATTAAAATTGTATCGTGATTTCAGTGTCACACTAAAGGTTCCAACCATATATACTTATTTCATCAATAATTTTAGGTATTTAAGGCAAAAAATGGTAGTCTAATTTAAAATCATAAGATTCCGGAATTTTAGAAATGTATGCGCAACTGATACGATTTACTTCTAATAAATATCTGCAAACTAATATTTTTTCACTCTCTGAAAGAGAAGTTTTCTAAAACCTATTTTGAAATCTTTTTAGTTGAAATGAAATTTCCAATTATCGGGCTGTGTGTAACCAATCTGAGTAGCCAAAGTTGCTTGACTACCTGGTCAGTCGTAGGTTTACTTGGAGTTGAATATTTTTATTTATTCCTGAGCAATTTGGATTCAAAAAAGGTAGATCTAATGATGCTAATTTACAGCTGTATGCCAACTACGTCTACAAATGCTTGGAGAAGGGACTTCAGGTTGACTCGATATATACAGATTTTTCTAGAGCTCTTGATCGGGTTAATCATGGGGTACTCTTGCAGAAGCTTAGGGCTTTAGGTATTGTGGGGTTTCTTCTTTAGTGGATCTTCAGATTTATCAGAGGTTAAGCTCAGATTGCGAATCTTGGAGGCACATGTTCCACTGTTCCATTCATTTTGGTGCCATCAGGGGTACCACAGGGCTCCTACTCTAGCCATGTTTTGTTTTCTCTTTTTTTGATTAATTTGATTTGGAAACTTAACAATTGCGGTGTGAAACTGTTTAGGTTTATCACATCCCTAAATGTTGTGCTCCTTCAGGAAGACCTTAATTTGTTTTTTGAAGATTGTCACTTAAATAGAATATTCTTTAATATCAATTAGTGGCATAAGGTACTTTTTGCACTTTTACTTTTTCTAATCAAAGAAACTCTTTAAAAAAAATAATGTAGCAGTTCATGTAAAAATAGCGGTTTCTGAAGTGGGAATGATTATTGACTCCAGGTTGTTTTTTAAAACTCACTTCAATCAGGTGACTAGTGACAATGAAAGTGCTGGGTTTTGTTTAGCGTTTTACTGCTTATTTATCTTTGTTTAGGCGCATCTTGGAGTATGGCTCAATTGTGCATTCTCTTTGATATAACTGTTATATTGAGCAGATCAAAAAGACTTAAAATAAATTTTTAAGGATGGCTGGTTGTAGATGAGGTTACAAGAGATATGACTATTATAATCTCATAGATAGAGACTATATAATCGCATTTCTTAAACACCAGCTAAAAAATATTATTTAATTAAGTCTTTATTTAATTCATCTACAATATTCGTTTATTGAGAGATAATATCTTTGGTATGACCACTTTGTGATATGTTGTTTTTTTTTCTTATTGTGTAAATGCAATTATTTAGTGCTTGGTATATTTTTATTTTCATATCAGTATTATATTATTTTTATAATTGTATAGGTATACTATGTAACACTTTTGTAAATGGATTCCATAAATAAATAAATGCAATTGTTGTATGATATATACCAGATGGTCTGGGACACCCATTGACAGAGTAGACTAAAGAGCTACTTCCATTTTACGTTATTAAATGTTTTGATATATTCTGTAAAATATAAATACGTGGAAGTATAGAACTCTATCGATTTCTCAATGATTTGTCTAATATTTAGAACTTGCTCTTTAGTGCATATAGGATATATATATTTCTTATATATTTTATTTTCCCAAATTGGCCTTAAACACACTTAAAAAACTGAAATGTCAACATTGAAGGTAGGTTGATATGTATAACTCTCTAACATTGCAAAGATGTTTGACAATAAGAGATTTTTTGTTCTTTATTATTCCACAGAACAATGCTATCATGAGCAAACTAAACTTTTTGTCCATGGAGTGGTAAGAAGCTTAGATCATAGATATATAAGAGAAATAAAATAGGACGACCCAAACTTAAGGTGCGCAATTCCTGAAAAAAAAGCAGATGTTTGCTTATCTGATCACCGAGCAGACAAGTATAATTCTAGCCAGATCACAGCTATCTCTCTAACTCCATAAAGATTAACCTTTGACAGTAGTACTCCCGTTCCACACAGTCAAAAACTTAAAACATATCACAGAATCAGCTTTTACCGCCTTTTTGGAGTTTACAGACAGATACACACCCTCCAAGAATTTGAGATATCTATGCGCTATTAAAGACTAAGTACGCTGTAACAACTGACATAATAATAAAATGTTACTTTTCTTACCATGTGTGTATATGAAATATGTACTTATGATATTTATTAAGTGGCTCACTTTCATGACTTTTGATTTATTTGATATTGTGTGATAATTAAGTCTAATTTTTTATATTAGTTGTATTTTATAACTTTAAATTTGAAAAAGCACTGAGTTTAAAGATCTAATCAATGTAGATCTTGCCCTATAATTTTAAATCCTATTATTCTACATCTTTCATATGCTCACATAAGAAAATACAAATTATACAAAAAAAGGATTAATAAAAACAATAATTCAACTTTATACTAATAAAATCGTGAAATGGCAAAAAACAGTAGTACAAAAAAGGATCCTGTATTAACTCTGTAATAGATCGAGTAACAATTTCAAACCGTTGTAATTCACATAATTCTTTATTCCTAACCGCAGAAATGTAGACATAGAAGAATGAATTGAAAGGCAGACAGCGCAACATTGGTGGTCATTGCCACTGCCATTGTCAAGTTGCGGAACCAACTTTTATAATTAAGATTCCATTTTGAGCACACAACTATTCTTCGCTTGTGCTGAATGTCTTATACAATAGAATAAGTAATACGTTAAATAATTTTGTTTTATATAGGCAACTTAAGCAATGTTGTAGACCTAGAAAGCCGACATGGGGTTTATGTAATGGTTTGTTGATATAGTATATGATCATATTTATGGATGTATATTATTAGCGATGGTTTCTTAAGATATTTAAAGACTTTAAGGTCATAATATTTAATCATGTAGGCCTAAAATTAAGGCACTACGGTTCACTTTTTTATTTTTGAAGATACAAGGATCGCTTAATCGGCATTAAGTTGACACCTGCTGTTATTTATGGCAAAACAAGAAAAAGAATACTTTAAGTGATTCAATAAAATCATGTCATTTTTTTAAACAGGGTACTCTATGTCTCTAGCAAATTATTTTTTTAATGAAAAGGGTATGTAAAAAAATGTAAAATTTGCGAATTTTAAGAAAATTATGAACTCATAACTATTATTCGGATTTATATTTAAAGAAATTCTTAAATAAATTTCCAGCGAGTTTCCTGCATGCATTTTTTATAGATCTGAAATTTCCAAGGTATATTTAAATGTACACAGTCTAGGAAGTTCTTAGTTGATCACA
The DNA here is from genome assembly GCF_022605725.1 of Anthonomus grandis grandis. Lineage (NCBI taxonomy): Eukaryota > Metazoa > Arthropoda > Insecta > Coleoptera > Curculionidae > Anthonomus > Anthonomus grandis. The sequence continues at coordinate 12,131,458 of NC_065555.1, forward strand.
GAGTATACATAAATATCTACATAAATATATAGAGCAACTAACGTTTCACTATCACATTATGTGACCTCAAGAAGTTCTCAAACTTCTTAATCTTGATATTCTTGATATTCTTTATGATCTCCATATCTTTATTTATTTTCTTGAGCACTCTAACTTTTGTGAAGTGTCCAAGGTATTTTATGTATTCACCGATAAAGCGACGTCTTTAATATCTCAAGCTTTTCGGTGAAGTATTGAGTGTACATGATTCTGCTTTATAAAGTAAGACTGGAAATACGTAATAGCCAAGCATTATAACCTTTATTGTTTGATTAAGGTCGTAGCTTGTAAAAAGGTTTGACATTTTTAGAAATGTTCTTTGGGATTTTTGAATCAAACATTTAATTTCACGAAAATGGTCCCAATATTTATTTAGAGTTAGGCCTAGATATGTGTATAAAGCAAGTCTTTCGATTGGCTACTTTCTGATATTAAGTTAGCATACTAATTTGGTTCCTTTCCGGATTATCATAAATTTGATCTTATTTTTATTCAGCGTTAGAGCGTATTTTTCAGTAGTATCTTTGACTCTTGTTATGAGTTCTTGTAGACTTTCAATATTGTGAGCAAATACTACAATATCTTATATTGTTCAGTCGCTAGCTGTTCACAGATATCCCCAGTTCTTAGTCATCTAGGGATTTTTTAAATATCTCTTCTGAGTATAGGCTAAACAATCTAGGTAAGAGAGATTTATTCTTGCCATTTCCTATTTTTGCTGTTTGACCCGAATAAAGGTTTATAATTATTTTCAAGCCATTTTCATCTAATACGACCGCTCTTAAGATCCCTACCGTGAAACGGGGTTAAATTGATCATTTCGTTTGTAAATTTGCTTGTATTTTTTTTGATAACTGCGTATCAATATTAAAATTAATCATAAATGATTGTGTATGGATGCCGTAAAAGGATTTTGCAATCGTATCTGCTCTAAATTTAAAGTTGTTTAAAAAAATGCCAAAATAAGGTGTGATCAATTTCATACCAAATTGTATTCTTCTTGCAATGCCTTAAAATGCATTATGAACAATTTAACCCCCGCTTAAGTTCATTAGTCCATTTAAAAGTTACAGATAATTCTAGGTTTTGGGGTGAAATTGATCAATCATAAAATTCCACTAATGGGTTATTTTTTAGGTAAAATAAAAAAGAAACATTGCAGTTTTTTAATACTATTAAAAATACTTGTTTAAAAATACAAAAACTTATAAAAGACATTAAAAAGTAAAGAAACAAGTCTTTATTTAATAGATAGAAGCAGTAATGCGTATAGTAAGGATTTACATCTCCTTAATATCTACTGCTTTTTTGAATTGATCAATGATTTGACCTTTGATGCATTCAGCGGCAGGTTCTGGCAAAATAGCAATTATATCTGCCAATTCTATGGAAAACTCGTCGCCTTCTTGTAGTTTAAAAACAGTTTTTCTTCCATCGACAGATTTTAGTCCCAGAAATTCGAATTCGTTTTCATTGAAATTTTGAACTGTAGCTATGCAACGATAGCTAACACTTTTTCGCATGCACCCCAACACTTTAACCAATAAAAATGACCCAATTTTGATCTCACTTTGACTGTAATTTACTTTCAGCTTAACAAAAAATAAACTAACATCATTTTTCCTATCACTTATAAGGTATCTTTTATAAGAGTAATTGAAACTTTCCATTCTAACTGGCATACTATACAGGGTGAAACATAAGTGATGACTTTAATTTTAAGGGGTAATTCCTTGTCATATTTTAAGTAAAAAAGTTCATATAAACATAATGTCCGGAAATGCTTCGTTTTCGAGATACAGGGTGTTAAACTTTTTTTTTTAATGGATTTTTTATTAATATCTCATAAACGCATTTACCGAATTTGTTGAAATCTTTACATTTTGTTAGTCACTTTATAAGGTACCTTTTGGAATTCTCACATCTGGCCTAGAAATGTCAGAGGCGTGCCCACAAGCTAAGTCGGATAATTTTTTTGTAAAAAAAATATCGCCCGGTACATTTTTTGTAAGTATGATATTTCTTTTAAATAAAGGATCTAAAAATTTTTTTGTCTCTTAAATTTTTTGCGTATAACATAGAATTTTTTGTTTCGTTTAGAAATAAATAATTAAAAATCATACGTCAGCACGTCTCGGGCCTCCATAAAAAAAAATAAAATGCCTTAAAATTAACTGACAAATTACCAGCATGTTTATTATTTAACAACTAAGAAAAAACCTTAAATAATTTTTTTTGCAAAACGCATACTTGACCGAAAACAAAAATTAATAAGATGCTATTTTTGATGTTTAAATTTTAATGCAATGGCGTCGCAAATGGTTACCTATTTAAAATTTATTTGTTGTTTGTGTACGCCACCATTTTTTTTGTGCGAGATATTTGTACAAATTTAAGCAATTAAAAATACGATCGCTTAATTTTTGTGAAAAATAATAAAAACTTACTTTAGTTTTAAATATCATCAAAATTTTATTAAATCAAATGGTCGAAATGAGAACCACGACTGTCAATACAAGCACGCAATCTTCTTCCCATCGACTGGCGCACACGTTCGAAAATTCCTGATGTGTTGCGTATGACATTAGAAGAGTTTACAATCCGGTTTCTCAAATCGTTTTCATCCACAACTGGCGTCGCATAAATAAGCGATTTCAGATATCCCCAAAAGAAATAGTCCAGAGGATTCAGGTCTAGAGATCGTGCTGGCCATAGCTGAGCAAAAGTATCATTTAGATAGTTTCGAGCGACGCGACTAAAATGAGCAGGTGCACCGTCGTGCATAAACCACATGGTATTTCCTGTTGCTAGTGGTACGTCTTCTAATAAATCTGGCAATATTTCTTCTAAAAATTGTCTGTAAGTATCACCATTCAGCCTAGGAGGGAGAAAGTGCGGTCCGATAACATGATCACCGATAATTTCGACCCAAACATTCACGGAAAACTGCTGTTAAAATCCACCTTCTCTAATGGCCTGGGGATTTTCAAAGTCCCAAAGATGGTTATTGTGGAAGTTTCTGATGGCTTCCCGTGAAAAACAGGCCTCATCTGTAAAAAGAATGTTAGCCTTAAAATTTGGATTCTGGGCAGTTTTTTGAAAAAACCACTGGCAAAACTCTAATCATCCAGGGAAATCTGTTGGCAACAGTGCTTGCACCAGCTGAATGTGGAATGGATAAAGTAAATTTGTGTGCAAAACCCTCCAAACACTTTCGTGGCTGATGTTAAACTGTAACGATAATCTTCGCGTGCTAGTTGATGGATCGTCTTTCACTGCTTGCAGAATTGCTTCCTTTAGTTGTGGCGTCATTATTACCCTCGGTCTACCAACGCGCTCAGCATGAGCATTGACAAATCCAGTCTCATACAGACGGGCATGGAGTCTTATGAAAGTTCTTTCTGCTGGAATTGGTCTATCGAGAAGGCGTTCATGATAAATTTGACGGTCTTCTGCACCATTTCCATCTGCAAGGCCACAAATGAAATGCATTTGAGCTAATTCGGCGTTATTCATAGTTATCTGCACAGTAAAACACATTCAATTAACAGTACCCAGTACCTGGTAAATGTTAATGTAAGACACAAGGAATGTTCTTATTAGAGAAATTTTTATACATACCTACATAAATATCTAGTATTCCCAATAAAATCAATTTTGAAGCATTTTAGGTTTTTTTTATGGAGGCCCGAGACGTGCTAAAATATGGTTTTTAAAATTTATTTCTAAACGAAGGTAGATACGAAAAAAAAATTAAAAAACAAAAAAGTTTCACTTTTAGATGCTTTATTTCAAAAAAATATCATACTTACAAAAAATGTATCGGGCGATATTTTTTTACAAAAAAATCATCCGACTTAGCCCGTGGGCACTCTGACATTTCTAGGCCAGATGTGAGAATTTCCGGACATATGTTTATATGAACTTTTTTACTTAAAAAATTACAAGGAATCACCCCTAAAAATTAAAGTCATCACTTATGTTATACCCTGTATATTAAAGACAAATGTAAAAAAACATTTATAAATCAAGAAAACAATTTTAAAACATAAAAAATAGCATACGGAAACAAGAGGTTATATAATCAAACACTTTGTAATAATTTATTGCATTCAAACAGTGATAGTTGTACAGACCCGACCTAAGATTTGTCATTGAATTTACACATTCAGGGTGATAAAAAACCTTCAAGTAAATACTAAGCAGTTTACAGAGCAAGTTAGTTTATGTAACCTAGTACACAGACAAAGCGAAAATTGGTTATACAGTTAGGTGTGTTTCTTTGTAGATCAATTACCATGTTCCAATAATAATCTAATAAGCATATGCATGTGAAATCATGATGTAATTTGTATTATAAGTGAGAACAGTTATTGTTGTAATATTTAGTTCTTTTTGGTTTCATCGATTGAAGTAATTTTAATTTTTTGGCACATTATGCTAATACATAATTCAGTAAACTAATTGGTACTTCTCTATATTTTTATTATTTTAAAATAAGAACGTTCTATTATAGCCTAGGTATGCTAGTACCTGATAAGTACTGCATCTCTTTGCCGTGAGCAATTGCGATTGAGAAAGAGGTAAATAATAAACTTTTTTTAAAATATTTTTATATACTCTAAAAACAACTTTTAGTAGTAAGATATCGCCTTTTTGCCGTCCTTTAAAAGTTAAGCATTAATATCAGGAGTAAGATTTGGTCACCTAAAATTCTTAATGTATCGAAAATTTTTTAATTAATCAATCTTTTATTTTGAATATATAATTAGAAGTACCTCGGATTGCCAGCAAGATTATATTTCATATATATATATATAAATAATTTCTACCTGATTAATATATTATTGACACAACAACTCTCTTAAATGAATCGCATTAATTTCTCAAAAATACAAATTCATCCTGGTGCTGACCAAACATTTTAAGCTTTTTATGACTTGTTTTCTTCTTATGATCAAATTTCGAAGCTCTAAAGAAAATCAAGATGGAAAAGAAGAAGTTTTGTACTTCTTTAAAGCAATAAACCTTCTCATTAAGGAGTAGATCACATTATAGAAAATTGAACCTCATAGGTTCAATTTATGTATTTACATCAATAAATGTCTCTCCCAAAAACAATTGAACCCGGCAAGACAACTATTACTTCATATGTAATAGCTTTACCAAAGTCATAAAAATATTCCTCATAACTCATATCATCACTAACTGCTGTGTGGTGTAAGCTTTTTTTAAAAATCTTGTGTATTGCACGTTTGACAATAATAGAATCTAATAAATCAGTGCTACTAAATTCTGGAACTAGGGCAACCCCATTGTTATTTAATACCTTATTTATCTAAAAATTTTATAGAAACTAAAGCGGTTGGACAGAGAAAGTATGGACTCTCTGTCATCTAGCATGTGGTAAATTGTACAACAACAATATACAACAATATAGCACGAGTCAAGAAGTCAAGGTGAAGGTCTCACCTGCAAGGGTGAGAGACAGGGCTGTGTTCTCTCGCCGCTAATTTTTAATATCCATAGTGAATTTAGTAAGAGACAGGCTCTAGATGACTGACATGTTAAAGTAAATATTGGCGGCTCAAAATTATCTAATTTAAGGTTTGCCGATGATACGACCTCGATAGTGTGCCAGAGAAAAATTCTAAAACTCCTAAAGAGACTTGAAGATGTCAGTGCTCATTAAAGGCTAAACGTCAATTATAATAAAACCAAAATTATGATCATTAATAGAGAACAAAACGATGATCTTAAAACTCGGACTATTGGATATTGTGAAGTTTTTAACAGTTTTATTTATCGTGGAGACCTAATACCGAGGAATATGATGGCGAAATAAGACAGCGTATTCAGCTTGCTATGTATTAGAAATGACATTAAAATCAATCTGGGTCCACTTGAATTTTTCGATTTTTCTATATGCTTCAGAAAGATCAACTATCAAAAAGTAGATGTTAATAGTGCCTTAAACGACACATAGAACAAATGCTTCGGTTCTTAAAAAAATACATTTGCCAGAACGTTGGTTCAGTATCTTTTCTGTTCAGTTATACACTAATAACAAAAGGTCGGTAAAACCAGATCTCATATATATAGAGTCGTTGCGCTTCATTCGAGAATTACAAATTAATACTGATGAGTCAATGCCATCAGATGATATAAACAAACACATTTACATAGAATCATTTTAGTTGACTACCATGAACGTCACCGAGGGGAATCCTTCCGCTAGGAAAACACACCACAGTTTTCCAAGCGGAGGTGTTTGCTATACTCGAAGTAGCGAACAAACGAGAGACATTGGAAGGTGACGGGGGGATTTGCATCTACTCCGATAGTCAAGCTGCCCTCAAGGCGATTCAGAAACCCAGGGCCAGCTCAGCGCTAGTCCAGGAATGCAGAGACGTATTGGAAAGGCTTGCAGCACACAAGGAAGTGAGACTGAGGTGGGTCCCAGGACACCACTGAGGGCAATGAGCGGACCGACAAACTGGCAAGACAAGGTTCCGTTAACCCCTTCGTAGGCCCCGAACCTTGTCTCGGTCTTAGCAAAAACAAATCTCCCAGGCACTTAATAATTGGGCCTGGGAAAAAACAAGGAAGAATTGGAGAAGGACAGAAGGATGTAGACAGGCCAGGGAAATGATACCAGACCATGACGGCTCTAAAGCAAGGCGACTGCTAACAAAGACCCGACAAAGTATCAAAGACTTGGTAGGAATCCTGACCGGGCACAACATTCTAAATAAGCATCTACACCTTCTTGGTATAAGAGAAAGCCCACTCTGTCCGAATTGCGGTACAGGGGAGGAAACTTCATACCACATACTAGGTATCTGTGATAGGTGGAGTCGCCTAAGAAGGAAAATTTTCGGAGCAACGACACTCCAGCGGGAAGATCTTCAAAATCTGGACTGGGACGTGCAAGCCTTTATTAAAAGGACGGGCCGACTCAGTGAAGACCGCGCATTGAGAGTGGAGGCGTAGGGCTGGGTGATTCTGGGGTTGGCGAAAAGGGACTGCTCAGGCCTACTTGCCGAGGTCTAGCTCCCCCACCCTTACTACTACTACTAACATGAACGTCTTTCGACGGCCTGTTATATTTTTTATAGTTTTTTTGTTAGCTATTGTTGAAATCACAACACAAGTATTACCAAACTCTCCTTGTCCAGACGTTAGTATATTTTTATATTTTCTTTATATATCAGTCGAAGTGCCGATATAGTGACCGAGTGCAGTGAAGCGAGCCACCCAAAATATTGATTTTCGTTAATATGGATCACAATACATAGGAAGGATATTGATCTCTTACTTACCATTAAATGGGGCATGTATCACTAATGTGACTCTCACTGGACTCTCTCGGTTTAAATACTGAGGCCCTTATTGGATCTATTTAGTACTACTTCAGTAAGGCCTGAAACTGTAATTGGCACACGCCGTGAGGATGTTTAAAGCGCCTCTGGCGCTAAAATACATCCGCAATGTAAGGAACAAAATCAGTGTTGGGTTTTAAACGAGGCAAGTTGAACTATATCACTCTCAAAACATATCACCTTTTAAGCCTATCATCTCTGGATGAACTCAACGGAATATGCCAATTAATACGCGTACACTCATATGTAGTTTGCAGACTCATCACATCGTTCATTCCGCTCAGCATTCCCCAACTTTGCCTTCAACAAACCTGACAATATTAATATAAAGGGCGTTGATACTAATCGAATGGTATGTATTACTAATATTTACTCAGATGATTCTAAAAATAAGATCTACCATCAAGAGAACGCTATCGCGTGTATTCCAATTAAACATAACCCAAGTATTAGCAAAGTCTATATATTTCAATAGTTTTCAATTGAAATATATAGTTTTTGGTATTAGGTACGATGCTTAATATTTTTCACACAGTATATGCTATAACCCTGGCGGCTAAACAACTAATCAGCAGTAATATTGCTGAGCAAGTTATTAATTAGTTAAGTACTGATAAGTTATTTTGCCGATACATATTGCTGTTTTTGTACTGACTAGGCCATGCCTCACGGTAGAACTAGTGCAACAATATGACTATGCCCTTATAGAAACTAAATGCAAGATATAAGTTATTTGTATCCAGGAATACAACTATAGTAGTAGTTGTTCTTTAACCACTAAGGCTGAAGCCTCGGTTCACGTATATTTATTTAAATTGGAATTAAGTATTAGCCAGTTATGCCTGTAAAAACGACGACGAGACGGTGAAGAATTTTTGGTGTATTCCATTTATTCCTAAGAGAGGATTTCCCCTAGACACAGCGACGTCATCGCTTTAATTGATTTCTGGTATTTTAGCTATTCCCTAGTGTTTGCACCATCCAGTACAAATTACCGACGCAAATACAGATATTTCCAGTAGCTTCAAGTAATAATTTTTTAGTACAATCATTAAGAGCTTTAAGGAACGTTACCGCAATATTAAAATCCTTATACCGGGTGGTGCGTCGCCGAGCAGAACATAGGAAATCCCATGTAAATTTTAAGGGGGTCAATTATTGGCTTGCCTGTACATTTTACAGAAAAAATGTAAGATAACTTTTTGAAGAGACCAATCTGGCAAACCCTCGTGCAAAGTTTCAAAAAATTTTAGTAAGCGAATCTTCAATTATTATATTAAATGTAATTGCAAAATGTCCAAATTTTCGGTTCAGGTAAAACTAGGCACCAGCCACCAGCAAACAATTTGTTATAAGGCTTTGTCAAATCTGAAGTACAGCCGAATACAAGAAATGTTTTTTTTTTGTTTTATTAATGTAACAACCATACATTCAAACCTATTGTTAGTAAATTCGAGTCCAAGGACATTGCAATAAATAATTGTAAATGTTTAACTTAAAAGATCGAAAATAGATCCGAAAAAAGAGAGTACAGAATGTTTTCCAAGCAACGGAATGGATATTTCGAATTCCCATCTTTACTTTCCAAAACATTTCAGATACTGCTCTAAAACTGTTTCCCGCATAATGCCACTTAATTATGGCTATTTTTTCGTCGATTGAATAATTCATACTTGTTTTCAAATATCGACTGCCACTGATTTATTGACTCTTTTCCTCACGTCAGTGACAATATTCATTTTACTGGTGCCCATTTGGTTTTACCTGAACCGAAAATTTGCTAATTTTGCATTTACATTTAATTGAATAATTCAAGATTCGCTTATTAAATTTGTTTGAAACTTTACACAAGGATTTGCCAGATTGATCTCTTAAAAAAGTTACCTTACATTTTGCCTATAAAATGTACAGGGAAGCCAATAATTAACCCCCTTTTTAATGGGTATTCCTATGTTCCGCTCGGTGACGCACCACCCGGTATGAAGATTCTAAAGAACTGTCAAAAAAGATTATTTTTGGGTATCTTATCTATTTTATGGTTATGACGTGGCCATAAGACAGGGTGTAAATAAATAAATACGAAAAAATTTAGGAGCTGATTCTTGGGTAAATTTGAAAAAAAAACTTATACGAACGTATGTTCTAAAGGTGTAAGGTAAAGATTGAAGAAAAATATATGTTTTTTAATAATACCTGTAAAACCCCTGCAGATATTTTAATAAAATTTGGTATTCAATTTTTATGCATCAAAATGCAGTTTCTGAGGCTCACATTTTATTTGTACCAGTGACGTTCGTGTAAGATTTAAACTACATATTTTTGATGAAAAAAATATTGAGCCTCAGAAAATGCCTTTTGATGTATAGAAAATGCATACCAAATATACTAAAACATCTACAGGGGTTTCACAGGTATTGTAAAAAAATATATATTTTTTTTTTAATCTTTACCACCCGATATCTCAAAATTTAGGACTTTTAGGATATGTGTTTATATAAAGTTATTTTTTTTTAATTTACCCAAGAATTTTTTCGCATCTATTTATTTACACCCTATATAATAACCCATGCATCAACGATTTCTTACTAGCTTCACAGTATAAAATTACTTTGTACTAAGCAACCGACAAAGAACCACCTATTGTAAACTTAACATAAACAATGTCACAAAAACCTTAACTTTCCGATTGTTCGAAAGACAACAACATCGTTTTATGTTCAACCATAATTACAGGTTACTTAATACCGCACCGGGTATGATTTTGCTATCAGCAATGTCATGGCCAACGCTGACCCGAGGGTATTTTCGTGACGACCATTATACGAGATGGAGATGGTACCTCCGTGGTACTGCTATTTGTTGCCGGTGAACGTCAAACAACTAGAAACATCCCACCGTGGGTGAATTTCAGATGGGTGCGGTACCTACTTTGGTTTATAACGCATTGTTTTCAAGGCTTTAAAATTATACATATTCAAGTGTTATTTATGTTATTATTGTTGTTATTTTACTTTTTTACTAAAATTCTGTCCTGTATTATGCTTGGTTATATTAAAAGAGCGTTAAAAATATAGGAAACTGTAATAGAAGGATTTGTAGAGGGTAACAATACAAGGAATACTATTGATGAGGAAGATTACAAATAAAGGCACACCTGTATCTGTTAGAAGATAAATACAATATTTTTTCTTTTTATGTAATTAGGTATAATATTTTTTATGCATATGCAAGCAAAAAATGCACATATTACATAATAGTAGTCAGTAGAGAGGTATTTAAAAATAACTTGTTGGTTGCTATGCAGTTATGTTATACATCTTACATGTAAATTATGCGAGATATTATGTATTAGCGTTTCTTCTTTAGAATAATTGCTTGGGATTATTTTAATGCGTTTAGAATTTATTAAAATAAATAAATAAAAAATAATAAGAAAACTTTGTGTAAATAGTTAATTTGCACAAATTTTCAAAATTTGGACCGAGTGTGACAAATGTATTTAAGCCCTAGTAGTTGTTGTATTTTCAGGACCAGTTGGGCAAATGAAAAAAAAAGAGCTGATCCTCTATTATTAAATCTTCAGCTGCAACCCCAATTGTAAGTTAACGTAAATTCCAACTATCATCTATTTTTTATTAACATCTATTAACAGTCCACTCTAGGGGTGTCTGCCGCTGGTGAGAGGGCTTAGTAATTTTACCACCTAGGAAATGATTCCAACGGTAGCTTAGCTACTGTTAGGGCTATTTACCCATGCCGGTAAAGTCTTGAAGTCATATAGGCGAAGCTATTTAAGGAAATATACTTATATATATATGCAAATAGTATCCGCTCCCAGAATGTGTAAATATATATCCGACTGACACTGATTTATCAGTCTTTTCCAAGGATTCTTGAGAAGAACGTAAATTTGACAAGAGTACGATAAAAAAAAATAACAGTTCTGAAAATTGCAACTTTAAACACTAGAACGCCACTTTCAGATGAAAGTTTCATTGAAATAGAAAGCGTATTAGAAAACATAATAAGGGATATTATCGGACTTAATGAGGTCAGAAGATGGGGTGAAGATCTTGCGATCGTAAAATCGGGTCACTTATTATACTACTACGGAAAACAGCATGAGTCAGTGGAAGGTGTTCGGTTGAAAAATCTCAGAATAGTCCAATAAGTTTTCACCAAAGGAGTATATGCCATCCTTAAAATAAACACCAGATATGATTAAATAGTTATTTAGATCTATGCTCCGAAATAACGGAGACAGACGAGAAGTCGAAGTCTTTTGTTTAGGCACAACTTTCTCAAGTATCTTATCATTGTTTGCGGCAATTTTAATGTTAAAATGGAAACAAAAATAAATCCATCAGAGACTGCTCTTGATAGTTTTGCAGTATAGGGTGAAATGGTCGTGGCAACAGCTTTCCAAGTTTTCTGTTGGAATATGGAAATTTCCAATGATCAAATTCTACTACAAGGAACACTAGCGGAGATGGACCTGGAAGAGCCCAGACGGAAGGACAAAGAACGAGACAGACTACTTTATAACTGACAAAAGATATATATTTAAAGAACTGATGATCCGAAATAGATTTTTCAAATCAAGCAAGCATTGAATGGGAACAGCCACTATCGGACGATACAAAATAATTAAAAAAGAATGATGGAAGACATGGATATGCCTAAGAGATAAATGGGAACTCGACGAAAATCTCAGCAAAATACTCCAAGAAAGTAGCAAAGGCGATCAACAAGAACGTAAAAAAAGTACAAATTATTAAGGAGTCCGGAAAGATTTCTCATTTTTGTGATCAAATACGAATTAATAACAACAAAGCAGAATTGGTTGACAAGTATTGCGTTATAAGGTTAGAATAACCAAGACCAATAGCCAATTAGAGACAACTAAACAAACGTATTACCCTGGGATAGGCAGCGTACAGCAAAATAAAGGACAATTTAAAAGAAAATATCTGAATTAACTTAAAATGAAGAGCATTTAACCAGTACGTATTGCCGGTTCTGATCTATAGCGTAGAGACCCTAACTTTAACGAAAAAAACACTACTAGTAAGAGTAACACAAAGGCGAATGGTGAGATCGATGCTTGTCCTGACCCTCAGGAATTGAGTGAGGAATGAAGAGATACGCCGACGTACTAGAGTAGATGATATAATACAACAAATTACTATATAGAAATAGAAATGGGCTGGACACCTATGGACCCAAAAACGGTTGAAATGAAGACCAAGAGCTGACAAGCATAGCCGAGGCAGACCTCCCACTCAATGAACCGTTGATCTACAAAGGATAGCAACAAATAAGATTGCAACAGCCAGGGACAGAAAGAACTGGAAATGTTTGGAGGAGACATATGTCCAAGAATGGACGTAAAAGGCGCTGCATATTGATGATGATAAAGAATATCTATTTTAGTTATTAGCACCAGAACTGATTAATAATTCTAAAGAACATCATAAATTCATAATTTAGCCACGACGTAAACCCACTTCAAGATCCAATTACATATCAGATCCAAAACGTTCAATCCCATCTACACAAGAACATCGAGATATTTAACTAAGTTTTCATTATCCACTCACTTTTGACCATATCCATAGAGGTAGGCTGCAAAATCGTAATCTACTTGTGCAATCGAGAACTCGACACGAGAGTAAAACATTCTCAGAGCAAAAAATTAAATAATTACTTTACGTGAAAGAACGCAGAAACTTTTTTTAGCTACTGTTGGCGGCCGCTATCTTCGACACAGTTCCGCTAAGGAACTGTGTCGTAGCTGTATCTTCAGCGACGACGCTAAAGCTTAAATTGTAGAGAATTTGATGCTCATGGATTTGATACGATCTTAACCAGTTTCCTTCTACCATTTACGGTTTTTGAAAAAAAATTTAATGCAAAAATATTTTTAGTTTTTCTAAAAACGGCACAGATCTCAGCCTCAACTCTCCCCATTTAAGTTTTTTTATATAAGCATGAAGCAATCCCTGAAATAACAGAAAGTTTATAATTTTTGTTCAAATCGGGACTTTCTTGCACCAGATTTTCTCTACTATCCAGTTCCACCTTATCCAAGAAAATTTACACATCTTCTCTGCATTCTTTACTTTAGCAATAGAGTAGGCAAAGGTTTTTCTTACTACTCATAACTCCTAAAACCTGCATATTATCTGCTGCACGAGATCTTCCTTCCTATAATTAAATTCCAAGATCCCCAGCCAATTTTACAGCTGTAACATCAGGATATAAAATATCTTTGTGAGATTTTACCGCAGGCACTTTTATTAATTTAGCAGTTAGATATAGGACTAAGAAAGGACTGGATGAAATATAGTGTAATTTAGAATCTTACTAAATTAAACAATTTCTTAAAAATATATGTAAGCCCTAACACATAAAGTATCTTAGAACTAATTGACTAACTGAAAGACGGAATAGGACTTAAACTACTAACAAGAAGTTCATCTTCTATTATTAAGTATTCAGTTCAAGCTGCTACTATATGTTAATTCAAAAAGAAGTTGAGGATGGAATTTCTGAATTGAAACGTCGAAAACAAGAACTGATTTCAGGTATGCGATGTCCTTAAAAAGTTGTCCTAATGATGTTTTTACAGATTTTAAAAATATGTTGAAATAAAATACAGCACTTTTTCAAAAAAGCAACTTATTGATATTGTCCAAATATTTCAAAATCGGAAAAAGAGAAAATCGTTCTGAAAGCGGCACTTAATTGGTAACTAAATGCTCTACAACTTTCCCCATGTATATATATATATATATATATATATATGTATATATTTACTAGTTTATTCACTTACTTTTTTATTCACTTATTTTTGACAGGTTAGTTGGAGGTAGGTTCCAGAAACCGCAATCTAGTTCCACCTTAACGAAAAAAACTCATATCTCCCAAAATTAAAAAAAATTACTAAAAAAAGGGATAAGACTTAGAAGGAATAAGGACAACAAGTCCATATTCTATTATTAAATACTCAGTTCAAACTGCAACCTTCACTATTTTAGTGAAGACATTTAAAATATTTGTTCTAAATCGATCTTCAGACGACTGGCAATACAGGTAACGCAAGGCACCGCTTAAGCCTTAAAACAAGTACGATTAATTTAAATTAGGTTTTAGTAGGTATTTATAAGGTAATAACTAAAATTAAAACTAAGAACTTGATACGCTGACTTGAAACTAATAGTGCAAGAAAAGAAAAATATATCACAAAAACGACTATATGAAAAGCATTTATATATATTTGCATTTTAAAAGAAAATGTTAGAAATCATAATAAATTAAAACATAGGAAAGGCATATAGGTAATTAGGCGACAGAGAAAAATAAGCACTTTGCATGTAAATATAAAAACTTTCAATAATGTTTATCTACCCATACATTTTATGTAGACAGGCTTACTCTTATTATTGAGTTATTGCCTAGTTGTTTAGCACTTAGGCTTACCTTAAGTTTTTTACTTTAATTCTAGTTTTTCAAAAATATATTTTGAAATCTTTAGTTTTTATAATCTTAAAGCAAAATGCACTTATGTAAAGTTTTCTTTGGTTATACATTTTGATTTATGTAATGAAGGTGAATTAAACGTAAACCTGGATTATGTACTTTTTGAATTCTTTTAGATTCAAAGCTAGACAAGGCCTGTACATAACCTTACAGTGATTGAAATGGCTGTGAACGAAAGAGTTGCAAAAAAATAGCCTAATATCCTCTTGCAGAAAATGCCTACTGAAATATATGAGTCAAAGAGTTAAATAGGCTTCCTTTATTTTTGAAGCTATGTATTCCCAAAACTACAAGACACTATCAACTTCTAATCCCAACCCCTTCGCATGTATTACGCAAGGTATTTGTACATTGTCAATTTTAAGAATCATCCATTCCCATGTTTCCATAGTAAAGTTCAATTTTGAAGGGTTAATCCTCAAATAGTAATAAATTGTTTAAATGTCAAAATTCATACGCTCGTTAGCAATATCGACTTTACTGATATTCAAAGAATAATACAGCTGAGTATTATCAGCGTACAATTGATAATTTTAAAACTAAAGACAATTAATAGCGTTTAAGGTATAATTTGTGTAAAGCAGTGGACATAATATGCTTCTCTGTGGTACGCTATTGACAATACCAAGATAGAAAATGTTTCCACTTATATATGTTATATTCTATTTGCAAGGTATGATTTAATAACTTGTGTAAGATGACATGTCAAAACCAATGTAATGCAAGATTGATGTAACAATAGAGTGATTAACCATGTCAAAAGCTTTACTACTCCAAAAGAATTAAAGCACTTCTTTGCCATTATTAATCGACCTAATCAAATCGTCAGTAACTGCTTTCACATCGAAGAAGCAACTATAACTAGGGTGAAAACCGGATTGTTTAGAGGGGATACTATTAAACCGTTCTTATTTCATATTCAAGAACTTTTTGGAAAATCTTCAACATTGCTTAAAGAATACTTATGGAGCGTAGATGATTAAAGTCACTTGGATCATTAATTATTAGTAAAGAAATTTCTTAGGCACGTATCAAGAAATGCGCAAAATAGCCTATTTCAATTCAGTATTAATAAGTTATGTAATATAAGGAATTATATTAGGGTTAGCAGAATTAAATCAAGTAGGGGTTTATGATCAGATCCAAAAGCCTTACTTATAATATCATTACATTATTTCCTTATTTTTGACTATATACTTAGAGGTAGGTTCCAGAAGCCACAATCCAGTTCCAAAATAACCAAGAAATCTCGCGCACTTCTCCTTCATTCTTTCTTTTAGCAATAGAGTAGTCGAAGTACTGTGGCACTATTCATATTTCCCAAAGTCTGCATCTTAAATGAACCTCGTACGTCGCTACAATTGGATCTTCACGACTATAATATTATAGCAATATTCCTAGCCGAATTTATAACTATAATACCGTAATGCAAGGTATTTTAACTTTTAAATCTAGCACTAAGACATCGATGAAAAAGAGTGAAATTTAGAATCTCACTAAATAGGACAGCGTGTGAAAAATGTAGTAAAGACCAAGCGCATATTGTATCTTCAGAACTGATTGACTAACTAAGAGAAGAAATAGATTTTAATCTAGACCACCTTCTATTATTCCATGTAGTCCAAACTGCAACTTCAACGGTAAGTTAACGTCTATTTTAGTAATCAACACCTAGAATCAAAACTGGTTAATTATTCTAAAGGAAATGAACTTCTGATAATTAATGTTTTATTCCTATTTATGCTGTGCCTAAAATATGATATCTCTGATCCTTAATTTTTATAAATTCTATTATCGGTCGCGAAATACTTCTTCCCACAATTGCAAAGAATACAATAGATGCCTAAGGTTTCCAACGGTATTTTGTCCTTGACTGGAACAAAAAAAATTTAGATATTTTTTTTATATTATAGCCTCGAAAAATAAATCTTCAGCATTCCTTACTCACGCAGAAAATAAAATTATAACCCATTTTCATCGGTAGAAAAACCACGTATCTAATTGGCCGAAGCCTTTATTAAAAATCTACTATAACCATTCATCTAACAATGGCAATAACTTACATTGAACTTGGCAGCGAGCAGTCAAAGACCTCTCTTGCAGCAGTATATTTCCCATCACCGCTCATGTGTGCAAAATTATAAAATAAAGTGCATTATAAATTACATAACATACAGCTGTAAGTCATATATTTAGTAAATAAATTATTATTATCCCGATATTGAATTATAGGAATTAGAGCTAACTGTGTCCGCGCTTGTAAGACAGCTGTGGGCTACGAGTTATCACGTATAAACTATACATTGATCTCTAATTTCTGCTGTATTCCGGGATTTTTCTGAGTCGCAGCAAGCAGAAAATTATAGCCTTGCCAAGCTGCTGTCCGTAGCAGCTGAAGTTCTTGCGGAAAAATTGACCGGTTAACAATTGTATGGAATTTCTTTATGAAATAAATCTGGGTTGCTCTTGCAGCATTTAGGAATGCTCGATCGTTATCTAAGTACCTGCTATTATTTCGACTTTACCATGATGGATTATCTCGATTGTTTGTTTAAAATGACTTATTGCTGCTAGTTTTAAATGATGAATGTAAATAAGTAGGTATATTTGAATAAACTAAGCATTTTTTTTCTTTTATTAATCATTTACATAGAATATAACTTAAATTATCTACGGGTTCGTTATAATAATGCGATAAAATTCAAACAAAAAACTCTTGTCATGAACTTTTTAGATTTTGAAGTGCATTGTGGTAAATTTGTGAGAAAAATCAATTTAGTTCTCATAAAAAACAATTACTACAAAACTAAAAATTACCCTTTAGAGTCATAAAACCCTTTCGGTTATGAATAATGGGCGCCCAACATTTTATATGTAAATTAACTTTAACGCAAGTAGGAAAACAGAATTTATCGTTAAATCATTTATTAAGTTTTAAACAGATTGATATTATCTAAAACATGGCATGACACTAAAATTAAATTAAATATTTTAATTTTTGTTAAATGTTTATCATGTGAGTATACTGAAAAAAAAACAATATATTATTAAATAATGAATACATATTCAATGTATTTAATACTTTCTATGTACTTAAATATCGTTAACATAATATACAGAATATCTTCATTTTTATTTAGGATAAAGTCAATATACTACATGAAATTAAATTAAAGAAAATTATAAGTAACTTATACTAAGAATGCATATAACTCAATAAATATTTAAATCAAAGGTTAGAAACATGATTTTAGTGAATAATTTTTATAACTAAATTTTAAAATTGTTTATAATATAATAATTTGTTTTTTTCTATGAATAATAAAATTATAAAAAGTCTTAAAAATAAATTTCAAAACAAAAAAAAAAGTTAATATAGTTATTCCGCTTTGGTTTATTTCACAAAATGCTTTTAAGCCAATTATTTCCGTTTACGAGTAAAAACTAAATAAATAATATATTTATTTAGCAAAAGCTACATTCAATAAAAACTTAAATGAAATATAAAGTAAAAGTTGCCCATAACTATATCAGGACACTCCGGTTTGTCCGTGGATGGTCTCGGTAATCCAGAAACAGCATCCCGGTTCTAGAAATATCCTGTCAGAGGTAGACCATAAATTAAAACTAGTCTTAAACTAAACATTATTTCCTTGCCCCACTTATTAAAAGCACAGTTAATTGTTTTTTGCCTTATAATAATAAAAATAATGTCGACTCAGGTTGATCGAGTCGGTTCGGTTGCAAGCAGTTGATGACACACATTTGGAACTTGGTTGACCTTGCTGACCAGACACATTGGTACCCCCGTATAACACTTAGAAATGCTTCGGTTCCAAGAAGTTCCAAGAAGCTGTAACCAGTATCCCGGTTGGCCCAAAAATACCCAACAGATAAACCCAGAATCAAGATGATGATTGGAGCGAAAACAATGCATACTATAGTAACACTTAATAAACTACATAATTAAAATAACATAATAAAATAACAAACACAAATTTACTTATTCATAATAAATTTTCTTAAGAGCCCTCTGAATTGGTTCAAAGTAATACAATTTTTTATGTTTAGCAGGCAAGTTGTTAAATAGAATTAAACCTTTGTATAGAACTGAATTATGCATTTGGGTTGTGTTACATCTGTCGACTAGTATGAAGTCTATACGATTTCTCGTATTATAGTTATGTATATCTCTAAAAACTCTTAATTTATTACAAATATAAATATTTTTTTGACATTGTGTTAATTTACTTAAAAATTAATTTCTTTACAACAAACTAATAAAAGCTTATAAATTTAAAATTAAAAAAAAAAATTAAAAATTTTTTGTTGAATTAAAACAACGAGTAATATGTAACCTATTTTAATGTAGTTTTTCGGAAAAAACAAACAAATTTAAAGCTAAATTTAAAGAATATTTATTACTTAAGCAGAATGGCTTTTAGTTAGTAGTGATATTTTTTATTTAATATGTAAAACAGTGCTAAACTGCATAGGTACTTTTAAGATTTTGTTTTCAATAAGCTGTTTTTGTTTAATTTGCAGAACAGTTTTGTGTAGTAGTGGAGTAGCTATTAAAAGCGCCAGACTGCGCCAACTATAAGAGCCTATTGTATCTTTTTATAAATATTTTTTGTATAGTACCACTTTTTTGTATTATTTTTCATTAAACCATTATTTTAATATTTTATTACTTAAAATATATATTATCAATAAATACTTGAAATTTAAAGTTAAAAATTTTATTTTTTTTCATATTTTTAATTAAAATAAATAGATTTTAATAGTTAACTATAAAAAACTTTTTTTATTTAATATTTTATGTACTTAAATTAAGGTATCAAAATAATAGGTAATTAATATAAGGTATCACAAAAATTTAATTAGAAAAAAATGCGATAAATTCTAAGAAAACAATAAAACAGAATACGACTTTAAAGAAGAAATTCAGGAACAATGGAAAGTATTGTCCTTATAAATTCCTCTTGCTTATTATCTATAATTATATGTAATTTTTAATAGTGCTTCAAAAATAAAAGATGCGGTATTTTTTGCATTAAATTAAACATAAAAGTTTCAACTAACCAATGTCCTAGAAATCCTATATTTTGAAATGCGCGGTGGTAAAATTTAAATAACTTAAAAAAAAACTTTTTCTAATACTCTTATGGATATTTTTTTATAAATTGCTGCATAATTTCTATGCAGTTTATTTGTCCTTTTTTAAAAATATTTAATTCAAGACCTGCATGGACCCAATGACAATGATTAACATTTAAACTTTACATAAGAAAATTACTTTGGATGGATAGAAAGTGCATTTAATTTTTCAATCGTATTATAATTATAGTAAAAAAATATTCTCAATATTTTTATGTAGCAAATTGGTTACTACTGTTATACCCCTTGGCAATTATTTACACCATTTTTATTTGACCACTTTATAATAAAATAATACTTTAGCAGATTATGTCACAAGCAAATGGAATCAAGTCTCTTTACTACTCATCCTATATAGCTTAAAATTAAAATATTGGAATAATTACCCAACCCAATTTATTTACCATATTGGGGCACACGATTATTTTTGTAAAAATTTTTAATATCACATTTTAATTAATTTGACATTTTTAAATCCCGGTATTAACCCACACCCTATTATCAATTAGAATGGTATAACATAAATGTCTGCATATTTTATATTTACGACGTTAGGTAATAACGTTTTTTTTAGTGCAACTTTTCAAAATACCTATATGCTTGTTATAATTACCTTAATACGTAATCCTTTAGTTACCGTAATATTCAAATTTTTGTATTTTGATTTTGCATTGACTATTAATATGTTTTTTTTTTGGTTTTGTTGCTAAATAGAGTTGAACACTTGAACTTAAAAGGCCAAAAGAGTTATGCAATATTCTACGTATCATTTATGGTAAAACAAAGTAACAGTAAGGTTAAATTTAATAATTACATAGTTTTAGATAATATTATAATATGTATTGTAATGAGTGACATAAACATTTTAATTTGGAATAATTTGTTTAATTTTTTATTAAGAACGTTTTCGCTTATAAATTAATTTTATAAAAGTTTATTTATTTTTATAATTTTTTTAGGTTATTTCTTGTTATCCTATAATATTTAGGATTCTCCCTGTGCTAATATTGCTGACCTTGATTTATATTGTCTGGCTTAACTAAAAGTCTTAAAATATAAAAACCAAAAATAAATAAAATTAAATTATTGGATCAAAATACACCACCTTCCAGCTTTATCCCCATTGGTTGTAACTTCCCCATCAAAAAATAATTTGCATCTATAAACTTTAAAAAATCACAAACTTTACTTAAAAAATAAAAATTAAATAAATTAAACAAGTTTGGTTAATACAGAACACTATGTCGTTTGCAACCAGCAGAATCAGTGGTGGAACATTTAAGTTAACATGGTCATTGGACCAAGTTTATTTGTTATAAGTTATGGGTTGTAAGAATGTATATTGGTTTCTTTGATCCTGGTGAAACTAAGAAGCTGAAACACGTATAATGAAGTGAATTTCTTTCCCTTATTTATTATGTAACAAATTTTATTTTATTGAAAAATTTCTTGACACCTGGTAATAAAATTTTATTAGTACCAATAACATAAATATAGGTACAAAGTATAAGTTATGCCAAACTGATATATTTTTTTTTCCGAAAGGCTGCTGTTATTTATACATATTTAAGAACAACCTGTTAATTACCTTGAAAGTTTTTACGATCCTATACCGATATAATAGCTGACTAAGATTATTCTAATCATAAACATCCCATAAACTTTTTACTTTAATCTAGCCGCTTGACTTTCATTTAACTTATTTTACCCTTTCTTAATAAATCCGCCTACCTGGTGGTTATAAAATATTAAAAT
Source organism: Anthonomus grandis grandis (assembly GCF_022605725.1). Classification (NCBI taxonomy): domain Eukaryota; kingdom Metazoa; phylum Arthropoda; class Insecta; order Coleoptera; family Curculionidae; genus Anthonomus; species Anthonomus grandis. Next base: position 12,153,336 of record NC_065555.1, read on the forward strand.
TAAGTTGTATAAATATTTGCAGCCTCAATCATTTTATGACCTTAATCCTTTTATAAACCGTAATGTGTTGTAAAATAAAAGGGTTGGTTCTATGCAATACAATAAAAAAAACGTATACCTAAATTTTATGACCAGAAAGCAGGTCAATAATATAAAGGGTAGAATGTCGAGTTAAGCTGTTTTTTTTTTAATTTTATGTAGACTAGTCGTAGTTCTGCAAATTGTGCAAATTAGTAAATAGTTGTGAAAACGGCAATGGACTATTTATAAAACTAAGTTTTAAAAGCATTAATCATTCATCTATATTTATGCATTTCTTAAAAATATTTATATTTTAAAAAAATTCAAAACCGTCATGAAATTAGAGATAAATTTGATTATACATAAGTTTGACTGATTCAAATTTAAATTTTTATCTTCTATAATTGTGTAATACAGTACAGTGTAAGAATTTTGACAATGTTCTTAAATGTTAAATTACAAACAATATATACCTAATACCACAATATTACTTAACCTAATTTATACATAAAAATGCATATTAAGATAAAATTGGAGATCTCAATATCAGACCAACACTTTAAAATTAAAAAACTTTCAATTTCTTTCTAAATGTGGACAAACTATTGCACTTTTTTATGTTATTTGGTAATGTATTAATTTTTTTTGAACTATTTCTCTAGAACCAAAAGAGTTAATCTAGTATGCAACTTTAAAGTAAAAACAATTTCTTAGTCTAGTTGGATAACTATGAAAATAACCATTTATAAAGACATAACTACATATATTGACCTAAGTTCTTTTTAACTAATAAATACACGATACGCATGTGCAAAAATCATCAGAACTGGACCCCATAAAGAATCCTAGATTGAATTTTGGCATAGTATAGGTACAGTAACACCAAAAGCGATGCTGTTTATCCAATGAAAAAGTTTCATCTAGTACCAAACCAAGAAACTTTAATGTTTTTTTAACGTCGCAAGATGCATATTAAGGTCTAGCTTCAATTGACCCTGACAGGTGTAAAAAACCATGTTATTTGATTTCTTGGTATTAAGAAAAAGTTTATTTATTCATTTAAAGTAAACAACTTGTTTAGCTTATGCAATGTTTTTCTAGCAGTAATACACCTATTTTCTGCTCTTAACTGTCGAAGAAGTGCCGAAGTATCATCTGCATACATAGTAAAATGATTATGTAGTAAATCTAACAGAACTATGTGTAAATCCAACTTGTAAAAATAAATTCATTAATATCATTACTATTATTATTAAATTTATAAATATAAAAAATAATACATCCCTAAGCATCGAGCCTTAACATACTCCCAAGACAGTGCACAGATTGTTTAATCAAGATGAACCTAATTTATTTCTTATTTTTACGTATTGTATCCAATATGCCAAACAGGAGGCGAACCAATTTAGGATGACACATCCAGTACCGTATTATTTCATCTTGCACAACGACTCATCGAAAAGTCGAAAGCCTTGCTTAGATCGCAAAAGATTCCCACACAATCTTAAGTACATCGACAACTTGAGTGAAAAACGAAAAAATGGTAAATAAGACAGATCTACCATTGGCTTTCCCAAAACAGAAATAACCTTATAATTTTTGAATAAATTTTAAAATATTCCATCTTTGAATGACATATTAATGAGATGTATATAATATTTCCAATACTTTTGTCACGATTCCCAGGCTCCAAAAATAAATTTTTAAACTTCCTAAAGTTTAATTTTTCCATAACTAGCAAATTTAAAAAATATATTGTATTCCATATTTTTTAAGGCTTTTAAGTTAATTTTTTTTATTTCATTAATTGATTATTTCCAATTAATTTGTTATACTTTTTAGACATTAAAAATAATTTTTAAATTTGTTTAAATTTTTTTTTATGTCTATTCAGGTATTTTTTTATATTCATATACTTATTATTATATTTTTTCAGGCACTTATAGTACGTTTTTTTATTAAATCTAGCATGTATCTAATGTAATATTTAATATTTTTCATAAATTTGAAATAATTTTTCTCTAGGCCATTTAACTACACGGGCTCACAGGGTCAAAATACGATTTTTCAAATATTTCACGTATTTGAGGTAATTTTTTAATTGATTTCAAGCACTTAACGTTATTTCTCGTTAGAGGTTTTCCACCGACTTGAAATAATAGTTTTTCTCTCTTAGAAATTTAATATAATTTGATGACTTGAAAGACAAGGAACGTTATAAACCCGACATATGTATATAGTATACATACATATATATATGTATATAATTTTATTATTATTATTTTTGTGCATTTTTTAACAAATAAATTAAATAGAAATTAAGCAGCAATTTCTAAATAATATTCATAAGAAATTACTTATAATTACAAATAATAAGCAAGAGGTATTTATATGGACTATACTTTCCATTATACCTATTTTTTTTTTATGTCGTATTCTGTTTCATTGTTCCTTTAAAATTTATCGCTTTTATTATAATTAAATTTTTGTGATAGCTTTATAAAATATTAAATAAAAGTTTTTTTTTAGTTAAATGTTATTAGAATACTCTATTTATTTTAATTAGAATTACAAAAAATTATATTTTTAACTATTTATTGGTAATATATATTTTAAGTAATAAAATATTGAAATAATGGTTTAATGAAAAATTATATAAAAAAGTTAATAGGTACTATACAAAATATATAAATAAATGTGATTTCGATTTTGCTAATTATACCAATACAAAAAATATTTATAAAAAGATACAATAGGCTCTTATAGTTGGCACAATCTAGATTTTAATAACTACTCTACTATTACATAAACCTGTTATACAAATTAAACAAAAACAGCTTATTGAAAACAAAATCTTAAAAGTACTTATGCAGTTTAGCACTGTTGCATATATTATATAAAAAAATATCATTACTAACTAAAAGCCATTCTGCTTAAGTAATAAATATTCTTAGTTTTAAATTGGCTTTGTACGAAAAACTACATTGAAATAGGGCACTCTGATGCGGCATCTAGCTTGCTAAGTGTCCTGAAGATACAATAATTTTTTTAATAGGTATAGGAGGCATTGGATAACTAATAAATAGTTTTTACAAGAAAAGTACATAAATGAAGTATTAAGTGCTAGTTCCTAGTTGCCGTCCTAGCGTATTTGTTTGTAAAAAAGTAAAATATGATCATATTTTTTACAAGAAAAGTACATAAATGAAGTATTAAGTGCTAGTTCCTAGTTGCCGTCCTAGCGTATTTGTTTGTAAAAAAGTAAAATATGATCATATTTTTTTTTTCTAAATAAGAGCGCCACACGAGTATTTCGTAATTTTGAATTGTTTGTACTTTATTTATATTTATTATTTAAACAAAACCCAAACAAAAAATCACATTTTGAGACAATAACCAAAGAAAAATTTTAAGAGTACTCTAAAAAATGTTACACTAAACACTTTCTCCATATAAAACACACATAAAACCCAACTTTTTGTGTTGTCAAAACATGTATATCTTTGATGATAGATAACTTCTAATTTTACTTTTTAAATGTATCTGTTTCGGCTGTTATTTTTATAAATATACAGGTTGTCACAAAATTCGGTGCACATATTTTTAGAGCATATTAATTGAGTCAAAGTAAACTTTTTTCTCTATAAACATGTGTCGTAAAATGCTCTCCCTCAGACCTACAGCCCATGCAAATTGATTGATGAAAATCAATTATTTGGAACCATGACTACAATAATGCGTCAAATTTCTGGAAAATTTGCAACTCCTCCGTTTTTCCGGGGCTTTTTTCATTCTTCGTCGCAAAAATAATGTAAGTTCAATTTTAAGGGAGGATTCAGGGGTATTTACCATTCTAATCCTATAGTTCCGATAAGAAAATTAAAAATCTAGCAAACCAATAAAAAAATCTAATATTTTGGTTTCTTGCATCTTTTTGACACATTAAGGCGTTTTTGAGAAAATCGCTGATAAACGAAAGAGAAGCATTATTAAACCAGATAAAACTATTAAATTAGAAAAAACGAAGTGGGCAGTGACTGCTTTAATTTTTGTCAAATCAAATTAATGGTAACGAAAAAATGCAAAAAACAATAATTTTAGATTTTTTCATTTGCAACAAGACGGTTTTCTCGATTTTCAAAATTCTTATCGAAAACGTAAGATATGGGTCATCATAAGGGTAAGCCCCCCGAAATCTGGGTTTACACAATTTTTGGGACGGAAAACGTCAAAAAACAGTCAAAATAACTAAAAAAAAATTACATTCAAATATTCAAAAGATTTTACTGCATAATTATAGTCAGTGTTCCAAAACTTCCAAATAATCGATTTTCTTCAAGCAATTGTAGCGGGCTGTAGCTCTGAGGGCAAGCATTTTATAGGAAAAAAAGTCTTATTTTGACACCACCAATACACTCTTAAAATATTTGCACCGAATTTTGTAACACCCTATATATTTTAGGGAGTCTAGCTTTCCTCCCCTGAGCAGAAGCATGCTTTCATACTATGTAAAATAGCTAAGTACGCAACTTACACATATATACAAGGTGTCTACTATAAAAACGGCCAATCTTTAAGAGGTGATTAAACAAGTCATTTGCAACAAAAAAGTCGAATAACATTTTTTCGAAAAGTTGTTAGTTCTTCTGGTATTTAACATTTTTTGATTTTATCAAATTTCCTTTATTTTTTTTCATATAAACAAGAATATCTCCGTTATTCTTACTACCACATAAAATTTAGATCTACCCTCTGAAACAGATTAAATTTGCTATAAGATGGGTATATTTAAGTTTTTGAGTAATTTTTTATACCGGATGTTATCAGAAGTTCAATGTAACATTAAAATTTGGTGAATAGGGACATGTTTTTTTTTCAGCAAAAACTACTGCATTTGATATGCTTTCTAATGATATACTAAGTTTTGTGATAGCTATTTGCTTTCACGGTAATATTATGGGTAAAAGAAAGAAAATCACAAAAATTTAAAATTTTCAAATTTTATATTTCTTGATTGACCAAAATTAAAAAAATCAAAATTTCATTAAACAAACCTAAAATTATACCAATTGTTCAAAATGTCTTCCCTCTTGTTCAATATATTTGATGCATCTTCTTCTCTACACTATCAACAACCTGTTCAAGTTTAACGCATTTTTGTCGCATTTCATTGCAACACACACTAATTCGATTAATTAGTCCGTCTCGAGTATTAATGTTAATACTATAAACATTAGATTTTAATGTGCCTCAGATATAAAAGTCAAGGGACGTAAAGTCAGGGCTTCTCAGCGATCATCTTACCCGATCGTATCTTCCGATCTATTTCTCCCCAAAGCATTAATTCAAGGAATTTTGCACAATTCAGCCATTATGGGCTGGACATCCGTCCATTTAAAACCAAAGTTCCTGTCTAGCGGCTAAGGGGATTTCTTCCAGAAAATCAACAAGGTTATTATTTAATAAATTTGAAAACTCATTGGAATTGAGCCAATCAGGAAGTATTACAGGCCCGCAAAGGCGACCTCTCATTAATCCTATCTATACGTAGACCCTCATCTCATGCTGAAAATGTGAAACGACAGTCGCATGAGGGTTTTCTGTATGCCATGTTATTTCTTAAATTTATTATTCCGGCTCTTGTAAATATTGCTTCATCTGTCCAAAAATATTTTATTTGTTCCCCACTGTTGCAACTTATTCAAGTACCACCTACAGAATTGAAGCCTCATTTCACCATCCACTGGCAATAAATCCTGGACTTTTTTAAATGAAACGGATGCAAATAATTTTTTTTAATAATCCTTAATGCAGCACCAATGCGGCGAGTACTTCTTGATCTATCTTCTGTAACAGCTCTCATAATCGCAGGTTCTTGTCTCCAGCATTAACCATTTTTACCACCTTCTCTAATCCGCAAATCTCAAAAGGACCCAGTTTCTTCACAGCGTCTGAAAACTTCTGCAAATGTACTTCTATGGGGTTGCCGTCTATTAGGAAAACGAAGCGCATACTCCCTTATTGCCTCCCGCGATTTTCCATTTGCGACACCGTAAATAAATAAGATGTCCCGATATTCAATGTTTGTGAAACTAGGCATTATTTTTTTAAGCCCGCTTAAATCAAATTACTTATTGAACTACTTTAAGTCGAAGTGAAAACTTAATGACAGTTCTTGTCAAATTGTAAATATCTATGCTTTTGTTTTAAAATCATGTAATAACTAGTTTGTGAATTTCCTTCTTTTGCGAATTCATTGCCATTTACAAAAGAAGGAAAACCTGCCTTTTTTCTTAAAGAATGAATATCGTGATATGTTATTTGTTTACGGCGTCTCTAATGGAAATTTGTGGAGTTGCTGTGTTAGGGAAGATAGATCTACAAGTACTCATCGCATTGGTGCTCAAAAGATCAAGAAATATAAAATTTAAACATTTTCAATTTTTCTGGTTTTCTTTCTTCTGCCCATGATATTGCTGTGAAAACAAATAGCTATCACAAAAGTAAGTATATCATTGGAAAGCATATTAAACGCAGTAGTTTTGCTGAAAAAAACATGTCCCCATTTACCAAATTTTAGAAAAACGTCAACGAAGAAAAAACCACTAATTTTGCATATTTCCCAAATGATTAGATTTAACTTCTGATAACACCCGGTATAAAAAATTACTCAAAAACTTAATATACCCATCTTATAGCAAATTTAATTTTCTTTCAGATAGTATATCTAAATTTTATGTGTTAGTAAGAGTAAGGGAGATATTCTTGTTTATATCAAAAAAAAGCAAAGAAATTTGATAAAATCAATAAGTGTTAAATACCAGAAGAACCAACAACTTTTCGAAAAAATGTTATAAGACTTTTTTATTACAAATGAGTTGCTTAATCACCTCTTAAAGTTTGGCGGTTTTTATAGTAGACACCCTGTTAGAATCGGTTTCATAAAATGTGGACTTTACTAAACTAGACTATAAAGAAAAACTTAAGAAAGAAATAGAATGAACTTCATTTGATAAAGAAACTAGGTTATCCAATTCCAGTTTCCTTATGAAACCTCTCTCACTGTTATCTTATTCTATGTATGTCCCTTACCTATTGCAACTAAATTTATGAGTCGTCAATTCGTCATTTTATAGACCTACGATTCGGCATTGCGGCGTAATAGAATGGCACACTGGCAGAACTTGAGGTTAAAGTCCTTCATCTAGTAGGCATTGACGATAAACTTCCGGTCTAGAATGTACCGTTATGCTTCTTTCTTCGCTAGGCCGAAGGAATGGATGGTGTGCAAGTTATAGGCAGTTGGTTCGCCGTGATGTTTTTTCGCGGCAATTGTCTTTAGAATCGCTTACTACATCTATAAAATTACTTTGTATGACTGGTAATGACATTGCGAGTTCTTGCTTTTGTGTATGTTTGTCGCTAGTTTTACGACAGGAACAAAGGCATTACGTTTGCGAAATAACGAGAAGCCATTAAAGATCCTGTTATATTATGGTCATTTAATTTTCAAAATTTTATAATTGGGCGAGTATTTTGGTTGTCACTGTAACTGAATAGGGAAAAATGTATAGCAGTGCCCAAAAAGTTAATTGGTGATTGCTGGTCAAGAACAATTTAAAATAATTTTAGAGGACTTGGGTTATTTCAGCCTATTATAGTAAAGATATATAAATACACAATTAAATAATAGCTAAATTTCCCAATTCGAAAGCCGTTCAAGAAAACCAGATTTCAGAGACTTTAATAAAGGGACATAAAAAAATTAAAAAACGATACTGTGTATTCGCTTTGCCAAATATTTGCCTTTGGATATGCATAGGATTTCTACGAATACAGCGAATGTAAACAAATATTTAAATAGGTCTTAATGGATATTAGAAATGTAGGATCATCAGGTTTCCTTATCTGGGTTTTATCAACAATTAACCTCTCTTTTAACGGCAATTTTAAGCTTTTTGACAAAGTTGAACCAAGGGAGATTTTCATCTTAAGAGGGCAAAGGAAATTAGTTTTATCCAAGAAAAAAACACTGTATGCATTCTGATGTAACTAACTATAAATCACCATTAATGTATTTAGAACTGAAATCGAAGAAGGTGCTGCAGTTTTTCTTCAGAAGTGTAGTTAATGGTTGCGTCGTCAGAGTATGAAACCAAGGTCGGAAAACCAAGGAAGGAATTGAAAGATCGCAAATATAAACGTTGATAATACATGTATAATCACTTAGCCTTGTCAGACAAGTTTAGTATAAAGTTAGACCAAATATCAAAGGACAACCTGGATCTATGTGAAGAAGCAAGATAATGGAGTGGGTGTAAATAAATATTTAAATAGGTTTTGATGGTTGTTAGAAATAAAGGATCGTTAGATTTTCTTTTCTCAGTTTTAACAAGAACGGACGTTCCTTTTGATAGCAATTTCAAGCTTTTTGACAAAGTTGGTCCTAGGAAGATCCTGATGTTCCTTTTGCTGTCCTTCCTGATGTCACGAACTATAAATCTTAATTAATTTAATTAAAACTGGATGGGTCTAAATAGATTAATTCTCAAAGAGGATATTGCAGTTTTCCTTCAGAAAGTATAGTTAATGGTTGTGTCATCAGAGTAAGAGAACAACGCTGCAGTTTTTTGAGTTGAAAGGTCGTAAATATTGATGTTGATAAGGCATGTGTAATCACTTATCCTTGTCAGACAAGTTTGATATAAAGTGTTAATAAAAAGAGACAACAAGCTGTTTTTTTAGTATATCTGCCTCCGATAATTCGAAAAAAAGTCCGTTGATATGTTGAGGCAGAAAGTGGAGTAATAGTCTTCTGCAGAGACCCTAATAATAGTTATTTAGAAAAGAAGATATTATCAGCAGCAAAATTAATAAACTTGGTAGTAGCTAGTTGAGATTTTTTTAAAGACGAGTTCAAGCTCTTTGACAATCTTGGACCAAGAGAGATTTTCATCTTATGGTGGCAAAGAAGTTATACTCGTCTTACATACAAACTCTGCCTTCAGTTTTTTCTGTAGAAGAGTACTTAGGGGTTGTAGCGTCAGCGCCTCGAAATAAGGTCTGGATCTGGATAAAGAAGAATTGCTTATATAGATGTTAAAGGGACACGACGAGGGGATAACTCCTTAAAATATGTTTACTAAGCATATATCGCGGGTATATCTCGGGAACTATCAATGTGACATCATTGGATTTTTTTACGTTATAAAAGTGGCCAAGAAAATGCTCCATATTATTTTTTAGATCGAAATTTGGCCACTATGGGATGTATTTAAAAGGTTAATAACTCAATTTTAATTTCCCTATGCAAATGTCCGCTTAAAAAACTTTTATTTTTTAGTATAAGTACAAACATTTGAATAATTTCCATCATTTTGGTCAAAGACTTATTGCGTACCGACCTTCATAAACTAGAAGAAGGTAGCGAAAGTGTAATTGTTTAAATGGCTATAATTTTTAAAAGACTTATCCAAATTTATGGAATTTGGGCTTGTTGAAAAGTGAAATGTAAGTACTTCTATATATTGTGTTCAATAATACGCGAATGTTTTTAGCAATATTAAACTAAAAGCTTTTACTTTGTTTTTTTCACAAAAATTTAAATAGCCCGGTATAATTTGGACAGCAGAATCAAAAAGTATATTCAATCTACTAAAAAATAAATTTTTTCGAGTGAATATTTTACATCATATTTACATTATACTTTTGACTCCTAATGCGAGTATGTCACTTGGCATAAAATGAAAAGATAATTTAAACATCATTATCCTATTTACATATATAATTACAAATAAATTAGGTAAATCTAGATATAGATATAGAAAATCATTGGCAGATCTTCATGCAGATAAATAAATAAAATGGCAAATTATAATTTTCCACATTTGTGCACCAATGTACATTCATTATTTTAATTCGCTTTCGTTGCTTCATTTTTAGGGTTTATTTTTATTGTTCAAGTGACTTAACGGTTAAACTAGTGTTGCCTACAGATCTTAAATCGCCTAAGTTAATGCCCCTCTATTTTAAAAATTATTATTGATTCAACACTTTTGGCTGCTAAATGATTTAAAGTTGTTACTAAGATTTTTCTTTTTAACAAATTGTAATTTCTTTTACATGATAGATAAGATCTCCTTAGAAACATACGAAGTTTGCTAAATAAATAAAGTATTTATGTTATTCTCTTCTAAGTAATTCTTCTAGCGTCTTTTTCAATCCTCGAAGTTATTTAGATGGGGTCTTTAGTATATCGTTCAGTTTCTCTAGCAATTTGGTTTTTGACGTCTGCCCTTTGAGAGAACTTTACGATAATGAAAATTAAAAAAAAAAGTCGCAAGGAGCTAGTTCTGGTAAATATGGAGATGTTTAAGCAAAAACGTTTTTTTACTTTAATTTTTTTAGCATTTTTATTTAATTTTGATGTGCTAATATGTCAGACGTTATTATCATTGGTTTCTTCTCGACTTTATTTAAGTTCTTGTCATAATATAAGCTTCAGTATTTTAAAGCACTAGAGGATGTAATGGATATTTTGTAGATTAGTGTAAGCAATATATAGTTATTGCTTAAGATCTAGGGCATCTTTTGTTTCAAGCATCTTAGGTAACTTTCAGATTTCGTAGTCATTAATTGTTATTTAATAATATTTCACGTAAGATGGTAATGTGTGCGTATTTGGTCTATAGATATAGAGAGTATGGTCCCTAGTTGACGATGGTTAAACAAAGTGACTTGAATATACCAACTAAAAGGTTTTCCATATTCATTAACCTTCAAAGCGTAGAGCTGATATTGTAAATATCCAATACCCGGGGAGAGAAGATTTATCGCCTATAATTTCATTACCGAAAATTGAGTGTTCTTTTTTCATTACATTTAGCATATAGCTATATAGAATATGGTCTATTCGGAATACCAACATGTGGGGCGCCAAAAGTTCCACCCCCTTTTGTCAAATTGAAATTTTTGTCAGCAAAGGGCTATATTTGTAAGTACAAGATTAACTAGAAAAAAATGTTATTTTCGTTAACAAATTCCATGCATATTCCTACAGGAATAAGAATATCATTGACATAGAATTTTTGTCAAGAAAAGTGTTTTTTAGGCAGTTACAGCCAGTGGTGGGTGAGCATTCTCCAACAGCCTGGAAGAAATTTAAAAAATGATGCACTTGAAACAATTTTTTTCCAAATAAGTCAATTTTCTCTTTAAGCATGAAAGAAATTTCGTTTTATTTAGGAATTCTTAGTTATCTTTAGATGTTTTTTATTGGGCGTTAATGTTGAAATAACTTAAATTTTATCCAGATCATGTATCTTTATCAGAAAATGATTTGGACAAACGACTTGACCATTGTTATTGGCTTAAAAAAATATGCAACCAAAACCCCTAGTTCCTGTTTCAAATCTTATGAACTAGTGAAGTTAGTTTTTCTTGTTGTGGTAATATTAATTTGCATAACATGCGTTATTAGTCACGGACAAACTCTTACTTGGGAAATTTAAACTGGGAAATTTAAATTTAAATTGGGAAACTTATTAGGCCACGTATTATTGCTGAATATTTAAATGGTTAATAGTATCTTAACTTAAGATGCCCCCAGTGACCTAAGTATAAATATGTGATATCAACATAATGGATGTCCAGCACAATATTTTTAAAGAGTACCTAGTTTTTTCAAACAACAGTTATCCAGATCGCTGAATTGGAAAGTGTAGTTTGTTTTTATGACTTTTGACTTATGGCGCCGAATTAAATGCAAAATATGGCCTACAGCAAGAAAAGATATAATACAGCTCAAAATGCTCTAGATTCCATTCGTTAAGCGGAAATTGCTGTTATCGTAAGTAGGGGAAAATTAAGAACTTCTTACTATAATTTTAAAATTTGTAAAAATTTTTACATAATTTAGATTAGCCCAGATAAGACTTTAATTTTTAGATCTAGAAAATTTAATCTATTTTTGAATTCTCCATCGAAATTATACGGTTTTATTTATATTTTTGTAGCAAAATCAGAGTAACAGTTTTTAATTCACACGACGCCTTCTACACATTTTATTAAAAACTTTCGCTTAGTACTGGATAAAATATTTAAAACCAATATTTTACTTTTAAACAAGCTCAAATTGAACAAAATCGGATAAGCCTCTTAAAAGGATAGCCATTTAAACAGTTACACGTGCACTACCTTTCCCTACTTTATAAAGGTACGCAGTACACTATACAATAATACATTGTGGTACAGTAGATACAGTACATACAGTTTTTGGGACCTGACGAAACCTGACGAACATCTTTGATAATAAGCAGATTGTTGAACATTCCTAAACGCTATTTACTAGTGCAGGTTACCTTACTAATCAACTAAATAATTTGCACAATAAACGGGGGATCGCGACAGATCCAGGTGGGTTAAAAGGGTGGGGAATGTTTGAGTCGCATTTTAGCACTATGGGCGGTTAGAATATAGTTACTACCATTTTTACCAATGAATCTTTGACCAAAATGATGAAAAATATTCCAAGGTTTCTAATTATGTTAAAAAAAATACCTTATTCTAACATTTTTCAAAGAGAATTAAATTTAAATTACTGCCTTTTTAATTACGTTCCTAGTAGTCAAGTTTCTAATTAAAAAAATAGCAGCATTTTCTCTTGGCCACTTAATATTGTAAAAAAAATCTAATGAAATCAGAATAACAGCTCTCAAAAGATAGCCGCTGTCCATGCTTACTAAAACACCCTGTATAAAACTATTTTTTTTTTAATTCTTGAAAGTATAACTGCTAATAGAATAATCACTCGTCTCTGCCTGATAAAAAAAAACAACAAGGCGTTCAATTAATCCTTTTACAAATGATAATTTGAGAGAAAGGTCTTTAGTATGATGATGTAGAAAGTTAGCTAGCCCTCTGCTGAGACCGTAATAAAAGTAAATTCGTTATCAGCAGGATTAAGTGACAAACTTGATAGTAAGCAAAAAGTGTCAAAGTCTTGCTGAATTGCCGTAAATTTTAGTTTACTTTTTGGGGTTTGTAGTAGGTCCAGGTAAACGTACACCCTATTATGGAGATCTCTCTCGTAAATTTTTACTCATTTACCCGGATTATTGCTAAACGTTTCACATTAATTAAGATAATTGATGATGATTTTAGAAAATCGCTATAATACCGAGCATTTCTTTAGCATTACTTTTGAAATAATCTCAATTTTATGCGAAAAAAGATGGTAGTATCAATGGCAAACATGAGTTCTTCCTCAAATAAAATGTGTGACAGAACACCCATATTATAATAGGAACAACGAAACTTTTTTTTAAACCCTACCCAACTTTTAATACCCTTGAATTAGTTTACCTACCCTGCATTGATCCTAGTTAAAGACTGTCTATAATTCACAGACTATTGCTACAGATATATATTTAGCGTTTTATGATGCAAATAATGAAAAAGTATACTACAGTATTCTGCTCAGCAGGTCATTAGCTACTTCGAGAACAACTACTATTGGTTGAATACTAAAGACATTACTTTCATATATACCTTTCTGAATAGAAGCATAATTTCAGCAACACTTCTTGTGAAAAAAATATGTTTATTAACTGAATATTAGTAACAAGTAAATTAAAATAAGATAATCTCATTTGATAACCTACTTATAAAATCACAAATGTGTAAACGAACTTCAACGCTTTAAAGACAATTAAGAAATGAACTTAAAAAATTCACTCACAATCTGAGACACATTTATTTTTCCATCTTTATTCATTAAATTATCTCAGATTTTATAATTAAAGCTTTCCCCAGTTTCATCTTCTTCTTATATCTTTTGCTTTAACAAATCTAAGAAATCCGTTAAGAACTTTACAGAAACTCATTATCACTGTAAGCTTTATTAAGTTTTTCAGACCTAATCTGCCACTCAATTAAGAACGCGTTCAATTATAACAACTTAACCTATTTTTTACCTAAATTAACTATAACGATCCCCCCGTATATTAAATCATTACGATAAATGAACTATGGAGAGCTAACCAACGTAAGGTTCTCCTCGCTTCATGGATTCATGGTTTTTGACGGAACGAATGCCCGTGAGGCGGGAAGCTGTATCAGGCCACGTTGCCAAGGTTGATAAACTTCACACTTTATTTTAAATTAAAAGCGCTAAATACAAAATTCGCAGCCATTAAAATCTGATTGTTTATATTTAGTCGTGATTAAATTAAATTTAGATCGTGATCCGTTTAAAGTAGATCGAGCAAAACAGGAAATCAGACAGTTTCTTTCAGAAAATGCAAAATTTTGTCATACATTAAGGCGCTAAAAAAGTTGCCTAGTATAAGAACTGAATATTTTTAAAATTATTAATTATTAAAAAAATATAATTGATAAAGCTAAAAAAATGCAGGTGTTGGAAAAGCAGCTTCTTTAAATGATAGTATGAGAGGCTAAGGGGATGTGGAGCTGCTGTAGTCAAGATGTAACTAATATGAAGATTTAGTCGCCTAGAATTATCAAAAGTTGACGATTTAATTGCGCAATAACAAAAAAAAAATAAATAATTTTCCAAATTCTTCAATGCGTCAACTAGACCCAGTCAAGAGAGATACAGTAATATAAGCAAATATCAATATCTTTAAAAGAGGGTTAATATCTCTTGATTAAAAAAAACATCCCTCTTAATGGCACACAACTGCTTTAAGTATACCTGAACTTTAGTAAAAGGGTAAGCTAAGGAATTTATTCGGTTGTTTTTATTTTTCGGTTAAGTAGATACTACCTCGTCAATATTCGAAATATGCCTTATATAAAGGAATCAAGTTCAAATATTTGTTGCTTCATTTCAACAGGTCCAAAGTTGCAATCCAGATATCTTCTCCCACATGCATCTTACATAACATAATCACTGATAAAATGTTTTGTGAATAATTAATTTGTCCAAGAAATTAAAAAAAGGAGATTTTATTGGAAAAGTCTTAATAAAAATTAGGAGCCTTGAGAAAATATTTTTCCGAATCCACTCAAAACATCAAATATTTCTAATCAATAAAGATTTACCATAGATTCTATCTCCAAACTATATATAACTCCTTAACAAAAGAATTTCAATATGACGTTGACAATATATTTTTTTTAAATCTGTTTTTGAACTATAATTTTTTCCTTGATTATTGTAGTTAAATATAAACTACATCATTATTGATAATAAGATCATGAAGCTCCAAGTGATTGTCAGATTGACAGTCGGTAATATCTTTGGAGCAATTTCAGGATTCTAATTTGTATTTGAAATAACACAAATTATTCCTCTGCTGATGACGATATTCTTTTATCCTATCCAATATTCTATTATCCTAAACTAATAAGAAATTATCATTTGTATCTCATTGATCCTGTTTTATAAAATTTTAATTTAATCCTTTTATAAGGATTGCTATTGCAAGTGATTTCCAGGAATCGATTGTTCTACTTATTTATAAATTTAATAATAAAACTGAAATGTAATATTATTGCCCAATAAGCCTAATAAGTACATTTTCCAAGACATTTAGGAAATTTCTCAAAAACAATTTTTCTTTCTCCATTTTTTATTAGAAACAACATTTTAAATGAAAATCAATATGGTCTTCTAAATCTATGTAATATTTAGAGTAATTCACGGTATTGAATTCGACCTCGATAACGGAACAAGCCGTTTAGGACCTTGCGAACGCTTTCGACACCAGTGATGCAGCCTCATAAGAACCTCTGAAAACCTTAAATGAATCTGTGAAGATTTGGTTTTTCTAAAAAACTACATTTGTTAAGCAAAGAAAATCCAATAAACTAACTTCCTATTATATACTCTCTTAAATAGTTTCCACATGAGGAAGCAATAAAATATCAAAGTAGAAATTTTAACTAGTTAAAGTCAAATTTTGTTAGTTTTGAAATCCGTTAGGAATTTAGCCTTTCTAAATTAATAATGATTTAGTTGTCGTAAATATAAATAGATACACTATCAAACTGGACGTAAGTGCAGTAGAAGATCCAAGTAATGCTTTTCGATAGATCCTGCTTACAGTGTCTTACTACTTTAACTAAAAAAATTATCAACATTCATTAAGTTTAATAAGAAAAAGAATCATCAAGTTTATTCAGTTAAAGTTTTGCTACTAACTAAATTAAGGTTTAAGGTAAAGCTCTGAAAAACCAGCGAAATAATCAACAACGCTGTTGTAAGATATAGATTGCTTTCATTTTAAAACAATCTTGGAAAAATTAATGTATGGGCAGGAATTTGTGGTGACGAAATCATTGGTCTTACTTTTTTTTATAGGAAAATTTAACTAGATAACTATAATACCTCCTTAAGAATACAATATAGCATTCAATTGTCTAATATTTGGAAAAGCAAGTGGATGAAAATAGTGTTGGGATATTATTGAAAATAACTTGTATTTCCAATAAGATGGAGCTCCCCAGCACTACGTTTTGACAGTTCAAGAATGGCTTAATGAATAATTAATAAATAAAAATAAATAATGGCCCGCACGGCCAGAAAAACTTCAATTTTTCAGCTATGTGTCAATATCTTGTTAACACTCACCCAAATTTAAAAACAATAGATCATGTATATTTTGAGCCAGGACACAGTCACATAGAGTGTGACTCTGTACATTCAAAGATCGAAGTTAAATCAAAAAATTGTCCTGTTTACACCCTGGAAGGATGGGCTCAAATCATAAGGCTAGCGTGCAAAAACCCAACTCCATTTGAAGTTACTCAGCTACTCCATGATGATTTCTTGGAGTTTAATAAAACTCATATTAAATTTGAAATGGAAAAACAAAAGAAAGCTGAGAAAAAGCCAATAAATTAAGTAAATGAAATGGAACCAGTTATTGACGATCATTTTACTTTCATTGATGGTATATGGTTTCAATATAAAAAGAATGAAAACAAAGATATTTTAATGAAACGAAACTATAACGAGGACTTTTTGAAATAAGTGGCTACACAAAAAAGATGATATTATCAAACAACTCCTTTTACTCCTTATAATAATAGACTTTCTATAACCGATGTAAAAAAAAGAGATCTTTTGTCAATGTGCTCACAAAATTTGATCCCAAAACCCTACCACCAATGCTACTACTCCCTACCAACATCAAGCGAAGTAAGGGACTGTCTAGCAGAGCCAGATGCTAATGAAGATGAAGATGAGCCCGAAGAGATTTAAAAAATATTTCTAATTGTAATTTAATTTCATGTTTAAATTTCCGTGAGAATGATGATTCTTCTATCATTTAATTCCACTTAACCATATTTTTATTTTGTTCTTGGTTTTGTTTTCTAATGTGTTTAGTCCTTATAATAAATAATTTGTATGTCAATTTTTGTTTTATTACTTAACTTTGATAAAAAACAAAAAAATTAAATTTTTATAACACAAACAATCGAATATGTCACATTCGATTCTTTGAAGTAGCATTTTTGACAAAGCCGTAAATTGGTACACATTTTTAATAAGATGCAAAGTGACGAATATAGATTTTTAGCCTATAATAAGAAAAAACAAGTTGGCATATGCGATAATTTTTAAATGACAATTAAATATGTTTTTTAGCTCTCCTGAAAAGTAGGCATTTTCACATTCGACATTTGGACATTGTAGGGACGATATTAATGATTTAAAGGATGGAATTACTCGTGAACGTAGAGAACATTAGAACATTAGAACATTAGAACGTAGAGAACATTAGAACATTAGCGGACAAACACTTGTAAATATTCGAGAGAAATTTCAAAACAGACATTATTATTGTCTTGCGAATAACCAATCACATTTTAAGCACCTAATAAGTAAATTCTAAGTCACCCTTACTGTTTATAAGGGTATTGACTTATATTTTTTATACCCCGTTGAGTGGTAGATTGTATGCTTTTTAAAATGATGTATCACACTATAGGATGAGGCAAGCTAGAGGTGAGGAGGTGACTGACAGAAGTTTGTAAAATATAAAATTTGACGTGCCTATGTATATCTAAATTGACGTGTTTTTTTAAGAATTATTGTGAGAATTTTTATTTTAATTGGCCTTTTTCATTAGGTCTCACAGTTATTTTAATTTCTTCCTTGTTGACATTTTAATTTAATTTAACTTTTATTTTTAAATTTTTAATTTGTTATCCAATAATCCTCGGTGGGTACTTCTACCTATACGCAATTAATTGTAAATAGTATCCAGATCTTGAACTGTTATTATAATATTAAAAGAAAGACATACACGAACGAAATCAAACAGAAAAATAGGCTTGAATAAGCAGGTTCTTTAAATGAGAATAGAATACAAGAACGAGATAGTGATTTATAGCTGTAAAACAAAATCATCAAACAAATTAATAATAAGAATAGAAGATCGCAAAAAGAGAATGATGAAAAATATGTAATAAGAATTAGAATAAATTAGATACTAAAATTCACTTCGTTAATAAAGCCAATGCAGTCTCTTTAGACCAATATTATCTAAGATATGTAGGAATATCTTCTTAATTTATTATAATAATCTAAATCAGCATGTTTTTAAATTAATTGAAATGGCAACAGTGCTTAAACTGATCTTAACCGTGATCTTGGCGTTTTTCGCCGAGGGCAGACAAGTGAATGCGCAATGCTAAAGAAGAACATTGTATAGCAAGTTAATTTATTTTTTTAATGTGTTAAAAAATTAACAGAACTATTGATAAATCAAGAGTATTGTTAGACTATATTATTCTTTATGTTATTTTACATGTCTCATATTATTGTAATAATATGTGGTAACCTTAAATCAATATTTTCTTTGTTATAAGCTTTATATTTAACTTTATCTTGCCTTTTCTTTATCAACCTTCATAAACGTTTTCTGTAATTTTATAAAAGGTGATTTTTTGGAAGTCATAAATTATGAACAACATTATTCCTATCCATCATTGTTTGCAACTTAATCCTAAAAAATCTGAAGCACTTCTTATTGGAAGTATAAAATATAGGCAGAGTAGTTAAGAATCAGTATTGGTAACGGAACATTTAAATGCTCTGCAACTGCAAGAAACTCGGGTTAATGATGTAGATTGGATATTTAATACTCAAGTAAGTATAACTTCTTGTGTTAGCTTAGTACTATCACAGTCTAACTTTTGTGATATTGTATTTAGTTTCTGCCTATTGGAGGGTGGTATGAGGCGAATACAACTTAAACAGAATTGCTATGTACGATTAGTGTGTTGTATTATGCGATATGATAGTGGTGTTATTCCAAAGCTCCATGAAATTGGGTGGTTTAGCATAAAGGAAAAGAGAATTAAAGATTTTAAATCTTTAGATGCTTTCATTTAAAAAAAAATCTCACATTCCTAAGAATATGGTAATCAAATATGTATATTACATTTTAAGACACCCTGTATATTAGAAAAAATCTGTCTATCATTAATTTTTAAGAAATTATTTTGGACTAAAATTGTCCCAACGAAATTTAAAAATATTTTTATGTTTTCAAATCTGTTGTTGCATAAAATAACTATGAACAGACAATGAAAACAAGCTTAGGCTCAAAGTTAGTTCCCGAAATCTTAAACATTCTAACAATATTCACAAATAGATATCTTTAATTTAAATATACTTACAATGATATTGAAATATAGTAATCTTCCTTGGTACCACTTTTTAGAAACATAATATTCCTCCTATGTTTAATGAGTAGTACTTATATTTCTTTATTATCATCATATTTTAAGGAAAACTGCAGTTGCCGCGTAAAGAGTAATAAAAGGGCCAACATTCACGAAAGTTAATTAAATAATCGCTTTTTCTTAGTGGTCGAATGAACATCTGCAAAAAGTGAATTAGCATGCATAACATCTGCCAACAGGAAGATAATCTTTACATAATAACTGGCACTGCAAGGCTCAGACTATCTTGCGGTTAATGTTTCATGTCCAAAATAATAAAATCAGAAACTCCCTCAGGAATAAATTTATTTGTGGCTCCTACCCGAACACCTTGTTACACAGTTATTATCCTCACTAATGTATTCTTTCTGTCCAAATGTTAACATGCATGTGTCTTGTGGTTATGTTTTTTAAACTATAAAAAATCAATATTTAAAAGCTATTTTATCAAATCTTATATAAGATGCTTTTTATACTGCATAGTTATTAGCAACGGGATATATATTATGTATTTTTCTACCGTTGAATTATTAAAAAGCTCTCAATTTAATATTGCAGTTGAATTAAATTTACATATTCTACTATTTCCTGATGTTATATAATGTTAAAGGGTGCGTTAATAATACAGAATGTATATTTGCTTAACTATTTACTCTATTGCAAGTCATGAAAACTTTTTTTGGTTAAATTTACCTTTTTTGATTATTTTCCATTGAAGTATACCGAGTGTTTTATAACATGTGGGTAATGTCCAGTATGTGAATTTCTTGCAAGAAAAGTTAATAATTTGTTCTCATATCCCTACACAGACTTATCTGGATACGAAATATTTCAAGAAAAATAGTGATTTCTATTATTTTAATAAAAAGGTAAAAGATAACTTGTCATAAACTTATATTTAAAATATTTTTAGGTACTACAGTCCATGAATATTATGGTTTTCCAGCAATTCGACTAAAAACATAAGTAGATCGAGATGGTAGATTAAATATTCTAAAGACTTTAACCTAGACCATTACTTTGGACATTAACTTTGAACTCAACAGAGATCCAAAACGATTTGAGATCGTTTTAATATTTTACGTCTTATCTATTAGATCTATCGTATGTCAAACTTCAATTAGAAAATTGCCAAATAATAGCTCGATATTATTTGGCAATTTCGTCATTTGTATTCTGATTTATTCAGTAGTTTTGTTTCAGAATTTCAGAAACTTTCTCTTGTACCTAATTTCATCAAACAATAGATCTTCCTTATTATTTCCAAAGAAACTGATACCTCCAATTTTAGTCATATATGGGTATCAATTAATAATATTATATCTACACTTTTCAGCTCAACAAATTAATTTCGATTTATAGTATATATTTCGTAATTTTATCCAGAATAATAATTATACTTCTTAAAATAAATTTTAATCAATTTTCTCGGTAAAGTCATATAAGGTAGTTCCAAAAGTATAACCCTAGTAGCAAATCTCAAAAATTAATTTAAGTTTTATCAACTTTCGGAGACTGCTTAGCAACTGATTAATATGAAACTATTTTCACATCTTTAAATCAATGATTATGCCAATTTAGCCTTTAACATCCTAGAAGACCGGGGAAAGAAGAACATGAGTATTAATTTAAGTTATATTATATATATATAGTTTTTTTTTTTATATTATATACCTTTGTTTTAGAAGTGGCACATTTCCAGAAGTACTTAAAACAGAATTAGTTATACCGCTGCATAGAAATCAAATCAAATTAAATTTGTAATGATTTCTATTATGTATTAAAATAAAATTACATATAAGATATAAATTACAATACAATAATATCTCAAAACTTCATAATTATAACTTTAACTAAATAATAAAGAATAATATACTTATTAACCAATAAAATAAATAAAAAGTATAAACGTTTAGAAATATCACTCAAGCACACTATAAGCATTCCTGCGTGATTTTTGGTTACATAATCGGGTAAATATCAAATTTAGGTAATTATTTCCTTATTGGGTAAACAGACTATAACCGGGTTAGAAAGTTCGTTTCAGGGTACACTCAGAACAATATAAACCTGTAAGTTGATATTTCAAAACAGCCTGAAACAAAAAGCATTTATTGGATGTATTTAAACTTCTCTACCCTTCAAAAATCTCCAATTTTTGGCTTTGCGTTTAAAAGAGCTAAAGCCTTCGACCATCCTTATATCATTTGGCAGCATGTTATACAATCTCGGAGCAAAATATTTTAAGCTCCTCTGTCCATGAGTTTTACGAGTCGTGGTTGGATATGCCAAGTTGTTTTTGGCAGCTTCTAGTAGATGAATTTTGGTTGATATTTAACTCTATCTTGATTTTATTTATATATTTATTTATATTTTGCCCAATAATTAAAGCTAAATAAATACCTATATACCTACTTATTTTTTGTTTTGAGGAGAGTGATCGAGCCTAAATTGATAATCAATTTGTGTGCACCGATTCACTCTCTGTTTACGAAATGACGCGCATGGCAAGATGGACAAAGTTGGCCAGACGACAGAGGTGTCAACAGTGAAACGAAAAAGTGGACACTAAATAATGTAATTATAAAAAGAATAAAAATATAGGACATGTTGAGATTCAAATACAAAAAAAATTACAAATGTTGTTTTGTTTTGCAGAATGAATAATTTTATTGGTGTTCTAGTCTTGGAATCACCTTTCATAACCAGCTTTTTAATAGAAAATAGCAGCTTATTATATACCTTAGGCAGAAAACATGTAATAAATCTTCAGCAAAATGAATTACTAAACTTGGGTGTGCAAAGATTTTCTTTTAAATTCATTCTTGTAGAGTAACTATGTGACACGAAGGAAAACTGTTATTTATTTTAGGAAAGCAGAACAAACAAGATAATATAAACAAATTTCTAATGTTAAGGACATTTAACTCTTCATACAATAACAATATAGAGTATCTTCGAACATTTTTAATATACTATTTTGACAAGTTGATAAAACTTTCAGATTTGCATCATAAAAGCCTCCCCAAATAACAATCCCGTATCTCAATATTGATTTAATTAATGAATTGTATAATATAAGCATAAATTTTCTGTTAAATGTATCTCTAAGCTGAAAATATGTGTAAAATAATTTTCTAATTTTAGAGGTCAAAAAGACAGCATGTTCATTCCATTTTAAATTTTTATCTATAAGTATACCCAAATATTTTATTTTATTAACTTTATTAATTTTGACACAGCTGCAGTTTTTGGTTTTACTACAAGTTGACGCATAAAGGATTAAATATTCCTCTTTCGGTTGATCTGCATTTGTAGGTGAAAAAGCAATAAAATTAGTTTTTCCAAAATTTAAACTGAGTTTACTTAAACCTAGCCAACGGTAAATTCTGTTCAACCCCAACTCTGCCCGATCATATACTTCATTCCAATTGTTAGCTGAATATAATAGAGCTGTGTCATCAGCATATGATACCACAATGCAATTTTTTAATATGTTACCAATTTCGTTTATATAAGCTAGAAAAAGTATAGGACCTAATACCGTACCCTGGGGCACCCTCGTAGTAATGGTCGCATATTCGCTACAAACATTGTTCATTTTCACTTTCTGTTTCCTACCAGTTAAATAATTTTTTATTAGAAGCAGTGCCCTCCCTCGTATACCAACTCTTTCTAACCTCTTAAAAAGAATATTGTGCCTTACCGTGTCAAACGCCTTTGATAAATCCAAGAAGATTGCTAGAGTCTTTTTATTATTAGCATTGTGGGAATAAACATTTTTAAAACATCTTGTCGGACTTGCATTGTCTTATTTATTTAATGTAACACGACGTTTCGGTTGGTAAGTATCTCCAACCGTTATCCTTACCAGACATACTTACCAACCGAAACGTCGTGTTACATTAAATAAATAAGACAATGTAAGTCCGACAAGATGTTTTCACTGTACCATTGTCTACCACCTTCAAAAACTAAACATTTTTAATTAGTGTAAACATAGCGTCTTCCGTAGATCTATTCTTTTGAAATCCAAACTGGTTATTATATAATTTTTTTGTTCAAAAAAATCGACAAATCGTTGCTTAAGGTACTTTTCAAACAATTTAGAAAAATTATTTATCACTGAAATAGGTCTGTAGGTAACTAGATACATAACTTCCAAGCATCTGGAAATATGCTTGATTATTTATGGTTTTCCAAAGTTTTTTATAATCTCCTTTGCATTCATTAATTTTGTTTTTGTAAAATATATTTTTAGTTGAGTTAATTAGTTTATTTAAAAATTTTCTATATTTTTTATATTTATTTGCCAAGTCTGGGAAGTAGTTTTTTAGAAGCAGCTTTTTAAGATAATCCCTATGATTTATAGAGTTTAAGATACCCTCCGAAACCCACGGCTTTCTTTTTCAAGTTTTACTATTGTAATATTTTGTTAAAATGTACTGATCTATTATAAACAAAAACTTTTTAATAAATACTTGATATATTGTTGGAACACAGTCACCCGATTCATATATCTAGATTCATATAAATGGATCTGAAGATGACATTAATTATTACAGACCAGTTTCACTCTAATCAAATATCTCAAACATTATTGAACAAATAATTAAAACAAGAACTGTAAAGTATTTAACAGAATATTATGCGTTGTGTGAGAGCCAGTACGGATTTTGTGAAAAAAAATCTACGGAATATGCCATATTAAACTCAACTTCAAGCCTGTATGATTTCCTTGATAAAAATCAACCAACGCTTTGTATTTTTGTAGACTTGTGAAGAGCACTTGACAATGTAGATCACAAAATTTTATTAAAGAAACTAGAAATGTATGGCATTCGTGCTATTTCTAAAAAACTAATTGAAAGTTACCTTTTAAATAGATCACAAACAGTAAAAATCAATGGCACTCGCGATTACAGAAAAGTGATATGTGGCGTTTCACAAGGAACAGTATTGAGATTATTCCTTTTTATACTATATATAAATCGTCTTTTACATTTACCCATCATAGGAAAAAACAGACGACACCGTAATACTCTATATAGAAAAAACTTACAACAGTCTAAAAAACTGAAGCAAAAAGGGATTTTTTGAAATAATATTAATTAAACGAAATGATTTGAGGAAAACCAATTATCACCTAATGTTGATAAAACAAAATAATTATTCCAGAGACAAGCACCATGAATTATTTAGGTATTTATATTAATCAGCATCCAAAATGTAATAAACAAATAAGTGAACTTACGAGAAAGATTAGATGATTGGTTTTGAAATTTTAGTATCTTAAACAGTACCTAAGCATTAACCAACTTAAAACGTTGTACTATTCTTTAGTTCAGTCTCAATAAAGTTATGGCCTTGTAGGGTGGGGTGAAGTAAGGGACTGTCACCTAAGATAACTAAATTCAGTACAAAAATCGATAAATAAAGTAATTTTTAAGAAAAATCGGTTATTTTCAACTCAGTTTCTTCACGAAGAAACAAAAATAATGAACCTACAATAGTTATATTCATTTACTCTTTTAATAAACGTAAAAAAAATTAAATTCAATTAAGGCCTCTAGCACATCCCTACACCACCAGAAAAAAGAAAAATTTTGCATGTATCCAAATTGTCAAAAAGCAAAAAAGCTATTGGTTAAAAACATTTTAAATCAATCACACCAAAACTCTTCAATATACTACCTAAAACCTACAAGATAATATGAAACAAAAGTTTTTTAAAAATGATCTTAAAAATCGAATACAATAAATAAAGCTCTTTTATATTGTTACCTCAGAGCACATTTTGTAATTTTAAAAAATGAATAATGGTTAAAGCCAAATAATTATAGATAAAATATAGCCAAATAAAATATTATAGATAGAAAAAAATTCAAAGTATGGGTGGTGGCGAGAATGTTATCAACACGTCAGTCAGCAGTGGTAATATCATAAGGAAGGACTTACAACAAATGCAAACAGATATGAACAGTGAATTTAATAATCCATTTAATTGGTTGTATACTAACAAAAATATCTAAATGCAGTAAGTCTAAATTTTGTATATCTAGTAAAATACCGAAAATTAGTCAAGCAGAAATCCAAAACATGTACATAGTTGTAAATGGAGGCAATACTGTTTATGATCAATATCGTCTTTGATCAAATTAGTTAAATTTTAATTTGAATTTTCAAGCTTAAGCAGGTAATGTGATAAGAAATTTATCGAAAATTGACATTGTAACTCGAATACGCAAAAATCTATCCATGTACACGAAATTACATCTTTACAATATTATCGCTCTAAAATGAAACAAATGGTGAAGATAAAAAATAGAGCCCTGAGGCTGATATTAGTGTGTAACTGGTATAAACCTAATGAAGGTATTCTAATTATTTTAAGGTAAACATTAAATATAACCATGATACTAAGTTATTTATGTGGAAGATTAAAGCTCTTTAAACTTAACAAAGAAATCCTTACTTAAGTTACACAAAGCGTAAACTTTAAAAATAAGAGGTGCATAAATAATAAAGCTATAAAAATAAATATTATTATCAATATTATTACTTCTAGATATTAATATTAATCGGCAGCTTTACTTTGACGACATTATTAGTAATAGGGTGAGTTATTTTTTAAATGTTATACGATAGGACAAGTAAGGCAAGAATTATAAAAAGCAATAGCTAAAATGGTGACTTTTTAATATTTCTGATGCATTGTAAAAACCTTTGGAGTTTCCATGTTGTTAGTATATTTTATTGCTCCAATATCTTAACAGATAGTGGATATTCTATCAATATTTGTATTTAAAATTTAGCATTACCAGAAGCTTCTTAACCTGAATTCCTTAAGGTGCTGGATGTAGCAGTCTCTGAATCTTAATTAAATACTACTGATACAAGTTAAAACCAAATCTACTAATAATCACTTTATTTAAAACATATAAATTATTCACTGCAGAGTTTTAAAAAAAAGTTCTTTTTACACCCAAATAATAAAGAAATAAGGTTTTATGAAGTTTGTAACTTTTCCATAAAGATATCACCACCAAATAGTTACTGGTTCATGCTATTAAAATCATAATTTCCCATAGGGTGTAATTTAAACATTAAAACCGAATATAACAATGATTAACAATTATAAAGTATTATTTGCTTTTAATCTCTAAGTGTTAAAGTAATAAGCTTTTATGATAATTGTAAATCTTCCAAAAGGACATCAACAGTCAATAGTTGTAGATACCTGCTAATAAAATCATAATTTTATTCACTAAGGTATGACTTAAATAATACTGGTCGATTGTAAATAAATATAAAAATAAGGTTGCCTTCGGATAGAAAGCAATAATATTATAGCATAAAAAAATATTATGTAAAGTGCACCGCTTTTTTTCTAGGTTATATATTTTCTTTTTCTCAAGAAACAACTTAAACAGAAAAGTAAATAAGTTAAATGTTTACTACTTACTTAATTATTATATTTCAATATTATATATCCTATAAAGTAGGGGATAGTGTTGTACCTCGGGACCAAACAAGCTCAAGCATTATCTTTAAAAATATATTAAAAATGGTGAATATTATTTTAAAGCTTCCTCAAATAGTTTCTTCACCTTAATCTTAGATGCTTTATCTCAGATGCATTATAAAAGCAATACAACACCTAATTTATGATTTTTGTTTTATTAGATCTATTATTTAATAGGCTTGAAGGTGCTTGTTTTATGGGTAAAAGATTAATCAATAAACAGTAAAGCATAGCTTAACAAAAAAATATAAGCCAGAAAATTATCCCAACGTAAGTTTTTAAAAAGTATTAAAATCATACAATATTACAATATATTTTTGTAATAATAATTTTGTTCCTTTAAATAAAAATTATTCTTTTTTTGCATTTCGAGTTTGTGAACAATTATAAGATTACAAGACTGGTTACAAGTGTAATCAAGCTAAAAAAGAATAAAATTTAAAGGTATAATACGTTTATCAGGTAAAGCTTGTTTGACAAGCCCTATATCAATAAAATTATCATCGCTTTACTACCTTTAAAAGGTTCAGGGAAGTTCGTTTAAATACAAAATAGTAGAAACATACACTTCCAAAAATGTTTTTTTAAATTAAAGACCTTACCGAGATAATCAGTATGTGTTATCGAGTTTAATAGTTATTATCTGTTTTCTTACATATTATACTGACAGTACTATTACATTTCTTTAAACTAAAAAACAATTAATGTTTCTATATTATTCCAAAAATATAGGATGAATTCTATGTAGCAAGCTATTTTATTTACACCCAAATTGTTATTTACTTTTTTTTTAATTTCATTGTCAGTTTCAACTTAGCTAAAAGTTATTATATTAGTTGCTATTATATTAGCAGCACAAGTTATGTAACATAATCAGCTCTTAAAAATAGATATTTTGTTGAAGTATTCCATTAAAGTATTTCAAGTTTTAAAAAAATGTACTTGGGCATTCATATACCATAATTTACGATATGAATAACCCACAGAATATCTTAATAGAAATATTTGCAAAACAATATACGATGTTTATCAGCTAGGAAATTCTTTCTTTAAAACTCTTTTTTTGAAAATAATATATACTTCTTGATAAAATCTGTTTTAAGATACGGCTTGAGTATACGGGACAGTACATGTATCAATATAATTCAACCTATAAGTATCACACAAAAGTATGTTGTTAAAGTATTCACTGGTAATTCAAAAGAATACCCATTGGACCTACCTTTTTTTTTTGAGGTCAAGCTTTAAAAAAACGATAAAAAAGATAAGCAATTAACAATATAAATACATTATTTTATAAACACATTATATAACAATCATTTTATATTAAACTTTTTCCTTTTAGTTTGATTTTTTTTAGAGTGTATTCCTAGAATATATTATAAACTGATAATAAAGTATAAATATTATTATACATAATTTACAAGTAGCCGTTTGTTAATATTTCATATTTTGTAATATAATTAATATTATAAATTAATTTGGTTTAATATTAGGAAGTATTCAAAAGTAAATTTCATTATTTTTCTATTACTTTATGGGTATTTTTGCATTACATATTTTTTCTTACTAAATTCGATTTAAATTAAACATTTATTTTTTTATAATTTTCAAGCAAGCTACTGTTAAATTAGGAATTTTATTTTCTACATTACTGCTACTGCAGCATTTGACTAATACAGCACTTGTATTTGTATTTGCTAATATTTTTCTCTTTATCATATAGCTTTTCTATGGTTTTAGATCCTGCCTGCAGACCGTGCACTTCATTTATTTTCTTCATATTATTCCAGTGTTTTTATAATATCCTTCGTACTATATGGGAGTGAGAAACTAAGCCTGTGGATCCAATAACAAAAATGATTATAGTTTTCAGATTTCAGACGTTGGATCTCAATAAGTCTGCTCCTATTTCAAGCGCTTTTTTGTATCTTTCTGTCTAATCTTGTAATTCGTCGGGATAGTTACATTGATTTTAGAACAGCATTTAAAATTTTAATTTTTTAGGATTATGTGTAGTTTGTTTTTTGTTGTAATCTGATCGGCTATTACTTGGGTGTCCTATATGATGATAATGTCGGTATGTCCACGTTCCGGTCCAGCCCTTATCTTCTACTTTTATCATATATAGTCCAGTTAAGTGGCAACTATATTATGACGGTCAATGTAAGCTTTCTTGGCGAGTATAGGGCATTCAGATACTAGATTCTGGATGGTTTTCAAGATTTCAACCTTCATATAGCTATAGCTTGTCCCTGACATGCTGTTATCAGTGCTTGAGTTTCTATTTTAAGCTTTACTTTGCTAGGCTGCGCTCATGTTAACTGTTTCCTTTCAGTTTCTTTTGTGATAATATTTTAGTGCAGACCCCTGTTCTTCTCAGTTTGTCGTTGTTCTCTTCTTTAACTATTTTGATTTCAAATATATTGGGTTGCTACTTTTTGGTTTTCTTGTTTATACTTGTACATTTTTTTATATACCACTCATATATTTCTCCGTCTCTATAAGGTTCGAATAGTTATTGAGTGCTCCGATGGTAATGCTTTGGCTAATCTCTATGTTCTGCATCACTCGACCTACTGATTTTCGAGGTAAATAAAGCTGGTTATTGTTAGATTTTGATCAAACATTGATAGGTATTTTCGTGTTTATCATACCAAAGCTATAATATATTACCAGTACTCCAGGGTCATTATAGGCATTGTTTTAAATTTTGCAATGAGCTCTATCCCTAGTACGCCATTTATTTATCCAAATCAATATTTTTCTTGGTGAATAAGTTTTGCTTTATGTTAGCATTTTTAGTGTGATTTGTTTTTTGTTGATTGAGTCGTTTAATGTTTAAGCGAGGTTTTCATGCAATGATTTTAGACTTTTCCAGCGGTATTTCATCCTTTTTTTATTATTACTTTTATTATTTTTTTGTAGCAAATTTTTTTTATTTTTATTATTATTATTAATATTTTGCAGCTTCATATTTGCATATTTTATAGCTATTTGTTTGACATATATATATTAGCACATTCAAGCTGAACATGAGCAAAATGACTTCCGCGAAAGGCTTTTTTAGGCCAATTCTCTTATATGTAAATCTTCAGTTTTAATCTTCTCCTGAAGATGCTAACATCGTTAGCAAAACGAGTGTCGAGAGTAAAATAAAAAGTTTCGGTTAGTAGTAAAACTGTCTCGCAATTTGAGTATCATACCCAGTGTTCTAACCATAAATCTACGAGTAATATTATTAATATTAGGAAGGCTTTACATAAGTTGTATTTGATGGTACATTGGGCTTAAATTCCACATTCCCTTTACAATTTTTAATAGTAGATTTTTATATCTTCGCATTTATGAATTGAACAATTTGTTTTAGAGTCTCATATCAGTATGATCTGTATTAAGTCGGTCAAGCTTACGATTGTACCATGTTTCTGTCACAGTGATTTTATATTATTTATATATCTTCCAGTGCAGTTGAGCATTGTGACGTTCAATATTTTCGTTCTTAGCTTTTTTTCAGAGACAGTTCGTATTTTTAGTCTATGCTGATTTTTAGAATCCTGGTTTTAAGATAAATAAATAGCAATAGTAAAAAGGAATAATTAAAGAAATTATCAAAAAACATTACCTATTTCCAAAAAATCTACTCTGTAAAGAAAGAAATTAAAGAAAAAGTTAAATTTGCACAATCAATATTTGTTGGATTCAGGCCGAGATTAATAAAACGTTCTTAAACAACTATTTCCTTATGCCAATGTTTCAGTGATATTCCTTGAGTGATTTTATATTTAATTTATGTTTTTATATTATTTATTAATATTGACAACTACTTTATATTGTCCTGAGAATGACCTTATAGAGGTTGGAACGTAGCTATAACATCTCTAGTCAAAGAACGTTTTATTTTTTTTTATCCTATGTGCAACAAATGCTGTGATGATGATGATTGTACAAATATCATCTACGGTTACAAGAACTACTGAGAAAAAGTTTAATGTTAATTGATATGTGGCTATTTTACTTCGATTTGATTAATAATAGTAGAAAGTAAAATTATATTTTTTTTCTATGTAACTAGATTAATTTTGTCAGAAAAACACAATTTCCAAAAGGCCCAAATATTAACCTAAAAATAAAAAGGCCATATAGAAAAAAAATAAAAAAGTTTAATATTCATTATTGTATCACTATCTACATCTTATGTATCATAAATAGTGGGAAGTAAAATAATGCTTTTTCTATGAATTGGATATAATGTAGCATGCAAAAATAGTAATTTTTATAAGATCTATAGAGTAATCTTGAAATGAAGTAATGATTTTAAGTAAAAAATTGAAAAAGTTCATTAGCGATATTTAAATGGTCGTGTCAGTCAAGCATGTCACAAATAATAATAGTAACATTTTATTTATTTTTTTTAATTGGATAAACTAATTCAAAAAACTTAGACAGCTTAAATTAGAAAAGTTAAATATTTATCTTAATATCCTCATCTCAGCTAAGCTTCTAAAAAGAATAGTAATCAAGTATATTTTTTGACGTAATTTAATAGACTTTTTTTGGAAAAGCGTAATTTGTAGCAGATCTTGACTGAAATCTATAAATAATAATAAAAAAATATAGTTACATTTTGATTCTGATATCGCCACCTTAAATAAATTTATCATAAATGATGATATTATAATAAAGATTTTCCTATATAATTTTCTATACTTTATCAGAAAAATACAATTTGCCGAAAAGCATTTAGTATTAAAAAATAAAACAGTGATACAAATGAATCGTTGAAAAGTTTAATTATTTTTCCTAAATCAACATCTCATTCAAAGGTAATAATGATAGTAAAACTATATTTTTTTTAAGTAATTGAATTTGAAGGGGAAAATTTTAATTTTCATTCTTTTATTCTCAAAAGGTATACCAGAAAATCTAATTGAAAGAAGATCCAAATAGTGGTTTAGAAATGAAATAGTGATGAAAGGATGTAAAAAAGCTTACAGTCTATTCTTTAGTCATCATCTCAGTCTAAGATAATAAAAAGCCTGCTATATTTATTAAGCTACAAAAATTAAATAAGAAAGATTAATTTTATTTTAATTTTTAATGATTCAGAAGATTCAAATAGAAATTTAGAAATAAAACGGTAGTACAAAAGAAATGAGAAAAAGTTTAATAGTTATTTTTGAATCACCATTTCATTTAACCCATTTTTTACCAATGATACGAAAACGCAACAGTCAAACAAAATAAAAAACGAAATATCTAACGTTACTATAGTATTTACTAAGGTTGAATTAAAACGATTTTTAAAACACTCAAAAAATAAACCAGTGTTTTGATTTTTACATTTTTATTTCAATTCAAGCAAAATTTTAATGTCTAAACATACTTTCGAATTTTATTATTTATTATTGGTAAGCATAATACAGGCGAGATTTGTTTAGCTGAATCGTATTGCTAACACATGTGTGTATTTACCTTTTTTTACTGACAACAAAAAAATGTTACAATATCCAAAATACTTGACTCCAAATTGTAAATGTTGCGAAAACGCATCACTGGGAAATTACGTTATCTGTATTTTGGTCGAAATAGCGCTTGAGTTGCCAACGGTATCAGCTACAGATATTGCGGTTTAGGCTTGTGTGTAAGAAAGTTTTTAGTAATATTGAATTTTAATCGGTGCTAAGTGTATGTGTACTTTCGAAAAACATAAATTTCTTACGCAAAAAGAGCTGGAGAGTGCTTTATATGAAGTAGTAGATGAATTGGAAGCAAAACATTCCGGAGACGTTGGTAAGATCTACTAAGTATTTTTGTTAGGTATGTTATGTAGACGGAAATTATTTTAGTTGAAATTGATGCTGCTTATATTCCTCCAGAATCAGATAGCTTGACTGACAAAGAAAATATAGATGACGATGTAATTGCTGTAAACGAAAAAAACAGCCAAAATGATGTGGACATAGCGGGCACATTTGAATTACAGATAAGACAGGACAATGAATTTCACTGGGATTCGTCTGATGATGAGAGTTTGGCAGAAAAGAAACGGAAAATCGAAAGGTCTAACACCAGCCAATTTCAAAGTAGGGAACCAAAATGGAAAAAGGGTTCAATTCCTATGATGTCCCAGCCTATTTCGAATGAAGGCCCTGCGCTTGAGAAATTGGTAGATTTACTCCATGGAAAGTCACCTTTAGATATTTTCTTTTTGTTCTTTGATGACCAAGTATTAAATCTTATTGTAACATTTTCGGAAAAATATGCAAAAGACAATAATCTACATGATTTTGAGTTGGAAAAATATGAATTACTAAAGTTTATAGGACTGCTAATATTAACAAGTTATCATAAACTATCACAAACACAACTATATTGGTCAACTGATGAAAACAAGGGGATAGACATTGTGAAAAAATGTATGAGTCGAAATAAATTTTACAATATAAAAAAAACCTCCATTTGTCAGATAACGCACAATTAGATAAAAATGACAAGTTTTAGGCCATTTTTTGATCTCATAAGTCAGAAAATGTTGCAGTTTGGTATATTTTCATACTGTCTATCCATTGACGAACAAATGATTCCTTACTTTGGCAGGTACTCCTGCAAACTGTTTATTAGGGGTAAACCCGTTAGATTTGGTTTTAAATTATGGCGTATTTGTTCGTCAGACGGTTATTTATATCAGTTTATTCCATACGCAGGAGTAAATCCAAATAAACAAAAATCTGTATAAGGTATGGGTGGGTAAGTTGTTGTTGATTTATTGTCTATAGTGAATGATCCAATGAAGCATCATTTTTTGATAATTATTTTTCTTCGTTTCAATTATTTTCATATCTTGCCGATAAAGGTTCTTTTGCGAGCGGAACTATAAGGGAAAACAAAACCCTCCGCTGTCCTTTAGAAGGGACCAAAAGTGTTTCTAAACAAAAACGCGGCTACTACATTTCGGCACATGACACTGTCAGTGGGGTCTCATTAGTTAGATGGAACGATAATTTAGTGGTCACAGTAATAAGTAACCATTACAATGATGAACCATTATACAGAGCTAAAAGGTATGACCGTAAAGCAAAAAAAGACAATTCTATTCAGCAACCTAATGTTATCAAGATGTACAACAAATTCATGGGGGGAGTAGATCTCCACGATAACGGGATAGCCAAATATAGAATAGGGATATCTGGAAAAAAGTGGTGGTGGCCTTTGTTCGTTAACGCTATAGATAGCACTTGAGTCAATTGTTGGAAGGTTTATAACATTGTCAGTGACAAAAATCAACTCAACTCGTCAACTAGACTTTAAATCTTATATTGCTCTTCGCCTGATAAAAACTGAATCTTCCATTCGTACATCTATTACTGCCCCTATGGCAGTTCTTGAGCAACAAAGATATTATCATATCGGTCATATTATCACTAAATCGCTGCACTCCAGGCGTAGATGCAAAATATGTAGTAGTCAAACGGTATTTTTATGTAAAAAATGCAACGTGCCCCTCCGTACCGATTGTTTTGAGCATTACCATAAAAATGATAATGATACGAAAACACAACATGCCCTTTTTTTAAAGTTTTTGAATGTAACTTTTTTTTGTGTCATAATCTTCTTTTCTAACCTATTTTAATACATAATAAATATTGCTATTCGAAAAATTGTTGTTTTTTTATGCCCTGGTAAAATATGGGTTAAAGGTATCATAGATAATAAAAGTAAAACTAAAATTATTTAACTAATTGATTTAGATAAGCTAGAAAAATGCAATTTCCAAAAGATCCAAACTGTATATTAGAATTTAAATTTAATATAGAAAAAAGTAGAAAAGTTCAAATTTAATTCTTGTATCCCCATATTAATATTAAATATCATAAAAAATTGGCATTAGGTAATGTTTTTCCCATGTAATTTAATAAACTCTATTAAATATAGAACAGCAAACATAAAAATTTGCAACAATATAGTGGATATTAAAACCACCACTATATTGTTTTTTGATTGCAAATTTTAATGTAAGTATTTTCTCCATTCTTTGCTATGACTAGTCATATAAATTGCTGTAAGCTGTCTTCTGTAATTTGCTGTAGTTTCATTGATAAATAGATATTTTTTAACAAATATGATTTGCAGAGGAGTCCATTGCTCATTAAGAAATAAAATTATGTGATGTACGAATGTAAAAAGGTTAATTGATCATCCTAAGTTATGTGAAGCATTTAAAAAATGTTTCACATAACCTAGACTTTAAGATGCAGAGAGTAATTTTGAAAACAAAATAGTGAATTAAAAACGACAAAAATTATATAACAAAGATTAGTTTAATATGATATTATATTCCAAAAAACTTCTATATCAAATTTGTTATATAGCCCACCCCAATGAAAATCTAAAACTCCATTCATCTTAAGCTTCTTTAAACAAAAATCCCATACGCTAAGGATTTTTATCAAACGCTTCGTTAACTCCCTTTAGAGACCTCATAAGGCTAACCTATTAAGAACGAAGCGGAGCCATAAAATACCCACATAACGCGGGGTCCCATCACCCATATAATTCCCACAAAAACATCGCAACAGGTACTGGTATAAAATATACTTTAGAATACACAAAATATAAAACGGCAGGTAGCGTAGAAGTTCGCCCCACCACCGCCACGGCTACTTGGTCGCTCAGCGCCTAGAACATCTAACCTCCAAAGGTACCAGCGGTATAGGCGCGGGGTACCGCGGGGTAACGGCGCAACGGTTCTGTCGAGGTACCGGTCATCAACTTAGTCTTAGCAAGGTCTCGGTAGAAGTAAGACGTGCACGTAACGCGTTAAAGCGGTCTCTTAAAATACCTCCTTGTCTGACTGTTATCCTGCTAAGGACAGTTTAGTCGGCGCGGTATTCTTTGTCAAGGTTTCTTAGTGAACGGTATTCTTATAGCTGCGCGGTGTGCCGGTACTGGTGCCCGGATTATTTTCCTTTTTTTTTTGTGACAATCATGGATTATTATAAGTACGACTATTGTTCCAGTGGATTATTTTAAAGTGCAATATCTGGATTTTGTATATATACATATATAGAGCTTTGGACTTGGTTTAGTGATCAAGCAAAATGCCTAAGATTTTTTTGATTAAAAATAGACTGCATCAGCAGCAGCTGAGACTCTTGGAAAGTCAAAATGCTACTCAAGTGAAAAACGAGTTGGGAATTGAAAGGGCTAATGATGCTCCTCTAGTTTCCCCCACCTCACCTCAGCCTTTATCTTTAATTGTACCTAAGAATAATGGTAAGTATTTTAATCTACTAATTTATAATTTTTAAGCACCTTTGTTATTTTAAGTATTTCTAGCAGTTTAAAGTTTAGTGTTGGATGAGCTTACCTTAATAATTAATAGGTCAGGTGAATTTTCATTATTTAATTAATTTGTTAAATTTAAATTATATTTGGGCGTTTTATAAGTGCCAGGAAAATAACTTGCTAACCACAAAAAACTGTTAATATACAACCTTCGTGTTTTGAAATCGTCTGAACCGCAGAAGGTTGCTTACGTACTCGGACGTTGTTATCTCCAAGGTAAAAGCGTTTTCACAATTTCGGCTGTTCTGACATTCCGTTTCTTATGTTTTAAAATTAATTTATCCATTGTTACGGTTCGGTTGCTTTTAATTATTTGCTGTTTTACATTGTTGTCACTTAATTTACGGTTATTACTTTTGAAAAATGTGAATTGGGAAAACGAATGCAATTATTGTTTCTTCTCTCATTTAAAAAAATCTTTTAAATTTAGGGATATTTTATTATTGTTTTCTGACACATTTGTTATTTGTCTACCCCAGAATTTTTTTTGAAGAAAATATCCAAGGATTTTTGTTACCAAATTACAGAGAAATCAAAATTTTTTTCGTTATTTTTCATTTAATAATCTTAAAACTAAGCGTTTATGGAAAAAACGTATCACAGAAATTGTATATGAGGAGATTGTGGAATATATTTGACTAATTTAAATAATTAATACGACTTTATGGCGAATATACAAGGTAGAATTTTTGCATAAAAAATATTGGGTAGCTTTGTCAATAGTTATTAAATTTTTTTTTTAAGTTTTTTGATATAATACACTAGTATAAATAAAGCTAGGAGTGTATCTACAAAAATTTAATTCTAAGATTAAAATACTTAGATGTGTTTCCCTTTTAAAAAGCACACCGTAGATTTAATGTTGGTATTTGCTTAACCTGTTTATCAAACTATAATAGTGAGAGATTAAAATAAGACAAAAAAAAGTTGGCGCAAATGTTAAACAAAAAATATAAATTGAGTGTTACGTATTTTTTTTTAAACTTGTTTTGCATTTGATTCATGGTGTCTATATATAGTCAATATAGAAATATGTTTTACATTGTTACAAATGATGTTTGCAATAATTTAAATCCTTAAATTATAAAAAAAAGGTAAAAAATCTATAGGGCATATATTTAACTTTTTTATACAATAATTCTTTTTTAAGACCTTAATAATTTGAACGAAATAACTATGCACTAAGTTCTTAATATTTAAATCTTCTTTTAACGAATTTGAAGTTGCTAAAATGGCAAACACTTAACTACCTAGTAAGTTCAAACAAATTAATATTACTTAAGTCTTAAAAATAAAATAAAAAATACGGATACCATAAAAATAAAAAAAAACATGAAAATATTATTATAGTAAATTGCCTAAACCAGCATATACACACTTATCAGCACGTTTATGCAAATTTAAAATGGAAGTTCTAACAAATATATTAATGCTTACTTTAGCGCAGTTGGTATTAATGCGGTCAATTAATTGCTGCCTCACAACACTATAAATGTTTTCTTTTAAATAACTTTACAAAAAATAGTCTACTGGAGA
Source organism: Anthonomus grandis grandis (assembly GCF_022605725.1). Taxonomy (NCBI): domain Eukaryota; kingdom Metazoa; phylum Arthropoda; class Insecta; order Coleoptera; family Curculionidae; genus Anthonomus; species Anthonomus grandis. Next base: position 12,191,464 of record NC_065555.1, read on the forward strand.
TTTTGGTGGCTAAGAAACTGGCGTACATCGCTCGATCCAACGATTTGGAAATTTATTGCTTTCCATACCAAAATGTGATGGAGTACCATCATACTAGAAATACGTTACTCGTAAAGTTACATGGTAGTCTAGCAGTAATCAGGCAAAATATGTCATAATAAGTCCGCATAAATAGCTAAAAAGCAAAAAACAAATTTTTGTATCTGTTGGAGACCATATGAGTATAAATTCTATTTAGAAAGCACACGCCATACTCGTATTAAAACTAATCCTAATTAAGCACCTACTCTTCTGACAAGTGTTTTGACTTGGGACCTTTATGTCCAAAACATTTTTTTTTCAAAGGGTCTGCATTTGTAGTTCTCCCAACGTAAATATTCAACCATTTTCTTTTAAATAATTAAAACCTTAACAAATGTTTCATAACTTGGTGTTCATTGGACTGAAAATTGTGTCTCTTATATTACTGGACTGCTGCTCTTTTATTACCATCATAATATACGTATACAAAAATTATATCTACTTACTCGGCATATGAAAATAGCGGCAATTTTAAATTCACAATAAGACGCTGGTTAAGACTGGTCACAAACAGGTAAAGTTATAACAATGAATATAACTTAAAACACAATTAATAAGATAATTTAAATGTAAAGAAATAAGAGAAAAGATTAATGAAGACAATTTAATTTTTTTTACTAACTTTTTCGGGCAACAAGTATTTAAATATTCTGGTCTCACCCTGAAATTGAATTTTTTATAGATACACTTCACGTTAAAGTTGTACCAGTTTATTATGTCGGGAAATTACAAAAATAATAGTAATAACTATTGACGAAGCTACAGAAGCTTTTAAATCACCCTGTAATTTGCCTGTAATCCCTGTAATTTGAATGAAATCATATTGACCAAATTAAGCGCTCAGTTCTTAAGCCTTAAACCTTAGGTACCTACTGTACCTACTGTTAACCAGTAGATACAGTAAATTATGAAATTTCCTGTATGCTGAGTTCTTGGATAGAATTCAAATAATAATTCTCTTTACATCTCAAATTAAAAAAAAAATACGTGGCATAAAATTTTTTATATTAAGAAAGTTATTTACAGAACTACAGAGGGTAAAGGAAAATTCTACCCATTAAACTTTTAAAAAATTTATTAAAAATCAATCATAGAAGACTATGTATAATTTAAAATTAGAAAATCAAAAAGAATATAAATCCACTAAAAACGCTATTATGTAAAACCGAGAAAAAAAAGTTTATGAAGGATAAGTACATACAAAGTCTGAAAAATAGCTTAAGGGTTTTTGAAATTGATTTACGGGATTTAGAGGATAGTTAATATTAATATTAAGAAAAAATGATAAGCAATATTGATAATCTAGGAGAAGAACTATTCAAATTTAAAAAGCAAGAGAACACAAGACACCTTACCGTTAAAAAAAATAAACTTAAGGTAGAACACCAGAAACTTGGAGGCTTATCTCTAGGGCATCTTACCGAAGTTACTTACTAATGATCAGCGCCTGCAATGAAGAGGCTGATCTCTCCTCTTAATCGTTGCCAAAACTATCCAACAAGAACAAAAGAGGTGAAGTCTATATTCTTTCTGATGAAATCGGTAGGAAAATAAGTAAGCAAATCTACGTGTTTATTGAATCTGAGTACATGGTAATAAAACCGGATGTTTTTGAAGTAATAAGTAATTGCCAATGAAATCATAGAATTTTAATGGAAATTATTTTGTTGTAAGTATAACGGGTTCAAATGATTTTCGAAACAAAAAATGTCCCAAGTTTAGAAATATTAATTATATCAATTTATGCAATGATACTAAGTTTATGCTTATTGCTGTTCGCACAAAAGATGTCAATAACCTTATTTAGGACAAAAAATTTAGGTTTTATTATAAATTTGAATGAATTTGTTTATAAGGAGCATAATTATATTGCATGATCCCTAATTTACACACAACCGCAATGTCTAGGGATATTTTGAATAAATTTGTATATATATTTTTTAATATGATCTTTTTTTTTTAATTTATTTGCAAGTTTAAGAGTAGTTATATAAGGTAATAAAAAAACCCAAAAAATTTTAAATAATTTATATTTTTTCTAAAAAAATGCAAAAAAATTAAAGTTGTTGAGAAACTAGGTTTTACAAAAATTTAATTCTTAATTTTAAATTAACAAAAAATAAACAAAAACAATATTCAATAACTTGTATGACCTCCACGACTGTTCACAACTGCTTGACATCGTCTGGGCATGCTTAGAATTAAATGATCAATATCATCTTGGGGTATCTCATTCCAGGCTTCTTGAAGTGTCAGAAACAAAGTTCTTCTATTGTCTCTTGGTCTTTCCATACGAAGAACTCTTCTTTGAAGCATATCCCACATGTGTTCAATGGGGTTTAGGTCCGGGGATTGAGGTGGCCATGGTAAGACATCGATATTATTCATTTCTAGAAACTCTCTAGCAACCCTTGAAGTGTGTGGTCTGGCATTGTCGTGCATGTAAACAAAGGTTTGACCAATTGCTGCTGCATACGGAATAACAACAGGTGCCAGTATCTGATCCACGTATAATCTGCCAGTTAAAAAGTTTTCTAATAAAATGAGGTCTGTTCTTCCTCCAATACTAATGCCTCCCCAAACCATGATGGTTCCGCCACGAAAAGAATGCACTTCCTGGACATTGCACAGGCGGTTTGCGTTTCCAGGCTCTCTCCACATGCGAACTCTTCTTGAGTCGGGGTAAATTCCAAACCGAGACTCATCAGTGAACAGCACATTTGCCCAACTTTCATTTTGCCACAACAAATGTTCTTCCGCCCACAAAAGTCGTACTCCTCGATTACCCCAGGACAACGGTTGCACCCTTAAAGGCCGACGACTACGTAGGTTGTTTTCATGCAAACGTCGGCGTACAGTATCGGCTGAAACCTCAACGTTATGCACTTGCTGTAGCATGATTTGCAATTCTGGTGCTGTTACAGTGGGGCGTCTTCGAGCATTTAAGTGTAAAAAGCGGTCCTGTAGAGGGGTTGTAATACGTAAGCGACCTCTATGCCTTTCCGCCACATCGCCTTCTTCTCGATACCGTGCATATAAGCGTGAAATTACGCTTTGAGTAGTGCCCATGTTCACTGCAACCTGTGCTTGCGTCATACCACCATCTAAAAGGCCCACCGCTCGTATCATTTCTTCTCTCGTTAAATGTCTGCGCTGCATGGTTAGCAAGAACTATACTGAGCTCTATGAACAAACTTTTTTCCAAAAAAACGCAAACACTTTTTTTTGGTAAAAGAATTCAAGACAATAAATAACGATATGTGTATTTGTTTATTTATTTGAGATAAATAAATTAAGTAGAAAAATGTACAGTGTGGTTTAAGCAGTCTAAAATAAGGATAAAGTCTAGATATTTTTATATTTATAGCAAGTAAATAAAATTTTAACAAATTAAAAAAAAAATTAAGAAAATTCTAAATTATCCCTAGACATTGCGGTTGTGTGTATAATGATGACAATATTTGGAGACAGATTTTACTCTCACGGATGTG